>NC_071354.1:215611371-216214705 GCF_943734655.1 Sabethes cyaneus | reverse complement strand
TCGCTGCGAGTGAGAGTCCGACAGTCATGCTTATGTCGGCATGTTCGTTAGAACGAGTGCGCGTGTGATCAAATTAGACCACATACGTGTGGGTTTCGCAACACGAGAGTAAAATTTTCAACACAGCGAGAGCGTTGGTTCAGCGATCTCATTGAACTAGCATACCAACACATTATTCCTGGTGCTAATTCAGTATCAATGAAGGATGTAAAAAGAATGTGAAACGCATCATTCGCAAAATTTTCTCATTTGATGGTTCACAGGCTAATTGAATTATACATTCAGCTACATGGCGCATATAGAAAACAGGGTTTACTCTACGTAGTGCTAGTTTTTGCAAGGCCGTCTGTTTTATACGTTTTAGCGCAACGCAATTACTGGAGCAAGAAGTGAACCTATTGGTATTCCAAATTTTTGGCTGAAAAATCCACCATTATACTGGGAAAAAAATTAATTCCAACACCATTTTTAGCGTTTGCATGAAACTACAAATGTTGGAAATAATCCAGTGCGAGCCGTTCCTAGCATTTCTCGGCCGTGTTTATAAAGGTCTACCGGTAGTCGGTCCTTACACCAGCACGGTTTTGTTGGTCTTCAGCAACCCGATTTCTCGTTTGATTTCTTGGAGATCAGGTGCTAGGACGTAACTATCCTCCATGGGCACTCCTAGGTTATCTTCTGTTTCGCCTCATTCTGCAGCTTCGCCATTGAGGTGTTCATCGTAGAACAGCTTCCATTTCCCTCCCTCGTTCCTACGCATATCAGGATTCGGTGTGTAGCGCTCACGAAATAGGTTCACCTTATCGTAAAACTTGCGCGTTGCATTAGCTTGGAATAGTTTGTTGCAATTCTTCCCGACCTCTCTCTTCCTTGTGGCTCTTTTTCTCCTCAGGGTTGCGTTCAACTGGTTCCTTACTCGTCGTTATTTGCCCAAGATATACCGTCTTCGAAGGTTGCAGCACTTAACTTCTTAAAAGAAGACATTGCCTCATGCAGTATTCGCGTATAGTTCTTAGCAGATTGCTATTTATCCAGCTGCCTAATGTTCAGCCAAGAAGCCAAGAAGGGCGGCCGCCTCAACGGTCGTCTTTCCAGTTCGTTGGTGCCATCGCTCTGGTAAAACTGGGCCTTTCCGCCGCAGATTTTCCAAATTTTCTCTCCCTTGCGACAGATTTTAAGACACCTACGAAATTCAGCGATCTACAGTTCCAAGTGCCGAGTTTCCAATCGTCGTTCTTGTTACATCCCCTGTTATGAACCACTCCTAGCCTGGAGTACAGGCTCTCCCTAGGTCGAGGAATATAGACCCGTCAAGAGCCGCGCCTAATATGGGGACAGACACTCGTGGCAAACAAGACTACTTCTTATACTGACACTCAGCCAGTTTTTCCGAAAAAGAATGCGAACGAGCCTAACAGCATTGCCAAATATTATAATGCAAAACTGTAGGCAGGTCATCTTAAAAAGAGTAAAAACGTCGCAACTAGTTTAGACTGATTGCGATACTGCGCGAATGTTAATCAATTACCTGTATTACTATGTTTACGATCGTTGTAGTGGGTGTACGGGGGAATATAGAATTCAGCTAGAAGAAAGGGTAATGAGGGGTCTGAGAATAAACCTATGCTAATATCACTTGACGTCGAATGGCCTAACCATATCATGATTCGAACCCACGACCACTCGCTTTTCAAAGCAGACTCGGTAATCTTGCGACTACGGAGTCCCCTAAGGACTACCGTTACATAAAATTATTCGAATTTACTAATTCATTATAAGTCAAGACAAACAAACGAGACGGAGACCAAGTAAAATTTTGCCAGCTGCATTCGAATCACAATGCTTCTGAATTTCGAATCGAAGCATCAATTGAGCAAATTTTTCAATAAAATTGAGCCAATGCGGTCTTACAAAACAAGTGCATATGTTCAAGAAAGAGCATTAAAGACAACCGGCGAATATTCAGCCACCCCCTTCCGGTGGATGCAATGAACATCATCATATGTCACAGCATCATTTAATGATAAACCTCTTGTCAACACCAACGACGTCGAACCAAGTGAACTCTTCCAAGGTAACCACGAAGAAGCGGAAAATGCGCGTGTTTCTGTAAAAATGTCATCATTTGGGAAACTGTGTGAAAAGAGCTGCGAAACAAAAACGAAAACAAAAACCCACGACCGACGTTTGCTTGCCCCGTTCATAGAGTTTCCGGCATCACCTCCGCCGCCGGTTAGGAAGCTTCCTGCGGAAGATTTTCCGCTTTTATTGCCACGCGCGAAAGGTGCGGTTCGCTGATAGGTATGGTACCTTATACAGGTATACCTCGATATAAGACAGCCTCGTTATAAAACAACCTCGATATAAGACAATTCGATATAAGACAATTTTGTCTTATATCGAAACAAATCCCTTTGACATAGCTGATAACGATACCAGAGCTGATTTTCCATTCTGAAACCGGTGCCATGAAGATGTTTATTATTTCAAAATAACCCCAAAAATAGTAAAAACCTAATAGTTCAAACAATAATAAATAGTTCAAAAACTGTAAACACATAACACAGAGCAAAACTGGCGACCGCTAATGCAATTTTTTTTTTGAAAAAACCATGTTTCGATATAAGACAATTTCGATATAAGACAACTTTTAGAAATTATAAATTGTCTTATATCGAGGTATCCCTGTACCTTATACATACCATACGAACCACCTACCGGAAAAGCACAAAAGCCGGTAAGTTTTTACTGCTTCTCGAAACGCTTGACACGGCATGAAGAAGCAGCGTGAGCACTTGGAAAGTTGCGCGCTAATTGTTCTTACGGCTCTTCAATAGCTGCTCTTACCACCATTTCGTGTAGGGTAAGGTAGGGTAGGGGAAGAAGGGGAACCCGAGCGGACGAAGAGGCGCGAGAATTTTTACTCACTTTTCAAGGGGTAAACGGAGTGGAAGAAAAACTTTTACTGAAGGTGATTTCTAGCGTGGCTGTGTTCAGTGGGGGTAGTTTTGAGATGGTGGTTAAGCGATTTTTAGTAACTTCCAGCGTGGCGATTCCTATTTTTAGTGACCCCAAATCGTATTTTTAGTGACCCCAAATAAAATCTCTATCCTGCTTCGACTCCCATTTACAAGCTTTATCACTTTCCTTTTGAGTTTGACATTGATGAAGTACGGAAAATGATTCTTTCTTTCGTGGTTAGATTCTACAAAGACGTTGTACAGAGGAACTTTAGTTGATAAATATATCAAGGAAATACAAAAACATAATTTCGTAATAGATACTTAGACTTTTTTTTGAAAATTGTTAAAAAAACTCTACCCATTTAACTAACGCCAGATTGAACGATGAAATATCCAAGTAAGATAATTTTCAATAAAATTATAAATTTAAGTTCAAAATTTAGATATTCAGTTTCGAACATCAACATGTATGAGTAAAAATCAAAAAATTGGCACCTTAATTTTCGACATTTATTTTTTGCTTTTGTCTATAAAACGTAAATGATTTTCAAACCCAAAAAAGCTCTTTAAATTTATCTACACTATACGAAGAAATGTACCCTCCATCCGGGTACATATTTTATTAATGTTTTACTCTACTACAGTACGAGGTTAGCAGTTGTGTGAAATAATATTCGACAAACTCGATGATGCGATTTAATACATCTTTCGATTCACCCACCAACACACGACTCGCGCTAGCGAGAATGGTGGTGAGTGCCGACTGCCGCTGCCTGCTCTACTTGTGTCACTCTGGCTGAAATATGACAAACTCTGCAGCCGCCACACAGCCGTTGTCGCCACCATTATCACCGCCGCCGTCGTCATCGTCGTCGTCGTCGCTCGACGGTACACGCTGCCGCCCTCTTGGGGATCGACCGGATGGTAGACGGCATTCGCGTGTTGGAGCAAGCGCGTTCAACGACAACACTCACCACCAGATCCGCGGCCGCACGGGGCACTCTTCTCTTGAGCTGGTGTGAAGAAAACTTTCCGAAGTACAAACCCGCTGGAACTCTCGTGCGGCATCGCCGCCGCTGGACCTGACACGGTTCTTTCGGCCGTTTAGACACGCTGCCGCTGCGATTGCTAATACGTACTACTGGCACTGACAGTGGCACAAGGCGGCTGCCTGCATGTGTGTCGGAATTAGATCAGTGGTTGAATGATTTCCTAACCTCATTTCCTAAGCTCAAGGGCGAACGTTGCCTTTCCTCCCCAGCCCAGCCAGACATTACTGGCGGCCGTCGTCGTCGTCTCGGTAAAGCAACTGTCGGTGCTGCTGTTGCTACTACTACAACAATTGCCGCGGCCACCGCTGCTGCTGCTGCTGCTAATACTAATATCAACCAGACGGCAAATACTAACACACTACCTACTTCTAACGAGTGTTTTTCGGCTCTGACAAGGCTAGCCGAAAATGCGCATTAGCTGCGTCGAAGCAGTCTGCGTAGATTGGAAATTTTGCACGAAAGCAATGTTTGTGCTAAGTAAATGGCGAAATCGAATGGAAGCTTCAACAATGTCAATTGAGCAAAAATTTTGCACGGTTTTCTAATGATGAGTCATCACTTTACGAAATAAGAAAGAAAACAGTACGAAGATGACATGCAAAACGCGTTTCAATGGCATAGGATCGCCGATAATGAACCGAAGCTGGCTGACAATAGATTAAATAATTTTAGGTCAAACTGAAGAAATGGAATCAATCCATTATTCCGTCTTAAAATATTGGAGTTAGTTTAGGGTTCATCTTGCATTAAAAATAGCAATAAACTATACGTAAATTTTAGAATTGAGAAATTGTATCAGAAGAACAACTTTTAAGATTCTAATTGGCGAAAATGGGCATAGACAAGAACTGCTGAAATCGATTAGTGATGTTTAATGGAACGTAAATCTGTAGTTCGCTTCCAAAATATACATTCATAGTATGGCCAGACTAGATGCGAAAGCCTTTAATTACTGCCACGAAGAATCGACCAAGTCTTACTCGTTCAAACATCTGCAGACAACTGGCTTGGCTCAGCAGACAAATTCCAGCGTTACGGGATACCATCCCTACTATGCAAATCAGTTGCTATTTCACCAAATCCCTGGTATCAAGTGGAAGACAATGCCGTCGTTAATGAACTATTTTTCAACGCATTTGCCAAAAGAATGGTGGAACAGGACGCAGTTCACACAGTAAAAATGGGTGCTAATTGTATCCCGCAACACTGAAATGTGTCCTATGTGCCTGTATTGAACTATAGTTGCAACTATCTGTTTAATCCCAGTTATGATGAGTTTCATACACAGTAACTGTGGAAAAGCGACAATAAACCGAAAAATGAGAAATAAAGATAGAAGAAAACTGACGTGTGTGAACGAACGCTTTGACAACCAATAAACCCAAAATTCTCAGAAAAGTTAAGGCAAAAATTAACTTTTTAGAGGGTTGCATGAGAGCTAATATTGACTTAACTTTTCTGAACAACTTTTCAGAGAGTTACTTTTCCGAGAGTCCACTGTAGTTACATCTGTATTGACAGAACCCGCTTTCGTCATGTAGTCAGTGCTTTTAATGCTGTTATAATTACTCCAGTTGGCCTACAGGTACGACGCTGGTCTAACAAGTGCTGATCTAACGTATGTTTGAATCTAGGCTGGGAGAGGCTGTTAGAGTCAATAGGATCGTAGCATTAGCCCGGCAATTGTCCTGTACTCAGTTGGCTGCGGAGTCTGTCGATAAAAAAAGGCTCAAGTCTTAGAAAGGCGTTTAAGCCAAGGCATTGCTTTTAGAACGAAAAGCTTACAATCATCCGGATTAGTTTACCACCCCAAGAATTATGCAATGGCGGGCTGAAGCATGGATAAATCCGTATGTTTTGATAAAGATAACGAACTGCATTTCAAACTCCGGTATTTGAGATATCTTACCAACACTAATGCAACTTAGGTAAAGAGGAGCGTTATACAAACTTAATAAGCGCTGCCTCAATGACCCTTCCCTATCTAACTGTCCGCCCTTTTTCCTTTACGTCTTGTCTCCTCTGAGATACCGTGACCGGTCCTAATTCTGCGCATTTTTATTTTGTGTAAGTATTTTTTAACATTGTGCATAACTATGATCATTGTGTTATTTTTTTATAAATATCTGTTGAATATTACGCTATTATTCACAAACGGACCATAATATTTGAGAGTGAAATAATTTAACGTGAAACTGAAAGTATTTTTTATGGCAGAAAACATCGTCGTTAGCACCAACGCTAAGATTGTCCTTCTAGAAAATTAACAAATTTATGATCGAAATTCTTTGCAATGATCAAATTACCTAGCATAACTAGAAAAAATAATTAGTTTTAGTCCTGTTTTAGACAAAAAGAGTGTTTGCATGCATTGCTTTCCTTAGAAAAATGTGATGCAATAATGCGCAGATTTAGGCACAGATTTTTTATTCATGTTCCAAATTCTGCGCAGTAGTATATCCTACGAAGAAATCGCGAAAGAATATGCAACCTCACCCAAATGACTGAGGTATAGAGGCATGAAAATTCAAGTAGAATCTTTAACTTGCATTGATTGGAATCCTGTGCTGTGTCTCGGGGTCCGAACCTACGAGCGCCAATTCATGAAACCGTGTCTTCTATTTTTTTAATGTCCAACCTCATAGGGCTGTCAGAGAGTGGGGAAGTGGTTTTTATATGAAAACACAATTTTTAGTATTACTCTACAGTGTAATGTTCAGTATGCAGAAAACCCGAATCAATTCGCCCTTCACGTTATCGATAATAAAATATTTTAAATGAGGCAATCAAAATGATAACAATATTCCTTTGCCACCCGGACAGCACAAGAAGGCCGTATCATGGATTTAATTATGGTAATGGCTAATGCCGGATTTTTTGGTATGCTTTCAGCGTATAAAGACATAAAAAGCATGGCAGGAGTATTTATTTTCACTTTTTAGGTGCGCAGAATTAGGAACATGGGCAAGAAAGTGCGCAGAATTAGGCACTGTGGATAAGTTTACAAAACGAAAAATATACTCAATTGTTGGTCGACCTATAATTCCCATATTTTTTACCAGATATTATAGACCGTAGCACTACAAGTTGCTGCTATCCACGTTGTTAATTTAAATCTAGAATACTAAGAATAGCGGAAGAATCATAAAAATGTCTTAACTGTGCAGAATATGGTACGTTCGCGGTACTATCAACACCTTTGTTTCATTACTTCTTACTACCGTTCCCTCTATTGAATGGAAAACTACCGTTATAAAAAAATTAATACTTCTGTAAACCTTCAAGTAAACGTTTCACATTGGATGTTCAGTACACTAACAGACGTAATAAAAGTAAAGTCAAAAAGATGCGTTTTAAGCGCATACAGCCGTCTGTATCAAGAGAAAGCGAAAGAAAAACAAAACGGAGCGCATCGTCTTGAAAACTGCGCAAAGTGTAAAAATGCTTGTGCTCTTATTTGCTCCGAGGAGGATTCATGCCTGATCCTCATCAAGTTTGGTGGGTGCAATACTCTTCCCTGCAAACATGGGTAGGAGTAAAATTCGAACCATATTTGTCCACTGTGTTCCACTGTGCTTAAATGGTTTGCTCGTTTGGACTCGTTCAACGTTAATTGGCTGATCTAGTGAACTATCCTAAAACCATGATGTGTGATATCCTGAAATCATTTGAAGAAAGCTTCGACAGGAAATCTGGAAAAAAGAAAGGCTCTTTTCAATTCGAGGTGGTCGTTGCGAGCCGGAGGAAAAACGATGGAATATGCTATCCGCAATGCTAAGCCTGAAACAATCAAAACTTTTATCGTCTATCGTTCATGTTTATCATAAAATTATCAGTTTTAATGTCCTCTTTCCAACACCTAAGTTAAAAGGGGTTAGTCTTTTGCTAAATTTTTATTAGGCTGTCTATTTTATATTGCCAAAAAACGAATATTTTTTGCATAATTCAAAATCTGGCAAAACCAAAATTGAAGTCTCACTCCCGTTTTATTTGTTTTGTTCAATTACATGAATGAGTTTCACCAGAAAAATTTCTATAAAATTCAAATCTTGTCAATGATTAGAGAGCTAACAAATGGTGGAAAAAATGACTTCAAAGATTTCGACTAAATCTTCAAAAGTGAGAAAAATCAATTTATTCTTCGTCAAATAAACGTTTGTCTGCAGTTTTACTGGCAATGATTGAAAACTAATCTGTTTTTGTTTTGTCTTGTTTCCGGTTCTTCTCCTGTATTCAATTAAAATAACGAAACTTCATACATAGTAGTAGTCAAACCATTTTCTGTTTTGCCGTCCGTGCCTGGGATGTTAAAATAGCTTTGGAGAAAATTACTTCATAAAAATTTTCAAATAAATTTTCAATATCGAGAACAAACGAACGTTAACGAAAAGTGGTTACGTTTTGCACGCTTGCTTCACTCGGATCTCCAAAGGACTGAAGAAGACTGTAAGTACCAGTTGAAATACATATCACCGGAGTATGTGCGTTAGTGGATAATTTGAATAGCTATGTTATAGTTAGAATGTAATTATACAGGGTGTCGATTGTCCAGCGAAAATGAAATTCCCTGACTTTTTTCCAGGTTTTTTCAGGTCTATTTCGAAAAAATCCAGACGCAAAATACCTCGTTAATTTCTCTTAATAAAGTGGCCTAATTGGTTGTTTACTCTGAGTCCTTTTGTCTGTTTGGTCACATGCAATTAATGGGTATAAATCAGCTTCAAATATTTAACTATGCAAAACAATTATAAAAATTGATCTTTAGTTTAGAACATAATTTGAAGAAACTTTCTGTTACAAAACCCGATTTGTCTGAGCATCTATTTCGATTTTTTATCAAAATTTGTTATCAAAATTCGACGGATATTGGAAACCAGAACTTTGCTGTTTTCAGCAAAACTGGTATGACAAATCCTCGTTTGATGCTCAGGGCATGCATATTGTTGCATAGGTCAATAAGTGCATGCCTTATCTCTGAGTTGACTACTCGGGATATTTGTGCAGTCACAGTAGAACTCGTCGTGGATGATGTCCATAGGCGCTATGTCTACTGTTCTGCATACTTACCACACGATGGACCGTCTCCCAGCGACGATTTCAGAAATGTAGTGAGATGCTGCCAATATAATGGGCTTCCGCTCAATGTAGGCATTGATGCCAATACCCATCACATCATTTGAGGCAGCTCGGATATCAATCTGAGAGGCTCTGATTTGATGGATTATGTGAGTATTACGAACCTTGGAATACTCAACATTGGCAATTGTCCAACTTTCATACGAGCTGGTAGAGAGGAAGTGTTAGATATAACACTCTGCTCTAACAGGATCAGTCATGAGTTGGCACAATGGCATGTTTCAAATGAGACATCAATATCTGATCATTGCTTTATATATTTTGATCATTTGGGTGTCTCCTTGAATGCTGCAACATTACGTAATCCGAGATTTTCCGACTGGGAACTCATTGAGGAGGAACTGGCGACGAAATTTCAAGGATTCGAACCGACGATTGAGTCATCGTTAGACTTGGATGTCGCTGTAGATGTCACAACATCAATTGCGGACGCTTTTGAAGTAGCTTGCCCGCTAAAAACTATTAATACGACTAGAGGAACACCATGGTGGAACTCTCATCTCGCGGAACTAAAGAAACGATGCAGGAGAGCCATGAATAGACGTCGTAGGGATGGCGTGGAGCCTTTCAAGCAGGCCCGGAAAGCCTATGCAAAGGCTCTACGATCATCAGCACGCACGAGCTGGCACAGGTTCTGTAGCAACGTTTCCAGTTTCGGCGAGGCAAGTCGACTTAATAAAATACTGTCAAAATCGAAAGATTATCAGGTTAATAACATTCGAAGTTCGAACGGCGAATACTGTTCGAATAACAATGAAATCCTGGAATGTCTCTTTTATAGTCACTTTCCAGGGCTGTGTGGAAGCTGAAGTTCGAAACGATCCAGAAATCGTTTTAGGTGGCTTAGACTCATGGCCTTTTGCTCGGATACTTGTCGCAACTGAAGCGATTGAGTGGGCCGTTGACAGCTTCTCTCCATACAAAGCTCCTGGAATGGATGGAATATACCCTATTCTACTGAAAAAAGGATTTAAATACTTCAAACATATTCTGAAAAGGATGTTTGTTTGTTGTATTGCTATTGGGTACATCCCAACTCAATGGCGTGAAATAACCATTAGGTTTATTCCTAAAGGGGGACGAGCGACATACGAGCAAGCCAAAAGTTTTAGACCAATCAGTCTAACGTCTAGTCTACAACCACTTTATTACACGATGTGGTGAATAAAATGAGGTTGCTTTTTGACAAAAGAAATCTTGCTTAGGTGCTTTTTTGGACATTGAAGGCGCGTTTGATAACGTATCTTTCGCTTCCATTTTGGAGGCTGCTCGTTATCATAATATGCCTACAATAATCATAAAGTGGATAGAACAAATGCTTAGTAACCGATTGGTTTTTTCGTCGTTACGGCAAGCAAGTATTTGGAAGCAAAAAGTTTGTGGATGTCGTGGAAACGTGGTGCCGAGAAACTGCACTTTCGGTAAATTCGAGCAAAACATCTATCGTCTTATTTTCAAGACGTAGAAATACCAATGGAGCTCGCGCTCTGCGCTTTTACAATTCTGATGTTGATGTTGTGAACGAGGTGAAGTACGTGGCGTTGATTCTCAACTCCAGGCTTGACTGGTGCACAAATATTGATTTCCGAATTAAAAAAGCGTGCATGGCCTTTCGGCAATGTAGACGAGGAATTGGCAACTCTTGGGGGCTTAAACCTAAATACATACCCTGATTGTACACGGTCGTTGTTAGACGTATACTGGCGTATGGTTGCCTTGTATGGTGGCGGAGGGGGAAGTTGTGACTTTCCAGACAAAGCTAAACCATCTTCAAAGGATATGTTTAATGGCAATGTCTGGTGCATTTTAAACCTATTGCATGTCTGGTGCAATATTAAACCTCTACACTTCCACCTGAAGCAAGATGCACTAATATGTGCTTATCGACTACACGCGATCGGCCTTTGGCAGTCTGTGGATGGTTCCACTGGTACAACTCGATTGTGGTCGCAAATTGTTGCTGACGACAAGTTTGCCCTTGCTCCTAGCGATGTAACGCTCATGCGTACTTTCCCGTATAGGACTTTCTCAAGTGACTTTCCTCCTAGAGAGGATTGGATGTCAGGCTACATGGAAAGGAAAATTTCCGACTATGTGGTCTGTTATATCGATGGTTCCTTGTACGAAGGTCGCGCGGGTGCTGGTGTTTACTGCCGTGAGCTGGAATTGGAGGAATCCTATTCGTTGGGCAGTTACTGCACCGTTTTTCAAGCTGAAATCTTTGCAATTGTGTGCGAAGCTCAGTTTGCACTTCAGAAAGAACTGATAGGCAAGATTGTCTACTTCTGGTCTGATAGTCAAGCTGCTATAAAAGCCCTTTGTTCGGCTAATTCTAAATCTAAAACAGTCATCGCCTGCCACACCCAATTAGAAGAACTAAGCATTCTAAATGCCGTTCATCTGGTTTGGGTTCCTAGCCATTCTAGTATAACCGGAGCAGAAAAGCCGGTTTTCGGACCGGAACCTGCTTCACCAATTGCGGCATGTTGGATAAAACAAAGGATTCGATCTTGGTTTTCATGAGAACATGAACGTTATTGGAAAAATCTTGAAACTTGTCGTCAAACGAAAAGTTTCATTGTTAAACCTTGTGAGACGGTTGCGAAATTTCTTTTGCAACACTCAAAGGCAAATTGCAGTATTCTTGTCAGATCCCTAACTGTCATTGCAGACTTAATTATCAAATGGCTATGTGAATCCGACTACGGTACACCGTATCACGTAATTTGCAACTGTCCTGCGGTAGCACAATTGCGTCATAGGATCTTTGGATGCTACGTCTTAAATGAATTTGATTTTTGGAAACTAAAATTACGAGACATTTTGATGTTTCTTGCTGAAAGCGGCATTGAGCTATAGGCTCTTATTTATCATGAGTGTACTCCCCAGGGGGTGTTCTATTGATAAATTAACTACCAAGGATTGCAGTAACCCCTTGGGGGTACAAAAATCTCTCGGTATGTATGTGTTTGTGTTTGTCCAAATCCATCATCCGCCCCTTCCTATTCCTCCTGTTTTCCTTCCCGTCGTCATCAGGTAAATGATGACACGGGCAAGATGGGCAAGGCATAAATCATACACATGATTGTGAGGAACGTGCTGCTCGAGCCAAGATGCTGATACCTGATAATCGTATTTCAAAATTCTTTCTTGTCTGGTGCCTTACTACAGTGCGAATAACTGATTTCATAATTCCCGATTTCGTCGATTCCTCATTTAGATCTAGTGATCAGTGATCAGTGATTCTAACCTATTTTAGAGTTGATTGTTTCGGGCAGTGTAAGTAGACGAATTACCTACATCCCAAATATCTTTTTAAATTTGCAAAATTTTCGGGTCGTCTTACTACGATTATGTGCAACAAAGGAAGTTGTGCGCCTTTTTAAGTTTATACCTTCTAGAAATGCATAATGAATATGATTAATAAGTTGATTTCAGTTAACCTTTTTTATGATGCTGAAGGCACCATAGACGAGTCGCAAATGTTTTTTTTTCTAGTCAATTTTCGACGTTTACCATTGTTTCTTCACGGTAACGCTAGAAAACGAAGCCTCAGCATCGAAAAAGAAAAACCATTACATCGCCTTATGTTAATTTTTGTTAATAGGCACATTGCGATTTGAACTTTTGATGCATACTTCGGAATTCTGTCATGCTGAATTCGACTGCATTAGGTTGTCGGGTTTCAACTTTCATGATACTTGGACTTGGGTGGCCATGATACGGTTAAATATATTCAAATAAACTTTTTACTTAAGAAACCATCTTGTTCTTTAATTGATCTCGCCATGAAGCCTAAAACATAGCTCTACCAATGAAATTGTGACAATAAAATGAGTTGATTGGCGATGGATATTCTTTAAATGATTCAGACAGTTCAATTTCATACTTTCCTCAGCTTTTCTTATTGTCGTGTAATTCCATCAGCTACAAATAGGATTATTTTGGTCTCTTCAATAACCTTCTTCCGATCGACGATAGACCACAAAATTGTGTCCATTTCCGACGTGACTTCTTCAGTGGAAATTTCCTCTGGAAATCTCTGTACAGTTAATCGATTCCGAACTGTTAGCTATCAATTTAAGCTCAAATTTGATTCGAATCTGTTTCGCTAATAATTCAGGAGCTGGTAAACCCTGATCCTGCTTCACCTTCCTTAATCATTCTTATTTATGCTTTTGCACTATTTTTGAAAAAGCGATTTAGTGATTTCATTTTAACTTTCACCAAATCCATCATATTCTATTATCAACTTTCAAGCACTTAAAAGTTTTTTTACGAAAAGTCACTGAGAATTGCAACAATGCAGTGACATTAGCATAAAAGTAAAGTAAACAGCTATTATTAACCAAAAGAAAATATATAAAAATAATTAAAACAATTTTTAAACAATTCCCAGAATGATTGAAAATTTTCTAAGGTAATTTTCTAGGATCTGTGGCATGCTGAAGCGAAAAGTATTTTAAGTTAGTGTTTCTAACGGAAACCAAAGAAACTATGGCAAGATCACTTTATCACCCCTAATACAATTCTAGACAAAATTCTAACTCGATTTCTTATCGGCACTTTAGTTACTTAAAAGAAAAAAAATGTTAAGCTCCAACTAATAATTTTCAAGTTAGTAGAAAAGTTTCATTTTACAAAAAAAGAAACACGGTGGTGAGCTTCACCCCTCCCAGGGGTGCTCTCTCTCTGCCTAACTCCACCGTGGGTGCTAGTAGGTACGCAGTGTATGTATGACAGGCCGTCCACGCAACATCACCCGAGTCCGTCAAATTCAATCTTCTGCGCGATACAGAAACCCCAAATCGCAGCTTTGTATGTTAGCGCTCGTGGGATCCACGCAACATTTTTGCCATCTTACCACCGATCGAAATTGGCGAACGAACCGGTGGAGTCACGCCGTACTTAATTCGCGAGTGCTCCCCAATCATACATGCCATACACACACCCACTCAAGGCACACTCAGCAGCGGCCACCCAGAGATTTGCTGTGTTTTACTGTGTGCGACGGGGGACTCTCAGCCAGCCATCGCACACACCAGCAGAGCAATGATGGCGAGATTGTATGCTGCGAATGCGAATACGAAATGTAGGTAGGTAGGTAGGTAGGTAGGTATATAAAAAAGAGTGCCGAGTAGCCGCGGCCGCTGCTGGCTGGGCGAAAAAACAAAATGAAAGTTCGTCCACCAAACTGGCGAGCCGCTGAGCGCGAGAGAACGCGCGACGACAGCCGGTGGAGTGGGTGGGTGGTGGGATGTGGATGTGCGAATGGTGGTTTGGATCCACCATGCTGGATGCGCGTTCGCACTCGTCCGACGCGATGCGGCGATGGGGTGAAATTGGTGGCAGCCGACAGTCAACTTCCGACAAATTGGGAGCTTTTCCGGTGCGGGGAGCTTAAATTAGGCACGTGCTAATTGTAGTGCGCTTTCAGTGTCTGTTGTGTTGTCGCTCAATGGCCGCGATGGGAATGGGAGACATCGGTCTGTCAGTATACTAGTGCAGGACCGGCCGGGGGTGGCTATTGTCGCCGCTGTTCGCTGTGCGATGGGTACCGATCATTTTGCGCAGTTAATTGAAGGACTGCTGCTCCTCGGGTGGGTGGCCTTGAAAGTGGAGCTAGTGTTTTTTTCCTGTTTCATATTTTTATTTCGTAACGACGCAGAAAACAGGATCAATGATAAAAGGCAACATTGATGGAACATTTTTTTATGTTGCCATGTACGGTGTGACGTACTCCCGTTCACAGTATCGATAGTAGAGATGTTCCGTCAAGTTTTCACGCTGTGAAAGATGACTTACCTGAAATAAAAGAAAAAAAAACGGCATTAGAAAAACACATAGAAGATGAGAAAAATAAATAGAGGAAGTTTAAACATAGAAATATAGTTGCTGATAACAACAACAAATTGCTGCTCTCTATTTTACATATTAAATAGCTTTATTTTATTATCACTAGATTTTATAGATAGGAACAGTTTCAACCAAAAATTGTATGTATTACTATTTTCAAAAAATCGGAAAAATGGATGCAGTTTAATTACAGGTTTAAAACCGGTTCCTTGCCAGCCAACATTTAACATTTTAAACGTATAACAACCATAGGCATGCTGCGGGCCAAATCAGATCACCCATTAATGCCGCGGGCCGCAATAATCTCTGGCCATTCTTGTGCATAACAAAATGTAAAATATGCGACAACAAAAACCATTTTCTAGGAATCACCACAAGATTTCAACCGGAAAACAGTCAGATTCACAACATACGCGAGGCATTACAACAACGACTAAACTGAGGGACTCCTATTTCATCAAAAAATTTCATAAGTCCACCATCTTACTGTGAAAATCGTTACTGTGAAACAACTGTACTCGAAAAAAATGCAGGGATCAGGAAAAATGCAAATGAATAAATATATGTTAACTATGTTTTTGCAAAGTTGGTTTATTCAACCTCCTCTCCTAGGCTAAATGCCTTGGATTTATCGCTTCCCATCAAATCCTGTGTGCAACACTTACGCCATCTTTCTTACACACTGTCATTTTTCAAATCCTGATCGTTTTTGGAGATCATTCCTATTTTACGGAGCTTGCCCTTCATAATCGCCCAGATATATTCTATTGGACGAAGGTCTGGCAAGTTTGGCAGAATTTCCTCCATCGGCACGAAAACATCATCGTTGGCTTTGTACCACTCCATCATCGGATTCGCGTACTGGCACAATACCAGATGCGGCCAAGAGTGTCACCTTCGTGGTGCCGAAGGAAGAGCAGCTGGCGCTGCTGGAGGAATTCTTTTTTATATAATTCAGATCGGCTGCCACACCAAGTACTTCTTGACAAATTTGTCGACCTTCTTCGTTCCGGAGCTTCTCCGAAATATCCAGACGGGTCTTGTCAACGAAAAACTCCAAGCCAGGGATCTGCTTGGCGTCCGCTTTAATGTACCTACGTCTCGTCGTCCATTATGATGCATTTCGGCTACACTCGCGGTACAGCTTCCGGGCACGGGATTTGGCCACCGCATTTTGTTTACCGCTTCCGAAAAGTGCTTTCTTTACCTTGAAGACTTTTAGGGTCCCACCACCAACTTAAAATAGTCTTTTTACCAAAAGAATTCACCTCACAATTGTGTGGGCTAGTGCTTAAACGGGTAAACAACATCACCACGCTTAGATTAAAATGGGACACAAATTTGGCCCAAACTGGATCAAAATTCGACCTCGTGTTTTTAGTCTTGACCTCGTGTTTTTAGTCTTGACCTTGAAATGCGGTCAGACATAGGTATAATTAATTTTTTTTTAAACGGTGGTTCAACAATTGATGAAGGGATGGTGTGACCATATTTTGCCACGGTCACAATAAAATCCTTTGGTCACTGGGCCAGCTTGATTATTACCCTTATTTATATTGTTATTTTTTTGTAAATATTGTAAGTAAATGTCTGAATGTAAAATAAATGTCAGTTCTCTGTGCTTGCATGTTTGAGAGACGTTTATTTTATGTTTAATAGCCCAAGTTGGTGTCCTCGAATATTATTTATTAAAAATTGTTTTCCCTGTTATTTATTTAAATTATTTTCCTTTTTTTTGTTATTTATTTGTTGCATGTTATATTTTTTGGTTAGTTTAGTTTTGCTTGATATTATTTAGGATTCAATTTTATGGTTAGGGATAGATTAAATAAATATTTTGCATGCAACGTTACTTTAAAATTATCATACAGTTAAAGTTTGATCGGGACACCAACATAAAACGATAAAAATTGTCATAGATTTAGTACCATCAGCAGCCGTAGGAAAAACAACGGGGCAGCGGGATGAAATGCAAGGGGGGTTCAGGGCGGAAAGCGGACCGAGGATGGTTAAAAGCACCCGCAACTGCCGGCGCGAGAGATCTTGTAATTAGACCGTGAACCCGGAGGTATACAGTGCGCGAGGTCAAGGGACCCACCGAATCAGGCCAAACACAGTGTCGTGCGAACGCTAAGCCTACCGATAGCCTACCCGAACCGTACGAGCCGTAGCTAGTGAGCCAGTATTGAAATCGCAAAGGGGACTAGCTTAAGGTCAAAGGACCGATCGAAGAGTGTCGTGAAAATTCGTCCCACGCCAGTTTGGACGCTAATCCGCAGTTTTATTTGTGCGCAGTGCCTCTGGGTTGCGATTCGGTGGTTCGTTATTAGGCCTAGATACGCTACAGTGCCCCCGTCGGTGAAACAATTCTTGGCCAGCTTGGCTAAAACTTATTTACGGCCGTGACTATTGGTTTTGTGCACCCTGTCATCATAGCGGGACGCCGCTGCGTCCGTTTGTACCTCCTGTAGTGGATTCAACCCCTGGATCACCCCTCGCATCACCCGTCACCAAAGTCGACCAACGAGCAGCAGCAGCAACCATCCCGGCACGCGGGGAGCCAGAAGGAAGTTTTCCGGCGAAAATTGCGCAAGTAAAAGTGACCTACTAACCCTTGTTTTAAAAAAAATAAATGTATGGTCTGGTAATTTTCGAGCTGTAAATTTATTTAAATTTGCACTTCCTTTTGCTTGTCTTTGAAGTTTGCTCGTTATAGTTATTCCGCTCAGTGACCATTGGTGTTGGCGTGGGTTGTAAGTCCGCCATTTTGTAGTTTTTTCCAGGAGACCAACCAAGACGACCCAAGCCGGTAAGAAACAAAGGCTATTGTATTAAAGAATTTATTCATTGTGTACAAAAAGATTTGTAACAATGGTAGGGGAAAGTAATGAAAATTTTTTGGAATGGAGGGGAAAGAGCGGAAAGGTGAGGGGGGGGGGGTTATTGGTTGCTACGCCAGGGCCCTGGCGGATGTTGTGGGTTCGAATCCGGTTTTATTCTCAGATTATAGCTTGGTTCGACTCATGCACCTTCCAGCATTAGACAAAAGGTAGGAGTCACAACGACTGCTTGTTAAGCGTAGCTACCTATAACCCCCCCCTCCCCCCTCTCTAACCTTTCCGCTCTTTTCCCACCATTCCAAAAAAAAATCATTACTTTCCCCTACCGTCCCTTCATCAATTCTTGAACCACTGTTTCAAAAAAATATTAAAATTGGACTGAAATAGGACCAAAATTGGGCTAAATAGGACTAAAATTAGACCGTAATTGGGTGCGAATTTAACCAAAATAGGACTAAAATCGATCCATAACTGGACCAATAAAATTGGGCCGAAAATGAACCAAAATTATCCCAAAAGAGGACCAAAATTAAACTAAAATAAGCCCAAATTCAGATCAAAATTGAGCTAAAAGTTAATCACAACCGAACCAAACCAAAGTTGAACCCAAGCTAAAACAAAATTGCAACTAAATGGGATTAACTGAACCAAAATTTGACTAAAATTAGACTAAAATTGGATCCAAATCCTAATTAGACCAACACTGGACTACAAGTGGACCGAAATTGGGCCACAATTAGATCAAGATTAAACCAAATTTGGACCCAAATTGAATCAACATTGTACCATAATGCAACCAAAATCGCACCAAAAGTCAAAAATATCCCAAATATGGATAAAAATTGTAAAAAAATCGGTCATAAAAACAAAGCCTTTGGCCTTTGCAGCCGGCTATTAGAGTACTGAACAATTACGGGACTAGTGCAACAAACCGAACATACGACGACTGGCTAATCAGTCGTAAATTGAACCAAAATAAGACCAAAATTAAACTAAAGTTGTTTCGAAATTGAACTAAAATTGCACCAAAAGTAGAGCAAACTGAATCAAGATTATACCAAAGTTGGGCTAAAATTAAATACAAATTACACCATAATTGGACCCGAATCGGATCAAACTTGGATAATAACTAGATCAAAATTGGACCGGTCTTAGGCACCAAAAACTGAGGAGGAAGATATTCAGGTGCGTTAAGTTCAATCCAAGCATCTCCATCCGGAATACGGCTAGCAGGTCCGAATTGCCAACTATCGACCAAGCGGAATATTCTCGCTCAAGAAGGCTATAGGCCTTACAGTGCCAGTAAACCGCGAATCGGCACTTGAAGCAGAATTTGGTAGCCAAGAAGCGTACTAGGCGTTTGTACGAGCAAATTTTGACGAAATTCAAAGGATGTACACTCAAGTCGCTTTTTACGCGTAAATCAAAACCGCAAAAAATAACGCGAAGATTCCAAAAATCGCGTAAAAAAAACCGCGTAAATTCCGAAATTCGCGTAAAAAACCGCGTAAATTCCGAAAATCGCGTAAAAAACCGCGTAAATTATGAAAATCGCGTAAAATACCGCGTAAATTTCGAAATTCGCGTAAAAAAACCAAAACTTCGCGTAAAACAAAAACTTTGTGGATTTCAACACTAGGCGAAAAAATAGACGTTTTGAGCACGTCCGCGTAAATTCCAAAAATCCCGTAAAAACCGCGTAAATTCCGAAAATCGCGTAAATTCCGAAATTCGCGTAAAAAAAAACCGCGTTAATTCCGAGAATCGCGTAAATTTCGAAAATCACGTAAAAAAACCGCGTAAATTCCGAAATTCGCGTAAATTCCGAAAACCGCGTAAAAAACGCATAAACTCCGAAAAACGCGTAAATTCCGAAATTTGCGTAAAACTGCGTTAATTCAGAAAATCGCGTAAATTTCGAAAATCGCGTAAAAAACCGCGTAAATTCCTAAATTCGCGTAAAAAACGCGTAGATTCCGAAAATCGCGTAAAAAAAGAAAATCGCGTAAAAAAACCGCGTAAATTCCGAAAATCGCGTAAAAAACCGCGTAAATTCCGAAATTCGCGTAAAAAAACCAAAACTTCGCGTAAAACAAAAACTTTGTGGATTTTAACACTAGGCGAAAAAATAGACGTTTTGAGCACATCCGCGTAAATTCCGAAAATCGCGTAAAAAACCGCGTAAATTGCGACAATCACGTAAAAAACCGCGTAAATTTCGAAATTCGCGTAAATTCCGAAAATCGCGTAAAAAACGCGTAAATTCCGAAATTCGCGTAAAAAACGCGTAAATTCCGAAATTCGCGTTAAAAAAACCGCGTTAATTCCGAAAATCGCGTAAAAAAACCGTGTGAGTTCCGAAATTCGCGTAAAAAACCGCGTAAATTCCGAAATTTGCGTAAAAAACCGCGTTAATTCAGAAAATCGCGTAAAAAAACCGCGTAAATTCCGAAATTCGCGTAAAAAACGCGTAAATTCCGAAATTCGCGTAAAAAAACTGCGTAAATTCCGAAATTCGCGTAAAAAAAACCGCGTAAATTCCGAAATTCGCGTAAAAAAAACCGCGTAAATTCCGAAAATCGCATAAAAACCGCGTAAATTCCAAAATTCGCGTAAAAAACCTAAACTTCGCGTAAAAAAACTTTGTGGATTTTAACAATACGCGAAAAAATAGATGTTTTGAGCACATCCGCGTAAATTCCGAAAATCGCGTAAAAAACCGCGTAAATTCCGAAAATCGCGTAAAAAACGCGTAAGTCTCGAAAATCGCGTAAAAAAATACCGCGTAAATTCCAAAATTCGCGTAAAAAACCGCGTAAATTCCGAAATTCGCGTAAAAATAGTCACGTAAAAAACCGCGTAAAAAACCGTGTAAAAAGTGACTTCAGTGTATTTTAAGGGACGACGAAACTTACGTGAAAATGGATTTCAAGTAACTTCCGGACAAAAATGTTACATTGCAACTGGACGTAGCGCACCCGCAGCACCATAATCGAAGGCCATAATCTGGTTATAGCTGTGGACTGACGACTGATTCTTTCATCACTTCCTCAACAATGACATCAAGTTTATACCATGGATGAATGATTGATGAAATAGATTTTGCCATTCATTCGTAAACATAAGGCTAACGTTATATTTTGACTTGATTTAGCTAGTTGTCACTACTTTAAAGTGGTGCTAGAACTGTATTCGGCTCATAATGTCGATTTCGTGCGAAAAGCGATGAACCCTCCAAATTGTGCGGAGTTTCTCCCCATTGAAAAATTTTGGGCAACTGTCAAATAACGACTTCGGCAAAGTGGGGAGACAGTCAAAGGTGCTAAAGAAATGCGTTCAAAGTGGAAAAAACGTGCTGATTCCGTCGCATCTTCAACTGTACAAGGTATGATGAGTTCTATTAAGAAAAATATTCGAGATTTTATCAGAACCAAAGAAATAATGTAACACTGTGAAACTTAAAGCTGAATAAAAATAGTGCAACCCAGTCATTTATGGGTTTTCTGCGATACTCCAGTCCCCTGTTATATATTGTCCTACGCGTCCAACTTTACTTTTAGCCAGGCTTTAAGTGAATCGCTTTTGCCGTTCTTGAGATATTTATGCTACCGACTTCGAAAACCTTATTGCGAGAAAAACGGCGTTAAAGGTTTTATTCACTGTGTAATTGCTCTGGACGCGCGCGATACAAAGAGTCATTAATATCATTAAATAATTACAACATTAAATCATTTTAATATCAAATCATCGAACCATTGACGGACTCCGTCTGTAAAAAAGTTAGGTCTTCAATGCTTAGTTAAAATGTTATAATTTTTTTATATAGGCCGATGTCCGATTTCTTCGTAGTTCTCGTAGTTACAGTTTTCTGTAGAAGCAGCGGACCTCGAATTTTATAAAAAAAAATTTGTTAATTGTTATTGTTATTGTTACCCATATTGAAAATTCTGTGATATTCTGCGACCTTCGGTCCATTTTGTGTCTATTCGCTGTAAAACTACCGCTTTTATTTACCTTATACTTAGGTTCTAATATTTATAGCATGCCTGAATTAACATAAAAGAAAGCCCTGTGTGAAGAAAGCATTATTTAACTCTAAGGTAGATTAAGTTCGCTGCTTTTATTATAATTTCTCTGCTGCAGTACACACACGTGCCCTTGCCTGTCAAGATGGACCAATTTGTCAGTATTGCTGGTATAATTCCCTAAGACTCGCTCTCCCTCGTTGATTGCATCCAGTGTTGTTTTTAACAACAAAGTCCAATAATATGGGTGCAAAACCTAGACCGCGTGCTCCCAGCAGCGTTTTCCCAAGTCAGATATGTTAATGTCTAAATGTCATCTATACAGCAGCCAGCGGAAGAAAACGCGCGCGCGGAAATAACTCTCCCCCTCTGTCTAGCGATTAGAAGTTTTACCTCCATGCATCACGAAGTGAGTGCAAGCACGTGTTGTCTTGTCTATCGGTACTATACACACCTTTCGAAGATGCCACCGCACTCGAATTCCGGCCGTCCGGCTTTCACCACTCCGGCCGACTATGTTCCGTCGCGTCGAGGGCAAACCGTTGAAATTCCAGTCGCGTTGATGCGATAGATTCCCCCGGAATCCGTCACTGACTGGAAAACTCAAGGAGTTCGTCTGCTTTCCACACGGTTCACGTCAAAACGGGACGACGCAGATTCGAGGGGGACCATCATTTTCCCGCCTCACTCCCATCCATTACCGTGGAATGTACCTTCCCCCATCTCCATCACGGCCGTAACGAACCCCAGGGATCGAGTAGCACCGTAAGTTCGAGCGGAAGAAAATTGCACTCGGAAAGTTTTTTTTCTTTTCTTTTCTTCGAACGCACGCCGCATTACTCTCCCTCATTATGGCTCTAAGCTGGTCGTTTTCCGAATGAATTTTTCCTGATGGGGGAGTTAGTTGTGTTTTCCAGTGTTTTTTTCTTTTCCTTTTCACGCCGAAGATCAATTTGTACCGCATGGTTTTTAGCTGTCCGCCCTCGTTGTGAATAGCTTTATGCATTGTGGAAAAACGGTGATGTTCTTCTTTATGGAGGTGTCAATTTAGCACGGCAGCGACAATACGGCGGAATCTTGGCGATTGTCGATCTGAACTGCAGTTTGAAGGTGGTTTTATAGATTAAGAATGAAATCAAAGTAGACGATCAATATTGTTTCAAGGAAATTTATGGTTATTGTAAGTTATAAAACTGTTCTAATGGAACCATCCGTTTTATCTGTGTTTACAGATGTAAAGTTGAATCATAACAATTAACATAAAATTCAGTCAAATAAAACGCATCTGATGAACTATATTGTTGAGTTTATGTCGAAATACGATTTGGATCATGGTATTAAATACATTGCTTTTTGTAGTTTACTACAATCTAGTTAATGTGATAAGGATTAAACGGCACGATAAAAGGGTCGACAATGCCTATAACACAATAGATTATTATGTCACGGTCGCGGTGAATGAAGTTTTTCAACCACATAGGTAACAAATTTCAGTAAAAAATAGTAATAAAAAGTGCTTATGAACAAATGACATTAAGATTAGTTTGCTAATTAGTATATCTAATTAGAATGCAAAGCTTCGAGAAGAGCTCATCAGTTCAAGGGTACATTTCTACATTTCAACTCTGAACAGAACTTTGGAATCACTTTTCATTGACATAAATTTGGCGCCTAATTTGTAAATATTCTTCTAAAATTGTAAAAAAAATCTTCTCGTTTAGAAGCTAGCTAGCTAGTTATTGGACTGGTTTAGATTGTACCCTGTACCTTAGGTACAACTTTAAACAACTTTGAAAAATCGTGCAGTAGAAAAAAATATTCAGCGATCATTAAGGGTAAGCTGAAAAAGGTAACTTTAAGTTCGACTTTAAAGTTCTCTAATAAAAATATAAAATGATTATTTTCAAATCTACTTACTTACTTAATTGGCCTAACGTCTTACGACAAGGCCTGCGCAGTATAAATTCTCCATCTGTTTCGGTCCATGGCAACTGATCTCCAGTTCCGCGGACACCCAGTGCTCGCAAGATCTCGCTCCACCTGGTCTTTCCACCTCGCTCGTTGTGCCCCTCTTCATCTTGTTCCTACCGGATTTGATGCGAAAACCATTTTTGCGGGATAGTTGTCCGGCATTCTAGCAACATGTCCTGCCCAACGTATCCGTCCAACTTTAACCACGTTCTGAATACTTGGTTCGCCGTAGTGACGCGCGAGCTCGTGGTTCATTCTTCGCCTCTATACACCGTTCTCTTGTACTCCGCCAAAGATGGTTCTTAGCACCTGCCGTTCGAAAACCCCGAGTGCTCGTAGGTCCTCTTCTAGCAGTGTCCACGTTTCGTGCCCGTAGAGGACAACCGGTCTAATTAGCGTTTTGTACAGTGTGCACTTTGTACGGGGGCTCAAATTGTTCAACCGCAAGTGTTTGTGGAGTCCGTAGTAGGCCCGACTTCCGCTGATAATACGTCTTTTAATCTCACGGCTAGTATTGTCGTCCTCTGTTGCCAGTGAGCCAAGATATACGAACTCGTCGACTACCTCGAACTCATCCCCATCGATTACCATGGTACTGCACAAGCGGGCCCTGTCGCGCTCGGTCCAACCCGCCAGCATATACTACGTTTTAGACGTATTTATCTTCAATCCAATCTTCCAGCATCCACTTCGTCAGCAAAGCAGATAAATTGACTGGATTTATTGAAAATCGTGCCTCGCATTTCGATCGCCACTCGTCTTATAACACCTTCAAACGCAATGTTTAATAGCAGGCAGGAAAGGTCATCTCCTTGTCGAAGTCCCCTGCGAGATTCGAATGGGTCCGACAGTCCTCCGGAGATTCTCCACAACACTGGATCCCATCCATCGTAGCCATGATAAGTCTAGTAAGCTTAGCCGGAAAGACGTTTTCGTTCAAAATTTTCCACAGCTCTTGTCGGTTTATGCTATCATAAGCGGCTTTGAAATCGATGAACAGGTGGTGCGTGGGGACTCGGAATTCGCGGTACTTCTGGAGGATCTGCCGCAGGGTGAAGATTTGATCCGTTGTAGACCGACCCTCCATGAAGCCGGCCTGGCAACTTCTCACAAGTCTATTGGGTATTGGCGATAGTCGATGAAAGATGACTTGGGACAGCACTTTGTAGGCGGCATTCAGGATAGTGATTGCTCGGTAGTTCTCACAATCCAGCTTATCACCTTTTTTGTAGATAGGGCAGATAACCCCGTCTTTCCACTCCTCTGATAGTCGTTCCGTATCCCAAATCTTTTGATGCAGACAGCCGGCCAACTTGTCCGGACCCATTTTAATAAGTTCCGCTCCAATGCCATCCTTTCCCGCTGCTTTGTTGTTCTTCAGCCGCTGGATGGCTTCTTTAACTTCCCTTATCGATGGGGTGGCACATCTTCGTCGCTTGCTGCACCAATGTGGTCACTTCCTCCGCTATCATGGTCTTCCGTCTGCACGCCATTCAGGTGTTCATCGTAGTGCTGCTTCCACATTTCGATCACCGCACGGTCGTCAGTCAAGATACTTCCATCTTTATCTCTGCACATTTCGGCCCACGACACGAAGCCTTTGCGAGATCCGTTGAGTCTCTGATAGAACTTCCGTGTGTCGTGAAAGCGGTACAGCTGTTCGAGTTCTTCGCACTCCTTCTCCTCTTGATGGCGCTTCTTCTCATTGAAGAGTCGGGTTTGTTGCCTCCGCTTCTGTTTGTATCGCTCCACATTCTGACGGGTGGCTCTACGCAGCATTTGTACCCGCGCTGCGTTCTTCGCAGCCAATATCTGCTGGAATTACTCGTCAAATCATCCGTTACGTCGATTCGGTGCCACACGGCCTAGGGCGTTCTCCGCAACGCTGTTAATGACTGTTTTCACAGCATTCCAACAGTCCTCAAGAGGGGCTTCATCCAGCTCACCCAAAGCTGCTGGTGTTATTTATTAGCTATGACTATCGATGAAAAATAACAAATGATAAGTTGTTTTAAATAAACCGATTATTTTAGACGTTTACGTGCATCGTTTCAACTTACCCCGTGTAGCAAGCTTTAATATGAGAGTTGACCTTTCGCCAGTTATAGATGGAAGTGATAGTATTCCAAAGTTGTCGCGAATAAATATAAATAGTGGAATTTAATTTGGAAAGTTTGACTTTTTATTTTAGACTCCATACACTTATTTTTCGACAATTGATATTATACGAACAACTTTGACTTATATCCCAAAAATTTTTTTTTTGGTCCCCATATTTTTCAAGCCAATTTCAAAAATAAATAATTTAAAAATATTTGGCAATGGCCTTATTGATTTAACTTGAACTAAATTAATATAAACTATTTGAACATCAAAGGCATTTGTTTCGTGTATTGTTTTTACTTAAGGGGGGACCCTACTCTGGAAGACCGAAAAATAATAGATTTTCGTTTTCAGATGCTAATTTTTTCAGATGCTAGATTTATAGTTAAGTGTTCGAGTATTTTGGTTATTGGTTAAGGTATATTTGGAGATATATTTTAAGATTATTATATATTTTAAGATCAGTTTTGAATGTAATTTCAATTTAATTATATCTCGGTAGCCAGTTTTTCCAAGTTTTTATTGTATAGCAGTACGAAATATGGCTAATTTTTATCTAAATCGTTTAGTAACTCGCTCTGTATAGAAGATACGTGTACACTTTCTTCTGCAAAAGTGTGTAACTTTAATAGATGCAAATGTTTGCAGAACACTATTTTTCCCTAAATCACATAGTTTTGAAGCTACAGTGAAAAACCCGATTTGTGGGGGTCCGTCATGAAAGACGCTTAATATCTCAAAAACTGTGATACTTAGAGGAATAATTTTTTCAGCAAAAAGCTTCATAATAAGATTATCTAAAACTTTCTAGAACATACTATAGCTCTATATCATCAAATTAGAAAGTTAAATTTTGCAGCACCTGTGTGTGAGTTCCGGACTAATACTAACCACCAGTTGTTGCGTCTATTGATATACAGAAATTCTTCCGAAGACGCCATATTGAAAAAAAAAACACTGTGAAAAGAGTTATTAAAAAAGTTCACGAATCCGAGCAATCGAACCACTGTGCATTGGTTAAAACTTTTTATTGTTCGTGGCAGTCGTGAAAATTATGAAAAATTACGGGGTCCCCAAAGTCTCAATGCGATGAAACTTGCATATTTTGGCAATAAGAATACAATGAACACACTTTAATGCACAGAATTGCCATTGTAAGCGAAAGAAAGGAATAAAACTTATTTGCAAATCCAATTGATGTCATAATGACATAATCAATTATTTTTAGATTATTAGAGAATCGATTAACTGGCGTCGATAGTGCCGAATTATCTAAAATTTTATTGTTTAAAAATTTCCAACAAATTTAATTTATTACGGTGGTTGGTGCTTAACCAGTAAATGTGCCACACGTGAATATCTAGTTTTCCCGTAATATCCATCCAAGATCGCCTTAAAAATTCTGTTAAAAAGTCATACTCCGCTTTTGAAAAAAAAAAGAAATGAAAATAACTAGTTTTGGGCCCGTAGTGCCCACAGGTGTTTTAGAAAGTGCACTCAGTCAGTTAAAGCGTGAAAAATAATTCCACTGCGACCCGAAAGGGAAAATGGGACCAAATTTTACCAATAAAGCAAAGCAAAGCCTAGGTTCTACATTCCGTTATCGAAACTTGGTCTTCTGTTTTTATACGACCGAGTTCGCAGCTAGCTGTTAGAGTGCAGGACAATTGCAGGGCCAGTTGCTACGATCCTATTGACTCTAACAGCCTCTCCCATTTTACCAATATATTCTTTTATTAAAGACTAATCTAATGTTGTTCTTTTAAGGCTAGTTGCGTAGAAATCGATTCGATTGAACAACAATGGAGATAGAGCTGAAAATGTAACTGCAAACTGTAGACTCGGAAGTTTCACATCAGAAACAGTTAAAGACAACCAGCAGTATTTTCAAGCAACACCGTTTGCTGATGAGTATGGAGTATTGCGAGTGGGTGGTAGGGCAATAAATGCGCTGGACCTTTCGTACGATATGAAGTTCTCGATTATAATGCCTAGAAATCATCGAATTACGGGACTATTGTTGGATTTCTACGGTCATGCTAATGATGAAACCATAGTCAACGAAGTGCGTCAAAAATTCCACATTCCGCGATTGAGAGTCGAAGTTCGTTTGACCAGAAAGCGCTGAATGTGGTGCCGCGTATACAAAACAACGCCGGTAGCACCAAAAATGGGGCCACTTCCCGCGGTACGATTACAACCATACGTACGCCCATTCACTTACGTAGGTAAAGACCATTTTGGACCGTATTTAGTGAGAGCCGGTCGAAGCGTAGCGACACGATGGGTTTGCCTTTTTACTTGCTCACAATAAGAGCTATCCTTCTTGAAGTAATTTCCAGTTTAACCACCGATGCATGCAGAAAAGCGATTAGAAGATTCATAGCACGGCGGGGAGCTCCGCAATAAATTTAGTCCGACAACGGTACAATTTTTTTAGGGGCCAGCCGTGAACTACAAGAAGAAATTAAAAGAATTCTTACTGATTTTGGATGTACTTTCACGAATGCTCAAACACTGTGGTGGTTTAATCCTCCTGCTGCTCCCCACATGGGAGGCTGCTGGGAGAGGATGGTTTGGGCTGTCAAATAAACGCTGGGATGCGTCCCAGTAAAGCGAAAGCTGGACGACAGCCGAGAGCATGGTTAACTCCAGACCATTAACGTTCATCCCACTGGAAACGGCCGAGAAGGAATGTTTAAAATTTTCTACAGCTCAATTCCAGCGGTGTGCGAGAGCCACAGAAATTTCCAACGAATGGCACTGAGGAATAGCTGGAACATGATAAGGCATACGCTGGACAATTTCTGGCGACGTTGGCTAGTGGAATATCTACCAACTATTATTAGACGTACGAAGTGGTTTAAGGACGTGAAGCCGATCGAGGAAGGAGATCTTGTTTACGTATCAGACGCAAACCGGTGGGTACGTGGACGAGTGATTCGTATAATTCTTGCAAAAGATGGAGTAGCGCGTCGAGCGGCGTTTTAAAGAGGCCTGTTGCAAAGTTGGCTGTGCTGGACGTAGGACCTAATGACGCTGAATCAGAAATTGAGGCTACACGGGGGGAGGATGTTCGCCGCAACAGCCCCTTGTATTGAACAACCCTAGCGCGACTCAACGTGAGCCACTATCATTGCCCAACGGATCTACTGACACTGACAAATGGGATACTTAATGATGATGATGATGATGATGTTTGAAGTGTCAAAGTGAATGATATGCAAATTGAGTAAGCAGGAATTCTAAACTAAATTAATTCTAACTGAAGTGATATGCAATCGAATTATTTGATTTTCTAACATAAATGTCCTTACGAGATAAAGTTATAAAAACACTTAAAAATATTAAAATTTACTACTTACACACTACTGTTACAGGCTAAACTTATTGAATAGTATACAGTGTGGCATAGATTTAAAGTTAAAAAGGAGACTAAATTGTAAGTTAAAATCCTATTGTTCATTATACAGTGATAGAATAAAACCTAAATTTATAACTTTGAGCTGATTACATTCCACACTATCTGGAGTGCTTTGCTGCAAGAACTCCGAAAAGTATCTATCCCAACATAGCCTTTGCTACATCATTCGAAAAGCATTAGCTGCAGGCTGTTTCCCCGGTGCTTACTGGGTTGTAAACAGCGAGTTTGAAAGACGTTAATATCCAGTGATTGATATCTTTTCTCTTCCGTTGGGTTTAAGATAAAACAGTTATTTTTTGCTTTGTTAAACGGCAGAAGGAGAAGTCAGTTCGTTTATGGGCACAACAAAAGAATCACAACATTCAGTTGGGTACATATACATGTTATTTATTGAATGTTGACTAATAGCGAATTCATAAATTAACCTGATTTCGTGCTAATTCGAACCCGAAATTTATGAACGATACGGGCAGTTTGACAGATCGATCCGTAAACCGTAATGCTAGACAGTTTTAACCTGCGCTTCAAACTGAATGCTGTCAGTTTAACCGAAATGCAATCTCGGTTAATTTATGAACGTTTTGACAGCACTTCGATTAAAACTGAGTGCTAATTGCCCTGAGCCAGGTTAATTTATGAATTCGGTACGCAGATGTTTATTGCTGCTTCAGGACTAGTCACTGAAAATGCAAAGCGGCTACAGCTTAATTTAAAACTTGAGGGACAATGTATCAAAACAGAGCTAGCATTGAATCTATCAATATTAGGTAAAAATTAAAAAACCACAAGTTAGAGCGTCCTGAGTTAGAGCGTTAGAACGCATGGCGAATTGTGCCATCGTTTAAAATATTAAAGTGGATCTATGCTATAATCCTATATAAGGCAGTGGCTGTATTATATAGTCATCAACGAAAAATATTTTGCTCGCTTCTCTAACAATCTTGTTTTACTATATTTTGAACTCAATAGGTTGGTTATATTTTATTTACGGTTCATTGCGATAGATTATGCAGAATGGCACGAATATTCGAGAAAATGTTTTTGGGCTTAACAGGACATATTGCCTTCAACGTTTTGCGCTAGATGGGCAGTGGCAACTATGTTGCCCCCCATTTTTTCACAGCTATTTCTTCAATAACAAAATATATTAATGCGTATTCCCACCTTAGAACATTATGTTTTTTATTGAAGTTAGAGTTTATTCTACATGTATCGAATTGAAGCATACACTTTGACCTAATAAAGTTCAAATTCAATATCTTTATACGAAAACTATAGGAAGGTCCGCAGTAACAATAATAAGGGGAGCGTCTGTGTCTATAGTTAATACATTCGTAGTCCTATGCCAAGCCTACGTTTGTGTCCTGGAACACAGAACCTTCTACTTTTATTTCCTAAAATTTCGTGACGATCGTTCAACTTTCAATTACGACCTTTACCGTGGGTTATTTCTATTTTGTGTTTTTGACGGATTCTGGTGGGAATACGTACTGCGTTAAACATCGTAGATAATTATGAAATTAAGACACTCTTTTGCCGTCATTTTTAGTCTGAAATTAAATAAAAAGAAAACTTTCCAATTAAACTATGTATATTTATTCGCGACAAAACATACATACATAGTAGAATTTAATTGGAAAGTTTTCTTTTTATTTAATTTCAGGTTTCGTATCCTACTAAGACGATCCAAAAACTTCAGTCAGTCGTTTTTAGAACCAATCAGTTACATATTTGACTCGACCTCCACAAATCTTTGTTCGATTTGGATGTAACTAGTCTTAAAAAAGCCACATCAGATTGGTCGTTAATGAGAAAATATATTGATGAAATTTGGTTTAGCTCTCCCTGATATGTTTTGGATTCCCGGTGAAATTTTGTTCCATTTTCCGTGAGATATTTCGGGCTCTCGGAGACACTGCGATCCGGAATATCTTCAGGAAAATGAAACCTAATTTTGCTCTTATATTTTCTCATTAGAGACTAATCTGAAGCATTTCATTTAAGATTAGTTCGAAAAAACCAACAAAACATCAAAGAAAATAAAGCTACAATGTAGCAGCAAGTACCCTCATTTTTGATGTCGGGGATGTTAGTCAAAGTTTATGTTACCGTAAAAGCACTATAAATTTTTCAAGCTATCATTGAATGATGATCGATTGTAGCCTGTCTAGAATTATTTTCCTAACGTTCTATAAATAATATTGCTTCCAATTTCAGATGGACCATAGTCAAAAGTCGTTTTCAATGGTTTCAAAACCAGGAAAAGTTTTCGGTCTGAAAATAGTTTGTAAAAACCTGGGTAAATTATATAAAAGTCTGCAGAAATCTAAAGAGAAGTGAGCAAAATTTTTAAAAACAACGATAAAATCGGCCATTAGTAAACATTTTTGTCCTTCTTTAGAACTTACCTTCATTTTGAAATGCAAACCTTTGAAGTTAATGTAGGATATTTTCGTATATTTGAAAGCTAAATTTATGACCTAAAACAAGCTCAAAAACCAAAGTAATCTATGCAACGAGATAACAGTTGCTTTTATAAAATAAATAATAATTGATATCAATTGAAACACGTTGAAAGAAATCTTTGGTGATAAAAAAGTACATCCGTTACCAGACCGCATTCAGTAAAAACCAATGAAGTTGTTATAAACACAATACAAGTAATTGTCATAAATTTTTGAAAATCTGTCAAAAACACAAGAATCTAAGCATGAATTAGAATGCTTAACTTTATTAATATATTAACATCTTATTGATTATGATAACTAGCTGAAAACCATGCAAAAAGTTACCCTAACCTCCACTAGAGTGCTTTTTTAGAATTTTTCTTACTTAACTAAATTTCAAGAAAAGACATTTTCATTTTAATTGAGTTATAATATTCATCTTTGAAATTAGTATTTTGTGACATTTTAAAAATTTTCGTAATTTAAACAGTCATTTTAAACATTTTAACTATTCATTTAATGCCTTAAAAATGCAGACTTTTTCAAAACAACAATTGATCACATAGAACAAAAAAACCAACATCTCTCCTAGCAACAAAAGCGAATCGCCGCATGGCGGCCGGCCGAAACCACCTCGCGCCATTCGACTCAGCGCGGGAAGCAAAATGGCCGGCGCGCGCTCGTGATATCACCAAACTTTCGCGTGGTCGAAATTGCGCATCTAAAAGACAGCGCGCAGCAGCAGAGCAAAATGGGAGCCGGCCGCCGAGCACGGTCGCGGCACTCGCGGGGCTGGAAGAACAATAAAAAATCTTTATTCGCGCATTTCTTTTCGCTAATTTGACTGACTCCCGCCCGCGTGTGTGTGTGTTTGTTTGACGATGTGTGGCCAACCAGCTGAGTTCCCAAAGAGATTCGACGAGGACGGAGGGCGATCCGGAATGCCGTGCGCGCGGTATTGAGTACTCTACTGCCTGCCGCGGTGTAATCTGTACTGTGTCGATGTCGCGCACGCGAATCTAACACAGACAGCCCCCGCCGCTCGGGGCGCTCTGGAGGGAACTGGTGTCGGTGTACTGTACGGCACTCACCGATTAGTCCGTAACACCAGCGTGGATTCGGGGACTACTGTCGTGGTGATTGTTTTACGTGTGTCTCAAGTCGCGCGTCTCGTGACGTCGGTCGATGGATGATGGTAGTGCCACAGTCGCGGGTTTAGTGTTTTATGTATCAAACGACGGACGGCGGCGACACATCGTTTGCGGCGGATGCACGTATGCGGTGGCGGTGATGGCGGTGATGGAATTGGAGTACCGAGCATGTATGAGCGTCGTCGTCGGTCGCTCGCTCACTAACTGTGCCACACAACACCACACAACAAAAGGAAGGAAACGAAAGAAAATGACGACAACGACCAAATGAATGGTACAAGGTTAAAGCTTACTACGCAGATCTATTTTTTCGGGGTTATATGATACCGATAGGATAGCAAATTTGTTCGAAATAGCTAGGGCTTGGGGACACTTTTGGGATGCAGTTTGCAAATAAATAAGCTAAAACCAGGAGATAGTACACCTGCCATTTGTTTTTTAACAAGTGAATGGAATAATTGAATATCAGACACTGTTGAGGATAATTAATTTATGTTTAAAGAGGTTAATAACCTCTCTGAAATAAGCAAAATATTAAATCAACGAGAAAATTAGTGGAAAATTTCATTTAATTTGATACGATATTGCGATAGAATTAAATGACATTTTTCCGAACATTCGCAAAAAACGAACAAAACAAAAAATTATGCCTGAAAAGGTAAAATTAAATTAATAAAAATCTCATTAGAATAATTAGTTTGTTGAATTCAGATTAATTTTCTATGCGTCCACATAAAAAAATTGAAGTGATTTAGAGTAAGTAGATAACATTTAGTAGAAGACTACAATCAATCTCTTAGTTAAATAAATTCAAATGAATAAAATTGATAAATTTTACAAAAGATGAAAACATTGTAACTTTATTGTTCGTTCTTTGAAGCTTAGCCATTATACTACATATATTAGTATCTGTGGAAAACAGATTTTAACACAAATTGAATGAGAACTAGAGTCTTTGTATTAATGTTAATCACATGCTGGAAAACGTATAAAGTTTAGGACTTTTGTCTAAATAATTCTGTTTTAGTGTTAATATTGAAGACTTTTTACAGTTTAGGTAATAAATGTTATAATAACTAGTAATAACTAGTTTTAAGTAAGAAAAATTTAAGTAAGAAAAACATCCATGCTTTTATGTGAATGTTACCGCAATGAACTACCCATTCACATACAGGAGTTAGTTAAGCTCGTTAACTATTCATAATATGAAATGTAACTACATATTTATCTAACTTTACTCAAATTTTATGCTTTGTAGGTCTCGTGAAAGATTTTACAACTTTTCATTAAGCATACGTTTGTACACACTGACGACGACTAAAAAGAGCAAGCTCGTCATTTTGATGCTTTCCAATCTTGTACGATCCCGACTGAACGAGTTCACTACTGTCTGCTTACCCCTGGCACGAAAATTGATTGATAGTAGCCAGTCCGCATATAGGTGCAGATGTCATCTGTGTTTGTGAATTTAAGAAAAAAGAAGAAGAAGAAGCAGACAAAGCATCACATTTTTCAAACAGCGGGTTTCCCACTCTCCTTGTATCGTGTCCTGTCTTATTTATTTCCTTATCCTTGAACCGTTAGTGCCAAGCTATAATCTCAAAAGAAAAACGATGCTTTATACTTGTATTCGGGAATTTTGTAAAGAAATGCACCACCGTTTTTGTAGCAGCTTCAATGCAGCTCAAACTGCAAAGTTTAATAAATTCAGTTACTTTCATATCAATACATCAATTAATTATACCTACAATTTGATAGTTTTTCTTCGCCTCTTGCACGAGCTCAGCCAATCAACTACTAAACAATTTATACCGACACTAGCCTAGAGCATAAATATCGTTTTAGGCTATTAGTTAATTGCACATATTGCGCATGTAAGCTACTTACAATTCTAGTCACGGCCTATATCCATTATTCTAGTCGCTCTTCTAGTCACTAGTTTAAGGAACTTTTAATTTGCTTGTGTTGTCTTTCCGTAGTCACTAATCTAAATACAAATACTTAATTAAATCGATTTACTAACGATTTACGATTGATATTTGCAATTGTATTAGATCTTCCGAACCACTTGATCTGATTTAATAACTGAAAATTACAACTAAAATTGATACTAATTGGTTTTATCTATCTGCACTTTTACGATGTAAACAATCAACGATTGTCCCACCGTTATAGACCGGTTACCTCTCAGTAACAACACACCTTCGTAAATACATTGGACACAGTGCTGTCAACAACTTGTTTTTCCTCTTATCACTAGCTGACCCGACAAACTTCGCATTGCCACAAATTAACCTGTGCAGTACATAAATCGGGTATCTCGGATGACCTTTGTCGCAATCTCGAATTTCGCAAGTTTCTGAGGAGTTCAACCTTAGATGATTCATATTGGCGTAACTATGAAAGCATGGCTAGTTTAATATACAAATTTTCAGATCTTCCTCACAGTAAAGTAGAAAAACAACTCTCCCCATTGTTTAGCCAGATAAAATAAAACATTTAAATATTCGCCGTGCATGTATAACATTTCGCCGAATACCATTTTGCGGAAAAACAATTCTCGGATGACCATAACGCGGAATATAGTGTATCGCGGAATACCATTTCGCGAACACCCTTTACGCCAAATGTAATATTTTACGGAAAACCTTTTCGCGGAAAGTACCATTTCGCAGGGGTGATCCTCGCCTTACTCGCTGTCACTCGTTCGGACCCAAATGATGGAAACCAATAGAGGTCTGTAGATCTAGGAAAACAAATAAACCTAGACAGAGGTGAGGGCAGCGGCCGGCGCTTCCGACGGCGGATCGCCGGCAACACTCGGCGTGTAGCCGTCTCGCCCTGAATCATCTAGTGTTATTATAGGTAGTTTTTGGTGGTCTTGTTATTGACTAATGTTTTATGCAAGAGCTAAAATTTCGCGAGTTCGATTAGTTTTTGAGTTACGCGAAAATTTCTATTTTTTTTTTGTATAAGACTCCTTTCCCCTATCACAGGGGTGAGGGGTTTCAAGCCATCATAAAATAAATTCATGCCTCCAAAGTCCCCCACATGCCAAATTTGGTTCCATTTGCTTGAGCAGTTATCGAATTATGCGAAATTTTTTGTTTAACTTGTATAGGAGCCCTCCCCCCTCTTTAAATGGGGAGGGGTGACAATTCACCATAGAAAAGAATCCTGCCGCGTAAAACCTTTACATGCCGAATTTGGTTCCACTTGCTTGATTAGTATGAGAAGCCCCCCTTTTAGAAAGGGGAGGGGTCTCAATTCGCAATGGAAAAATTTGCTCTCCACAAAAACCCTCACAAATTCGGTTCCACTTGATTAGTTCTTGATTTATGCAGAAATTTGTGTTTTATTTGAATGGGAGCTCCTCCTCTTAGAGGGGGAGGAATCTCTATCCATCATAAGAAGGGGGGCTCTGCAGCCGCAAGGTTACCGAGTCGGTTTTATAACACTGACCCGAATACTAAAAGCCCAAATACCACATGCCCGAATGTAACAGTAGCCCGAATGTCACAAGCCCGAATGTAACACTAGAACGCGGGGGGACCTCGCAGATATCACATCTGTCTAGGGCTATTCATTTTCCTAGATCTAGTTGACCTTTAGTTATTTTTCCCTAGTCCTCGTATCAAGTTACCTTTTTAAAATAAAGCCGCCTAGTTAGGTTCGAGGTACGATGCTGGCCTAACAAGCCAGTTATGCTCGAATCTCGCCTAGTCGGTGCTTGCTAGATAGAGTCACTAGGATCGTTGCACTAGCCCCGTAATTTTCCTGCATTCTAATAGCCAGCTGCGAAGTCTGTCAATAAAAAGGATAATATCTAAAGACGGTATAAATCCAAGGCTTTGCTTTTTTTTTATAAAATAAAAAGCAGCGAAAGCGCTGAGCCGGCCGTAGGTAACGGCAAGTGTTGTCCGGTGACCCGCCGTCGAAAACGCCGGCCATTGCGGGGAGCAGCCCCCCCCTCAAAAATTAAATCTGTTTAGGTCTATTCGCTTTCCTAGGTCTGCTGACCACTAGTTAGTTTTCCCTAGTCCTCGCATCAATTTAACTTTTGTAAAATATAAAGCGGCGAAGCCGCTTTTTGCGACTTTCAAACTGAATAAGCGGCGGTCTTTTGTTTCAGTATTTATAGACTAGGTTAGAGCGAGGGTAGTTTTCAAATAAAGTTTACATAACAATTGATAACAGCAGTTAAATTACTATTGTTGTGTCTTATTCTTGAGTATTGTTGGGTTTTAATAAACCAAAAGCAATATTGCGAATCGAACGAGAAGTCAACTCGCGAGAGAGTATGAGAAGTATAGCATTCAACGGTTACTTCGCTCACGCAGTTGTAAAAGAAACAGTCGCCGTTGCTGTGTGCAGACATTCTGCTACCCACACACTCGCGGACGCACAGTCTCACACCGTCTTTCTGCGTAGCTTATTCGCGAGTCGAAGAACTCATGAGCAATCAGCTGCCCGTGAAGCTAATGAAGAACTGTGATACAAATTTTGCATTACTTTTTCTTTTCTTCGTCATCTTCGCCTTCGATTCTATTCATGGGCGGGAGTGCGAACCCTCGCGAGTAATTGATATCAGCAGCTTGGGCTTCAACGACGAACGAGAGCGACAACCGTAGCTATTAGCTAAACACACACACGCAAAAATTCGTTGCAATGCATGAATAAATAAGAGCGAGGGTCTGAAAGAATGAGTAAGCGTCTGTGAGGAAATTAGACCGCACTAGTGTGGGCTTCGCAACACCGATCCGAAAGTAAAGCTTGGGTGCTACACTCCGTACACCTTCTGTTTTTATACAACAGACTTCGCAGCCAACCGATTCTGCAACCTTGCGGTTACGGAGCTCCTAATGTTACATTCGTTCTGGTATTACATTCGGGCTCGTGCTGCATTCGAGCTTGTGTCACATTCGGGCTTATGTTACATTCGGGCTAGTGTTATATTCGGGCTTGTGTTATTCGGGCTAGTTGCTTTCGGGCTAGTGGTTTTCGGGCTAGTGGTATTCGGGCTAATGTTACAGAATCGACTTTGGCATGGGTTTATTCTCAGGCCCCTCAGCACCCTTCCTTCATGCTGAATTCTATACCCACGCTGGCGAATAGGAGAAGGTTGCTGCAACGTTTATTTGTCTTTTATCTTCTTGGAAACAATATTGACTGCCCGGAGCTGCTGGAGCGGCTTCAAATCAACGTACCACCCAGGCTTACCCGTCGATCGGACTTTTTTCGGCTTCCAATGCATCGCACTCTATTTGGCCAGAACAATCCTATTGACGTATGTTGTCGTGAATTCAATGTAGTGTCTGACTCTTATGATTTTAATATTAGTAGAATGACTTTTAAATTTAGAATAAGTATGTATTAGAATTAGGAACTGTCTGTGCGATACCATCGAAGACTAGTAAATAAATAAATAAATAAATAAATAAATATATTATCCCGATAAGGCCTATTGACAGTGCAAAACTGACCCTTATAGTTAAATGCACTGGTTAGCTGTGCCAGGGCACTGCAGTCCAAAAGGGCGAAAAGTGGAACTTTTTTACTAGTGTCTTTTGTTTTCATTTTATCATTTATGGTTTTCAGCACTTTTGTTAGTATGAATATCCCCCTTAATCTAAAACTGTCAAAGGTTAGTCATCGCTTACTATAATGAAAATAAAAAAATAACTTTTTTGTGTTAGGAAATATAGACATAGTTTCTTCGGCAAAGTTGTAAATATTCTAAAAATAAGCAACTTTGCTGAAGAAATAAAATTTCTATCTTTATCGAGTGCTGAACTATAGGCCATGTTCTTTAAAACTTCTTTAAAAACTGGTTTTTCATACTTAGCTTTTGTTAGCTGCATTTTACAAGAATACAATGTTCTAGGAAATTATCGAAGCTCTCAAAATACTCGTTTTTGCAGAAGACCGCAAATCTCTTGGACCTTTACTTGCTGAGTTAGCGCATATTCAAGCTTTAAATTTCCATAGCTTCACGAGCCCATGGGGTAAAATGGAGCAAGCGGATTTATGAAATCAGCGCTTCATCTTAAAGCTTAAGTCGAGTACTATAAACTTGTATGGGTTCCGCTTGTCACCAACCACCCAAATGAGAGCACGGCAAGCATACGTTTTATATGTTTCGCGTTCGCGAAAGGCTCGATACACGTCCATTTTTTTTGTGTTCGTAGATAGACACATGATTTCTTCGGCAAAGTTATAGAAAATATAAAGATAAACAATTTTGCTAAAAAATACATTTCTATCTCTATGGAGTGCAGAGCAGAGGTCCTAGAGATTTGCAATCTTCTACAAAAACATGTATTTTGAGTCCTTCAATAATCACCTAGAACCATATATTCTCATAAAATGCAACCAACATACGTTAAATACGAAAAACTTATTTTTAAATATTTCCAGGGAAAGTACTCTACAGCTCTACACTCCATTGAGATATAAATGTCATTTTTTTAGCAAAATTGTCTATCTTTATATTTTCTACAACTTTGCTGAAGAAATCATGTGTCTATCTACGAACACAAAAAAATGGGCGTGTATCGAGCCTTTCGCGAACGCGAAACACATAAAACGTCTGCTTGCCGTACTCTCATTTGGGTGGTTGGGGACAAGTGGAACCCGTATAAGTTTATAGTACTCGACTGAAGCTTTAAGATGAAGCGCTGATTCCATAAATCCGCTTGCCCCATTTTACCCCATGGGCTCGTGAAGTTGTGGAAATTTTAAGGGGACATAAACAACTAAATTGTTTGAAAAAGTCAGAAATGTTTTATTTCAGATTTTGATTCTGCATTCTTTTTCGCTTATTTTGATACTGATTTTGTAATGATCCGACCACGGGAAGTCTTTGCTAAGCTTCTACCAACAAAACAAAAAAAATTGTTCCGATACGTTGTGTAGTTTCCGAGAAAAAGGTACTTAAAGTTTGAAAATCGTAGTTTTACAGGAGCGACATTTTATCATGTTGAGGTTGTTCCACACCGCACTAGAATGCTTATGTGTTCGATTGTTTTTCGGCCACTTCCCGTGGTCGGATCATTACAAAATTAGTATCAAAATAAGCGGAAAAGACTGAGAATCAAAATCTGAATTAAAAAATCAGAGGGGTGTGTACAAGACACGACCGCATATATAGGTGACGCAGGACTACCTAAGTCTCTTTGTAGTGATAATGGCATGTATTCATGCTTGTAATCATTCGATTCTTCATGTATACATGCTATATGCTACATGCGTTGTATGTAACATTTATCAAAGTAGTAACATTGCATACGTTCAATTCTCAAAAGATTGTGCATTTGAAAACAATTTAACAAAATCAAGAACACAAACTATTGTTTTCCTGCTACCTTACAGAAATTAAAGATTGTTTTTATTACCCATGGTTCCCCACGTTGAAGGGATTTTACCAATTCAATCCTATTTTATCAACAGCACATCTTCTCACTACACTTCTAACGAAACGGCAAGCATGCGTATTCTTACAGAGTTGTATTATAACCTAACACTACAGCTGTAGCTCATTTTTCTAACACAGATATCAAATTCGCCGAGGTTTAATCGTCTTGCAGTAAAAATTTGCGATCTGTTGGGACAACGAACTTGTGTCATTTTTTCTGGTACACTTCCCTAACACAGACATCAAATTGGACTAGGTTTAATCGCGTTCGTAAGAAATTTGTTGGCACGAGGGGGCTTTGTCACTCTTTCTGGCGTACTTCCCAAGCAAGGACATCAAAATGGTCTAGGTTTAACCGCGGTGTTGAGAAATCTTGTTGAAATGAGGAAACTTTGTCACTTGTTTTGGCTTACTTCCCAAGCACAGATATCAAATTGGTATAGGTTTAGATCATCGTAAAGAATCTTCCAACCAATCACGAAGCGAGAATTCTGGTAAAACATAGGTTCATTATTTTCAATTTTTCAATAGTTCAACATCAAAAATCCATACTTTTCTTCATTTGGGTCAATTCTTAGAAGATTTTCAGATCGATTGGTATAAGAATATTGAAAATCGATCGGAAAACCGCTGAGCTATTAGCGTTCAAAACCTTTCATTTTTCGTGACGCTCGCATTTTTCGATTTTTTGGAATGACACCCTATCTCAAAACTTGCCGTAAGACGTAGTCCTACGTCAAAAATTAATGACTTTTTCAAAAAATCTAGTTTTTTATGTCCCCTTAAGCTTGAATATGCGATAACTCAGCAAGTAAGGGTCCAAGAGATTTGCGGTCTTTTGCAAAAATGTATATTCTGAGAGCTTGCCTAGAACATTGTATTCTTGTAAAATGCAACTAGCAAAAGCTAAGGATGAAAAACCAATTTTTAAAGAAGTTCCAAAGAATATGCCTTATAGTTCAACACTCGATAAAGATAGAAATTTTATTTCTTCAGCAAAGTTGCTTGTTTTTACAATATTTATAGCTTTGCCGAAGAAACTATGTCTATATTTCCTAACACAAAAGAGTTTTTTATTTATTTTCATTATAGTAAGCGATGACGAACTTTTGACAGTTTTAGATTAAGGGGGATACTCATTCGAACAAAAGTGCGGAAGACCATAAATGATCAAATAAAGGCAAAAGACACTAGGAAAAAAGTTCCGCTTTTCGCTCTTTTGGACCACTGTGCAGGGATGGCTATAATTGGGGACAGCGCTGTCATGTGGAACGAGGTGGGTAAATTTAAAGTAGAGAAAGCATTGAAGGAAGGGTAAAACTCAATTACACACAAGCACGCATGAAATTGCCGTGTATGAGCGGAAGTGCTGCGGACGATATTTGGCGGAGTACAAACTGAAAGCGGAGAGTGGCGGAGGCGTATGAATCACGAGCTACAAGCACTGCTTGGGGAGACTCCCATCGTACATCTAGCGAAAGTTAGCAGGCTACGGTGGGCCGGACACGTCGTAAGGATGCCGAACGACAGTGCGACGAAAATAGTCCTCTTCAACAACCCCACCGGTACCAGGAACAGGGGGGCCCAACGTGCACGATGGCTCGACCAGGTCGAAAGCGATTTGCGTCTTCTGAGACGACTAGGAAATTGGCGACGAGTGGCTCAAGACCGAGTTGAATGGAGACGAGTGCTTGAAACAGCACGAGTCACCCCGGCTCTATGCTGCCGAAGAAGAAGAAGAAGCATGAAATTCAATAAGCATATCGCTCACTCAATAGCGATTATAGCAAAGAAATGCAGTGCGGGCCATACAACAAAACACCCGGGCGGTATCACAATAGATCAACCATACTGGTCGCAGTGATGACTCCATACAGGAAAAAAACCATCATACCATCATACAGATCAGTCTGTACGTAAGATGGCTAAGGAACTGTAAAATTCGCCATCAACCATGAAGAATATTTAGAAAGAAGATTTTCGATTGATTCCACACAAAAAACAACGACTGCACGGTGTGGCTGAAAAGCAGAAGGTTGCAAGAGTCGAAAGATGTCGGCACCTGCTCAAGCGGCACAGTGATTGTAAAATTCTTTTTTTCGGACGAAAAAATGTTCCTGCTACATTATCACTACAACCAACAAAATGATCGCCTATATGCAGCACATCCTTCTGATATTCCTCGGGACAAACTGGCTGCTGAATGGTTCAATAATGTTTCCAGGGTGATGGTATGGGGACGTTTCTTCCAAAATTTGAAGGTTCCATTGCTGTTCATCGAACCTGGTATTAAAATCAAGCCTAAATATTACCTTGACAATGTTTTGTAGAACCATTTGCTTCTCATCGTCAAAAACTCCTACGAAAATGCACCATACTACTTCCAACAAGATTCTGCACCGTCTCACGAGACGAATTCTACACAGGCTTGGTGTGAAGACAATTTTCCGTCTCGAAAAAGTGGCCTGCTTCTTCTCCTGATTTAAATCCTCTCGACTTCTAGATGCATGGAGTTACATGCTAGGCAAACTAGGGAGCACCAACGGATTGACAGTGAAAAGTTTCAAGCAACGCTTGGAGAAGATTTGGGATGAAATGTCTTAAGATATCGCGCGTGCGAGCTGTAAAACATCCAAGTCATGAGAAAGTTTTTACGAGATCACGTTGTCATGCCAATATACTGTAAGCGAGCAAGTAATAGTCGTACTTTTCGTGACAAAGCTGACACGGAGGTTAATTTCCGGTCGGGCGTCATCATCCGTATTAGAATGGCACATAGTTCACAAACAACTTCCAGCGACAGCGTCAGCAGCTTAACCCATCGATTTCGAGATTCCAAGAACAAAACAGTTCGAATTCCTCACGGCATGATTCACACCCACCGCCGCCGACTAAATAGCTGGTTGTGCAATACGTCAAACTAGAACATCGTCGTCGTCACCGCGAGATCGGTTCGTCATAGAGTTCAAAACCTGCCAGTACCATGGCGTGGCGCGAGTGAGTAATCCGTCACTGTAATTTAATAGTTTCGGATGCCTTAGTCACTGCGTCAGTCAGTCAGTCAGAGCCAAGCTAAACCGCGCCAGTGGCGTACCGTGGCGAATTGTTGACACGCTCGTACTAAACGCAGGAGTGGTGCCCTAGCAACCCACACTGGTACTAATACTAGGTACTGGTTAGTAGATGCATTGCCGCACAGAAGTCTAGCGCCAGTGCGCTTAGCCAGCAAAATTCACGTGCTTTTCATGGCAGTTTTCCCGCGTCAATACGCTATCGTACAGTTGTACACGCGAAAAGTCGGACGAACACATTTGCTTATTATATATTTAGCTAACTTTTCATGCAAGTTACAAAGAAAACTTTAAAAAAGTGTAGTGCTTTTACTAATAGTTACTAATTTTTAGCGTGCACATCATGCAATATGGGTGAATTAATCACCCATAACACTAAACGCGGTTTACAGACTGACTGTATTTCTGTATCAAAATAGTATTTTGGAATCATCCCTTTACTCGGTACCGGTGGATGAATCAGCGGTTGATTGGCGAATGAACCGCATTTGTTTTTTTAACATTTTCACGGAAATCCGAGTGAGTGTTGTTTATGATAGGTCGTCAAACGTGTACTGACCGGCAGGAGGTATAATGAAAGCATCGCATGCACTATAATCCTTGTATTAGTATAATCTCATGGGACTAAAGATGCTAGTTTTGGCGGCTGTCGTCAATTGAATTTCGTACTTTCTGACGAATTTATCGAACAATTCACTGCATTTAATTTTTCATTTACTATGACCTCATATAAATTTTTGATTTTATTACTTACGAACTATCCAGAATACTTAAAACATACCTGAAAGATAAAAAAACAGACAATTAGTAACAATTAAGTTGATCGACGGTGAGGTTTTTTTTCCAGAAATTCATCATGCGGGTAACATCAACAACTTTTCAAAAGTGCTACTATAAAGAAAAAAAATCATCAAACCAAAAGTGCCCGCAATTTACTTATCCAGAGCTGGAGCCCTTCCCAGCCTCCCGGAACGCATACGTTCAAACACAGATCGAGCACAGAAATTTCTGGATGCTGCGGTGTGCTGTGCTGCGGACAGCCGCTCGTTATTCCTTCGCCGCATATTATAGGTTCAATAATCTCTCTGGAATTCCCCGACAACTCCGTCGACTCCGATGCGATGACGACGTAGACGCATTCAGTTCGGACTCGAAACCCTAAGAGAATGAAAAACAGATAAAGCTCGCCTGCGCCACCAAGACAACACAAACGGTGGATAGCAGCAGCAGCAGCGGGCGGACGGACGGAAAGATCCCGGCAGACGAGCGCAAATACCGAAAAGGGCTACAAACCAAACTGCTAACAACATTCGGACAATCCTCATCTCGCATTTGTTGGTCGGTCGCGTTGCGAGGAACCGTGAAGAGATGCAAACAAACGTGTATGACGAGTTCTCACACATAATAAGACAGATTTTTACTCTTCCGACTGAAGGGTCGCCCCGAAAGTCCAACGCGCCATGCCGCGTCGCGGAGAGGAGCTCGCCGAAAAGGAACACTGAGCTGGAACAACAAGACAGTCATCCTGGCCGTCATCCTACACAGATTTTGGGATCCGCGCGCACAGAAACCGTGCGGAGTGTGGAGAAAAATGAGATTTCTCAAATCGATTAAATCTGATGCTGACGAGACCCCATCGTTGTCATCGCGGAGGCGGTGCTGGCGGTGGCGGTGGCGGTGGCGGCGGTGGTGGGCCGGCTTGGGTCGAGGAAAGAACCTCCGGCGGCTGCTGGTGCTGGTGCTGCTGCTGCTGAAGGTGTTCGAAGGCGCAGTGGAATGCGCCGATGTATAGCCGACCTGCCAGCCAGCAGCCTGCCACAGAGCCAGCGAGAAACCGTTTGTGGAAAAGTCGATATTTATGATTGTTTGAAGTGACCGACGCGAATCACACACCAAATCAGGAGAGAAATTTGTGGCGCGCCACCGACCGGTGGCAGGGCTGAAGAACTTTAACCGGGATCCGATGGATTGAGATTTTTTTTCTGGAAGTATTGACCATGGATCAAAAAATTATCTGGATTGTGTCAAATTCGGGATGAAAATTGAAATTCATAAATTCGTTCACGCTAAGCAATCCACATCCCTCGTGTAAAATAGTTTTAAGTGAATTGTTCTAGTTTCACTTCAATCAGAAAAACCATCAAATTTAAAGTAAAAAGTAAAAAAAAGAAATAAAAAATAGATGGGAAAGACATTATAAGTAAAACTTTGTTTTCGAACACGTCACTAAAGAGTTACTAGCATTGTAGCGCTGTAACTACAATAGATACAGCAAAACTTCATTCAGCAAAATTGTGGATAATAACCAGTTTTATAAATATTCCATATATCACTTTGTTAAATTTTGCTCGACTGAGGCGGTACTCTCAAATGAATCAAAATTCAGTCAAAGTGATCGAACCATCCCTGCCCTGATTGATCTAGATCAGTTGAAATTGCACAAAGAACCATCAGAATGATGCTTAGGAGTAGCAGATCATTCACAGTGTGCATTTTCTGGTGCATCTAATTCTTTGTGATGATCATTAGCAAAGCCGGCCACGCCCATGCAGGTCAATTTAGGAAGGAAAGGAATGTTAGGCCGACACTTGCTGCTATTAGAGATCGAGGAATCTGCATCATCCACGAGTGTCACAGGAAGGAGTTGTTGTTAGTGGAAAGGAATTGATCTGGATCCACTGAGGCAAGTGGTGCTATCTCTGTCATTCGAGCTCGCGTACGAATCCGAAATACCGATATAAGAAAAAATCATGCGAAGACATCAGTTTAGCGCACCGAAAATTATGTGCTATCAACATATTCAATTCGTTTGAAATCGCGCGCGGGCAGTTACTGAATACCGATTTGATGCTATGCACGAAAGCCGTCCTGAGACAAACGTGTCTCTTTGGCAATTCCATCAAAAACTTTTGGCATCCTTCGATCATAAAACTTACTTAAAAACTCTGAATACATTATTAGGAAACTGTATAAAAGCTATTAAGTTTTTGATATTCGACAACCATATGATAGAAATTACGCGGTATGTTCCTAGGTAACCGATTTCACGAGTCAAATGCACGTTTATATGGCTTCAACAAAAGTTCCGGTTTGTAAACCGGAAATAATGACCTTTAAAAAACCGCTGTCGGAAAAATGCAACGAGTGAGACACGAAAGCAAACGATGCTAAACTAGCATACGAAACGATATTCTGTATCACTCAAGTCTTTTTTTCACGGGGATTACGTAGCGCGTAAAAGAAAACCGTATAAAAACCGCGTTAATTCGAAATATGTTGTAAAAAAAAGTGTAAATTCAAAAATCGTCATAAAACACCGTGTTAATTCAAAAATTGTCATAAAAATCAGAGGGGTTGTGTACAAGACACGACCGCATAAGTGACGCAGGACTACGTAAGTCTCTTTTTAGTGATAGTAGCATGTATCCACGTATGTACTAATACAATTCTTCATGTACATCAAGCTAAATGTAGCAACTGTTGAGACTAACTGCAGGTTGAGAAAATTCGATTCTTTTTAAATATATGTTAATAGACTCAATCTTGACTCAATGACTCAAATCTTATTTCAACATCAAACACTGTTTACTTCTATATGTATTTTGATGACATCAAAAAATTGTTATGTTAAAATGGCTTGACTGTGCTGTAGGTTGGGAAATTCAAATTTTTGCAAGTCGATAATTTTTACTCATTTTCATGATTGCAAGCTACTATATAAGTGAGTTAAAGTTGTTTGGAAAATGGTTTTCCTGTCTCATGCCGAATTGACGATCAAATAAAAATTGACATCACTGCGGATCAGGCAGGAGGCTTGTCTTGTCCATCATTTTCGAAAGAAATTAATCTAAATGTAATACTTGACTATTGTAACTATGTGTAGAATTGCAGGCAACTAACTGACGTAAAGCAGCAAATGAAACGTTCAAAACTATTCACGGATAAGCGAGTTGCTGATTTCCCTCGCTTTGAAAATTGCTGCATCAGGTCACATACACAAATATCCCTTCAGCCCTGTTTCCGAGCAAGACAACAGTTCCGAACAAATTCTTGCAGTATATGGATGCAAGCTGGCAAAAAGAAACCTTCAGGACATCAAATTGGGCTAGATTTCATGTTTAAACGATAACACCGGTTGAAGAGGAGGGGTGGTTTGGTACTCTGGCATACTTCCCAAGCACAGATTTCAAATTGGACTAGGTATAACCGCGTTCGTAGGAAATTTTGTTGGGACAAGGAGAATTTGTCACTCTTTCTGGCGTACTTCCCAAGCACAGATTTCAAATTGGACTAGGTTTAATCGCGTTCGTGAGGAATTTTGTTGGAACGGGTTGACTTTGTCACTCGGCGTACTTCCCAAGCACAGATATCAAATTAGTCTAGGTTCAATCGTCGCAAAGAATTTTCGACCTGTTGGGACGGGGAGACTTTGTCACTTTTTTCTAATAATACGCTGCGACCAATCACGAGGATTGCCAACTGGACAATACTTCATTATTGTCAATTTTTCAATAGTTCGTATTTTGAAATCAATAGGTCTCTATATCGGGGTTTTTTTTTATTCAGTTTGTTTATTTATACGGCTCGCGCACAAATGTTTAACGGAGCCAAATTTTTCTTATGTGCAGTAGGGAAAAGCCCGCGGAAGTGACACATACATTTTGTGTCTTCTCCCGTAGGCATAAAACCTCTCATCTTTTCAACAAAAATTAATTAGGTAACAATTACAAAAAACATTAATGAAGATTACTTAATTACTAAAAATATTAACATTCTAATTTGTATGAGTTTACAAAAAACAGGTATGGAGGTCTTGAATATGGTTTCTTGTAATTGTTTTCATACTTCAAGTTCTAGTCACATATGTGGGTTGTCTTATAATCCTTTTCTAAAAAGATAAAAGAAAGTGCTAAATGGGGATACGAAGTATAGTAAAGAGCGAAACTGCGTTGTTTTCAAAACACAGGCGTATTGTAAACAGGAGAAACTGAATTAAAAAATCAAAACAAGGCGAAACAGGGCTGGGCGAATCTCATTGTTAAAATGCTTGAGGCTCATTCCAAGGGGTTAAACTATAAAACTTAGATTTTGAGCTTAAATGCACAAATTTAATGCAGTATTGTTGTGAAATTATAAGATTGATTTATTCTACATCAATTTATGTCTTTAAACTCGATTTTTGTAACTGTTGTTTAAATTACGATTTGAAAATGTACTTGCAAATTATCGCAGTGATATTCCTCATTGTTTACACTTTGCTAGTTGCGCCCTAATCGCGAATCACTCCGTATATGTATTTTTATAAGAATCTGTGAGTGCGATTGTTTAAGTGAACGTTTAAAAGAGAAGAGCGAAATATTCAGCTTTGAAAATACGTAGACGGGAGTTCATAAGTACTACGCCTGCAACCTTTGAGACACCACTTGTGTGCATCATAAAGGTTGAAATGGTAATGAATGACCAATTTCTGTTTTATTTGTAAGAGAGTGCTTATCCACCTATCACAGGGGCGAAAGGTTTCAAACCATCATAAAATAAATAAATTCAAAATAAATTCATGCCTCCAAAAACACCCATATGCCAAATTTGGTGCCATTTGCATGATTAGTTCACGGGTTATGAAGAAATTTGTATTTCATTTGTATTCTTAAAAAGCAAAGATTCTAATCCACCATAGAAAAATTTCCCCTCCCCCCCTGTTATAAGACGAATGGGTCTCATTATACTATAGAAAAAATGTGACATTTCTGTCTCTATCGAGTGCAGCGTTATAGAGCATTTTCCTTGGAAATTTTTAAAGACTAGTTTTTTGTACTTAGCTTGTTGGTTGCATTTTACAGGAATACAGTAGTGACCCGATTTTGTCACCCCCATGATGAATTTAGGGGTGACAAAAACGGGACAGTGACAAAATCGGGTATTTTTTCAATTTTATATTTTTTTGCAGATAACTTAGAACGAACTACATATATTTCATTCTGATCACTTTTAGGACCTTTCGCACTTCCTTCTACCTATCTGTGGACATTTGTCACCTGTGCTGTGAGGTCCCACAGGTATGAAAACACGCGTTTATTAATTGCGCCGAAATGGTAGATTATACTGGTTGACTATGTTCAGAGAAATGTCACAGCGTAAAAAGCTTTTTCTTATGGTATGAACGATTCTTTGATTAACCCCCCTAAAAGTAAGATAGAAAATTTATTTTTCAAGCAGTAAGAGGTAGAGCAAAACAATGTTCTACAAAATTTTTGAGAAGATTATTATAAAGAACTTTTCCAAAGAAAGTGACCTTCTAGCTATTACAGTTGTGGAGATAAGAAACAACTTTTGTGGAAACTCCACGAAAATCAACACAGTTCTTTTCACAGTGTTTTAACACATTTGACATGTTTGAAAATGATTTTCAAACTAAGCTTTTGATAAATCAAAAGCGTGACAAAATCGGGTAAAAACGTGACAAAATCGGGTCAAAAACGTGACAAAATCGGGGGTGACAAAATCGGGGAGTGACAAAATCGGGGAGTGACAAAATCGGGGAGTGACAAAATCGGGTTACCACTGTATACATATGGTTCTAGGCGATTATTGAAGGACTTAAAATACACGTTTTTGCAGAAGATTGCAAATCTCTAGGGCCTTTCCTTACAAAGTTATCGCTTGTGGCTCGTGCAGTTAAGGAAACATAAAGCTTAAATAAGCGATAACTTTGTAAGGAAAGGTCCTAGTGATTTGCAACCTTCTGCAAAAACATGTGTTTTGAGTCTTTCAATAATCGCCTAGAACCGTATACTCTTGTAAAATGCAACCAACATACGCTAAATTTGAAAAACTTATTTTTAAAGAATTTCCAAACAAAATGTTCTATAGCTCTGCACTCGATAGATAGAAATGTCATTTCTTTAGCAAAATTGTTTATCTCTACATTTTCTATAACTTTTCCGAAGAAACCATGTGTCTATTTACGGACACAAAAAAATGGACGTGTATTGAGCCTTTAGCGAACGAACGCGAAACACATAAAACGTATGCTTGCCGTACTCTCATTTGGGTGGTTGGGAATAAGCGGAACCCATAAAAGTTTATAGTACTCGACGTAAGCTTTATGATGAAGCGCTGATTTCATAAATCCGCATGCCCCATTTTACCCCATGGGCTCGAGTCGTGAAGCTATGGAAATTTAAAGCTTTCAAGAGAATTGCGGTCTTCTGCAAAAACGTGTATTTTAAGAGTACCGATAATTGCCTAGAACATTGTATTCTAGTAAAATGCAACTAAGAAAAGCTAGGTATGAAAAACCAATTTTTAAAAAAGTTTTGAAGAATATGCCCTATATTTCAGCACTTGATAAAGATAGAAATTTAATTTCTTCAGTTAAGTTGCTTGTTTTTACGATATTTACAACTTTGCCGAAGAAACTATATCTATATTTCCTAACACAAAAAAGTTATTTTTCTATTTTCATTATAGTAAGCGATGTCGATGACTAACTTTTGACAGGTTTAGATTAAGGGGAATATTCATACGAACAAAAGTGCTGGAGACCAAAAATGATAAAATGAAAACAAGAGACACTAGGAAAAAAGTTCCGCTTTTCGCCCTTTTGGACTACTGTGACGTGGTATCAAAATATTTTAATTTATATACACACACGTGATAAAGATTGAACAAAATGAGAATGAAGAGTGAATAATAGGAAAAGAATGATGAGAAGTAAGAAACGAATAGTGAGAAATAAGAAGTACTAAGTGAACAATAACAATTAAGTAGTGTAGGTATTCACTGAGGAAGCCTGCAAGTCGTAGGCGAAATACGTATCTGTCAAGAATAAAATATACATAGTAAAATTAAACTGGATAAGTTTGCTTTTTATTTAATTACCAGGTTTCGTATTCTACTGAGAGGCTCCAAAAACTTCAATTAAGTAGTGAGAAGTGAGTAATGACCAGCCGTTAGTGAGAAGTGAGTAGCGAGTAGTGAGAAGAGAAAAATGAGTAGTGAGTAGGGTGTAGTGAGAAGCAAGAATTGAGTATTGAAATGTGAGACTTGAGTAAAGATAAGTGAGAAGTAGTTGAAATGCATCCAAATGCCTCGTGTTCTGTGTCGGGTTTGAAATAGAGACACTACAGTTTTGGCCATCTCAAGTCCCTACCTAGGGCCTCCGCGTAGTCATACCCGGTAGTACTGAAATTTGAAATTGAATAACTGAGCTAATAAAATTTTGGATTTTTTTTTCTCAAGCTGTCATAAAAAGACATGGAGACATGGAGAAGATCTGATTTACCGAAGTTAAAGATACATTGTCCTAATTTGAAAAAAATTAGTGTACCGCCATCCGGGGTGAGATTGTGCCACGGGGGTGAGATTGGGCCAAAAACCAAAAATGTTTATTTGTGAAAATTTATTATATCTATAGAAACTGGTGACCTAAATTCAAAATGATCATAAGCATAACATATTTATTCATAATTTAGAATGGAACACAGATAATATTAGCAAAGTATTTTGCCTAAACAGGATTTCAAAGTTCGCGATCAAAAATACTCGGAAAAAACGCTTGTAAAAAATGTTCCGTAGAAACCAACCCAAACAAGAAATCGCATCGACTAGCTATTTTGAAGATATATAAACTAATCATTTACAATGTGTTGAAAGGTTATTATGCGTTGGATAAGTTTTGATTACGAAAATGATATTTTTCGAAGCTTTGTACTTTTCGAGCTTCATGGGGGTGAGATTGTGCCAAGCCATAATGATTGATCCAATTTGTGGATTTCACATACACAACAAAAATACGTCAGTATACACCAGAACACTTACATTCTTTACTATTGAGCACAATATTTTGACAGATTAGATTGCCTCATCCATTTTGGAGCAAACGGCATCATAGCTCTGCTAAATAATTTAAACTAATTTTTACTTTTTCTCTGGAAATTTCAGATGCTTTGAATAAACACTCAAATATAAGACGAGTATATTATAAACTGCTAGTTTTAAGAGGGGGGAGGGGGGTGGGATTGGCCACATGTTCCGCGGCCGCGGGTTCTCGAACGAAGTAATGGTTACTTTTGTTAAATGATCAAATAGGTATGCCACGTTAGGATTCACGCCCTCCATATATCTCCCCCTTGTTAACCCTAGAAATGCTACTGGCTATATAAAGGCTGTTCATTGACTACGAACTCATTTTTAGTTATTTCAGAGCTCCCCGGGTTATTTTCGTTCACAGTTTTTGTATGATGCGTAGTTTTTGGGCGGCCCCCTGCCCCTAACAGTCCACTTAGCTCATGGACGGCCCCATATGAACTACTTTATACTAACATTTATGTGTATTGTTTATAAACATGCTAATGTTCACTGTTTAGGCATTTACCTCGACTTTATGTTTTTGGCACAATGTCACCCCCTAGAAGGGGTGAGATTGTGCCAAAGTTCATGCTCTTCCAGTAAAATTAGGTTTCATTGTAACTAAACCATCTCTACGGTAGTTGTTAATTGAACAATTTAGTATATATTGACAGGTTTGAAATCAACTTAGTTTCTAAATTGTGTGTATACTGAGCTAAAGAACAAAAAAATATGCTTTTTTGGCACAATCTCGCCCCGGATGACGGTACATTTGAAAACGGTCCGTAATCCGAAAACGTCCGTTCGGCGAAGGTTTCGTTTGACGTCGAAACAGGAACTATGTACGGCCGTCATGTCAACCTTTCGTATGCGCTACTCTTGATTCTATCAATCAACTGTTTGCAATTCATGGCTCTCCAGTTATTTTTGTACACCAAGGAACTCAAAATCCCGAAGAAATCTTCGATTATTTGCACTGAGACAGATTTTCGGGTCGTGGTTTTTGGGTAAAAATGGGATCGAATGAGTATTCAGGAGCGATTGTGTTTTTTTGGCGTAATGCGAGGATACTCTATCCGGCCAAAACACGTATTGTCCATCTGTATGCATTGGCGTAGCTAGAGGGGGTGCCTGGCGGACCAGGCCCCCTCCAGAATTCTGCAGGCCCCCTCCAGAAATTTTCCCCATTGGAAGCATTCGTCTCCATTCGAATTAGGCTTCTCGTCGCCAATTTCCCAGTCGTCTCAGAAGTCGGAAATCACTTTCGACCTGGTCCAGGCATCTTGCACGTTGAGCCCCCCTGTTCCTGGTGCAAGTGCAGTTCTTGAAGGGAACTATTTTCGTCGCACTGTCGTCCGGCATCCTTACGATGTGTCCGGCCCACCGTAGCGTACTGACTTTCGCCAAATGCACGATAGGAATCTCTCCAAACAGTGCCTGTATCTCGTGATTCACCTGTCCACCACTCTCCGCTTTCCGTTTGTACTCCGCCAAATATCATCCGTAGCACCTTCTGCTCGAATACGGCAAGGGCGCGTATGTCCTCCTTATACTGCTTTGAAATCAATAAAGATGTGATGCATGGGCACGTTGTATTCCCAACATTTGTGTAAGGTCTGTCCGATGGTGAACATCTGATCCGTGGTTACGTAGGTCCCCATGAATCCCGCTTGGTAATTCCCTACAAAACCCTGTGCTATCGGTGACAGGATTATAATGAAATTTTTCTGGAAGGCACCCCTAGGCCCCCTCCAGGGAAATTTCGTAGCTACGCCAATGTCTGTATGATGATTTTGTAGAAACGGGATCAAAATTTTCTTCAAACATTCGTCTGGTGCACATCTTAAACGATAGCCAAACCAGAGGGCTTGTTGTTGAAGGCACGAGAAAGACTACGATGTCCTTCTGCGACCATAATTTTCGATGGTCTTTCACTACCTTGCTTGCAAATAGGTGTAAAGCATCTTAGGATATGGTAAACAGTCGAAGCCGCAACATATTTGCTTTTTAAATGTTGTACCGTAAACTTTTTGCCGAGATTAAGGGCCGCGAAAAAATTCCAAAATTTTAGTTGCCACCCGTTAGCGCGAATGAAATTTAGCATTCATGCGATCAGTCCTAGTATAAAAAGTGTGATCTCAAAAAATAAATTGTTTTACAACTTTTGCTGAATCAAGTGCAAGTTTTTCAAGTGCAAGAAACAAAAATTACGCAAAATAAATATTATAACTTAAGGATACTACACGGTTCTACTACAACCCTGAATGATCCCGCGCCTTGTTTCATCTACATTATAAGGTCCAGAGGAGATGAGTTTCCGGAGCCTGTGTGTATCTTCGCGTCATCGGACTTCTGCTGCTGCTTCGGCAACAACAACAACAACAACAACATCATCATCATCGCCGTCAACAACAACTGTTGAATGAATGTGTTAAGCGACGCGCGGATGTACTGAGCTGGAAGACCGTGTGCTACCAATGGGATGTGTAGGGACTCTCCATCAGGGTGGTTTCGTCAATAGTGATGCTCCTAAATAACTTTTACTACATTTTTCTAATCAGCATGGGATTTATAACCAATGATTAGTTGGAAAAATTCACATTTACTTTCAAATGACCAATGAGATGAACTCAAAATCACTGAACTGAAAATGCAACGGCGCAACTAAACTAGCTTTGACCCTAGGTGTGTATTATAAAGTATACATCAAACGCAACAAAATGTGCAACGCATCCAAGTGGCGCGGACAGGAGACAGAAGGCGCAGGCTTGTTGGTCTGCCTGCCTGCAGGAAAACGGGTAGGTACGAATGGATGGGAAAAAAATAACAAGGAACAAATTTCCAAGAAATTGAGAATCGAAAACAGAAATTCAAAAACAACAACTTTCAGACGCGTCTGGCGCGAAGGCGGGCGGAGGCTACGAATACGAAGAAGGTGTTGGGAGTTGTTTTGAATCTTTCCTCTTCCTCATGCACCAGCACAGCGGCAGCAGCAGCAGGAGCAGCAGTCGGTATTCCTTCTTAGTCTTGATTCGTACGAAAGTAGATGACGGGACAATGAATGCCAACAGAGAAGATTAAAATTGCATTCTAGAGAACGGTGGTCGACGTGGTGGTTTATCCAAGTGCTAAAAGTGGTACAGTTTCAAAAGCGGTGTTCTTAGGACTTGCCGGCTGACTTAATGGAAAACGAAATTCCTACCTAGCGGTTGTACCGTTGATCATAATTGTGGTGGATTAGTGGTGCAACGTACGCAACTTTTTAACTTTAAATCCAAATTCAATTGTAACCATGGAATAAATCAACGTATTTCTAGGCTCCATAGCTTCGAATTAAAATCCATTTACAGCAACAACTGCGACAAAGGTCGCACCGAATTCCAGCCCGGTCATCAGACGGTAGCCGGGTCAGATTTCATCGGAAAGGAGCTCCCGCCGCCACGCCGCCCGCGGAGGAAGCAATCTGGCAAATGCTGTCGAAAATCAGCTTCTTCCTCCCGCTGCTGCTGCTGCTGGTTCACGCTGTGGCCGGTTTTTCGCGACCTCGGCAGCAAGCCGCCAACCAACCAAGTACATCAGATCAGAAAATTGTTGCATTCGACGCGATGCAGCAGCGGTCCGCGTTGCTGGCATGACTTTTCGGTATTCGGAACAAAACCACAATACGACCGACTACCTACGATGATTTTCAAATTTCAAATACCATTCCCGACGTGCCGGAGGCTACCTGAAGGCATCGCGCGCGGTCGGCCGATCAAGGCAAAAAAAAGGGAGGACAAAATTGGACAGAGATTGATTGTGCAAAATTCCTCGGCAACTGGAATGGAGAGTGTGGTATCTACCTACGGTAGCCCTGCGCTCCTGGCTGGGGTTCTCGCTCGGGAGGGTTCAATGATGCGACCTACGGTCATGTCTCTTGTTAAACGGTTTGCTGGACTGGTGTACAATAATTGAAATTGGATTGCACTGGATTAGTTTGGACCTGTTAATTTTGAATCTATGAAGAAAAAAATGTTTATGTTCATGGAATCTCTTTGTTCTGCACAGCATAAAAATACGCGGAAAACGAAGATTTTTATTATTTTCAATTCTGCTTCATATCTTTTACTGAAAAGCTTATGGAAATGCCTTTTAATTGATACCAAAATCATTGAAATCGGTTTAATGGTACGAAAGTATTGACTTTTTCAAGGAAAAGGTTGGAAAAAATGACGGCTTTTGGCACCACTTCAACTCAGAAAGGGGCATCCTAAGCGTCAAATAAAAAAAATATGAGTCTAAATTTATCCGGAAAGGAACAAATTCACAAAATCTGAACCAAACCAAAGCACTTTCAAATTTTCATGGAACTGTTATTATAATATCTTCTAAATATATAAAAGTGAACGTAAGTATGCATATTTCGCCATAACTCCGGAACACCTGCACTGGTCTTTATCAAATCTAGCATACAAGTTCCTTGATATAATCAGCATTGAGAGGTTTACATAAGGAGGTGCGCCAGCCCATAATAATGGGGGAAGGTCCAAATTAGCAAAAAAGAACTATGTTTCTCTGGCATTTGGACCGACGGTAGTTGGACAAGTTTTAATTGACAGTAGGAAGGGAGTCAAAATAAGAAAAAAAGGCTTTGTTTTTTTATTATAGGAATTTCGTGATAGATTTTTTACATTGAAAATGTCTTGAATTTCACTGATGTATTGCAAACTTGTCCCAAATTTCAACTGTTATAAGGTTCCGGTAGTGAGGTGGCGATTCTTTTCAGCAGCAGAAAAAATGCAAGGTTTTTGACAACAATTTTCAAAACCCTATATTTCTTGTCGAAAACGCAGTAAATTGTATTTATATGAATTACATCCATGATTAAGTGATTCAATAGGTCTGCAAGGTAAAGTTAGTCCAGCACGACATGGGCGTTCGCGGTAGTCGACAGACGCTTTAAATCATAGAATCGCACACGCCGACATCCAACCCCCAAGACCACACAGCTAGTGTGCAGTATTTGTAATGGGAACCCGTTGTCAAACCTTAAAGATCGACCGCTGTGTAACACCCCGTTATCACTGCAGCCTGCATAGATATATATTTGCTACTCACAGTGGTCCAGAATCGCAAAAAAGCGGACATTATCAATCGGGAAAAAATGCGTAATGTTTCAAGGATAGTGTCTTTGGAGAAGTTCATTAATAAAATATAGCACATCTTTCTGCACTATTAGCATGAGTAAGAATTTACATATTAGGGTGAAACAAACTTTTGTTTTTTTAAATATAGCACCTACAAAAAAATGATGTAGTGACTTTTAAAAAAATCTGAATTTTCATAAAAAAATACTGAAAAAAATCAAAATTATTTCCTACACAAAAAAAAGCATTAAAAACTGACTTTCAGAAAATATTTTGAAAAAAGTTTTCCAAACAAAAACTTTTTCAAGTGCTTACCGGGACAAAGAGATATTACAGTATTTCCAAAATTATAGCACCTACAAAAACCCGATTTAATCCACCTAGTGGTGAAAGGAACCTTTGTTATACGGTCTTACTTGTTATTTGAGATAGAAATCGACACGTTTTCGGAACATAATTCATGTATTGGTTAACGTTGCGTAATGCATTGGTTTACATAAAATTTTTGAAAATTGAATAAGTTTACAAATTTTGAACAAAATAGAAATACGTTTAAATTTTGATAGATCCTTTTTTCATAAAATTGCTGAGTAAGGATAAGTAAGTTGTTATTAATTTGAGTAAGTGGAAATAAAAGTAACTTGTATGTGGAAATCTTATTCTTTAACATATACATTGCCTAGTAAAGGTCCTGTAATGCCATTCTATTTGATTCACATCAATAGAGTTTTCTTGAATAATTTTCATCAATTTTTATTAACCTTCAGTTACTCACGCTGTTGTATTTTGTACAACACGTGTAGGTTTTTCAACGCCATATTGTTATAAAGTTACAAATCGTTGATTAACTAACGTATATTCTTCAATAAACTTATTCTGAGCAAAATGTCATAATTATTCAATGCATTAATAATTTAAATTGCTGGGAAAATAGATCAGCATAAACCGCCATCACAGAAACGAAACAATCAGCATGCGAGGTGTACCGCAATTTACCCCAAGTGGAATTTTCTCTCGTTTCTTCATATGGAAAAATGGTGTCTGTATGCAGCAAAACTAACCAATGTAAAATGTTTAAAATATATCCGTCTGCTGGTAGTCGAGAAATTTGTAGTCAAAATTAAGGTATTTTTTATAATCAATGTTCTACAGTTCCTAAACAAGCAAACATAGAGGTATACTATATTCAGCAAAGCTGTGTATTTTTATCATTTGTACAACTTTGTAATACAAGAAAAAGTCATACAACTATTACAAAAAGAGCAAAAATATAAAAACTGAGTTTACTAATTCATATATAATAAATACGATTTTTCTATCTTAGCTGCAGAGATGGAAGGTTACTGTCTCTAGCAAAATTTCTTGTAATAATATGCTCTATAACTTTGCAGAACACATCAATGTGTTATATTGATACTGAAGAAAATTTTTTTTTTAATTTCACTTTTAAGGGGATTAATCAAAGTTTAGATTTCACCAGACGATAGAGCTTTTAATTTCAAGAAACTATTCTAAAGGTTCGATAAACCTAAAACCAAGTTTTCCCAGTCAAACCTCTAGTGCGCACGTTTTCTTTGGTTTGGGGATATAGTGCGCACGAGTAACTGTGTTACAAAAGTAGGCGCGAGTGTTCGAGGGTTAATATCTTTTGACCGGTACAACCAATTCTTATAAAATTTTGCATATATATTCGTAGTGTCAAAACCTCTCGTTTGATATTAAAATAATTGAAATTAGGTAAATTATCTTGGTTAAAATCATTATAAATTATTGTTAATTTTGGTGTGGTGTATACGGTTGCTCATAACTTTCAAATTAAACGTCCAATCAAAAAATCATTCAATAGTGATCTATTAGGATATATTACCTTTCAAATGAGATCAATAGCGCATAAATCGGTTTGGCCATCTCTAAGAAACAGGCGATAATTATTACCTTGTCAAAACAGGTTTTTTAAGCATAACTTTTAAACTACTTGTTTGTTTTCAATTAAAAATTCTTGAATAATTTAGCTTTAATAAGGGCTTTCATTTGATACTAAGATCGTTAAAATCGGTCATGTAGTTCTAGAGAAACCCGTGTCACGTATTTTTCACATTTTTGCTTATAACTTTTAAACGAAACGTCGTGTCACGAAGCAACTCAATAGTGATCTACTAGACAATAATACCTTTCAAACAAAAGTAATAGCGAACGATTCGGTTCAGCCATCTCTGAGAAACAGGCGATAGAAAAAATCATTACATACATACACACACACACACACACACACACACACACACAGACATTGCTCAAATCGTCGAACCCTATCGATTGGTATATGTGACTTGGCCCTCCGGGCCTCGGATCAATTTCGTGTTTTTCGACCAATTTTTAAACCTTTGTTATAGTATAACAAAGGTAAAAATGATGTATAAGTGACTTTTAAAACAAATTCTGAATTTTCATAAAAAAAATACTGAAAAAAAATATCAAAATTTTTTCCTACACTGAAAAAAAAGCATTTAAAAACTAAAAATCAATTTCCAAAAGAACGCCATCTCAGAAATTGATGAAATTTTTTTTAAAGATAGATAATTATATGGCCTACAAATCCTCCATACATTGCAAAATGGTCAAATTGAAGAGAAAAAAAAAGAAACAGAATTTTCATCAATTTCTGAGATGGCATTTTTTTAGAAATTGATTTTTAGTTTTTAAATGCTTTTTTTCAGTGTAAGAAATAATTTTGATTTTTTTTTTCAGTATTTTTTTATGAAAATCCAGAATTTTTTTTAAGTCACTTATACATCATTTTTTGATAGGTGCTATAATTTTGGAAATACAGGTATACCTCGACAGTACGTACACCTTTGATTCGTTTAGCGTACGTATTACCGAAATGTACGTATTATCGAGGATGCGTACTATCGAAGCAAAATATACGTATTATGGAGGGTAAGTATTATCGAGGGTACGTACTAACGAGGGTACGTACTATCGAGGTATACCTGTACTGAAATATCTCTTTGTCTCGGTAAGCACTTAAAAAAGTTTTTTTTTAATTTTTTAAAATTTTTTAATTTTTCAGTATTTTTATGAAAATTCAGAACATTTTCTAAAAGTCACCCAAGGATCATTTTTTGTAGGTCCTATAGTTTTCGAATTAAATCGTTTATTCAAAAAAATTGAATGAAAATTCCGCACTTTCCAAAAGCTAGTCTAGAGCTTTTTACACACACAAAGTTTCATTGAATTCTGAGAGGGTCGTGCCAACCTTTGGTCGAGTTGGCGTGAAATCTGTCAATACATTCTCATGAACAGAATTTTTGTTCATGATGACTCAGTTCTCCTTAAACGCTCATTCATAATTCTTGATTTGATAGTTTGTTAATGATTCCCTGGAGATTTTTAATTGATAATGATTCATTGATGATGCGCTGATGTTTTTTTAATGATTCTTCGATGATTTTTGAATTCTTTGATAATTTCCAGATTCTTTGATGATTCCTAGATAATCTTCATTGATTGACGATTCTGTTGTGTTTTGACGATGATCATGTTTTTCTATGACTCTATACGTGGCTATGACGTGTAGCTTACGGGAAGATAGGAAATGTCTGATGCGAAGAATGATTATTTGAATGAACTGGAAAATTTCAGTGCAGACTAAAAATATGTTGAGTTATGTAATAGCAGGTGGAGGTCGCACCCACACTCTTTTAGTTGATACCCGAATGTTTTACTCACTAAACTACTGCCGCCCGTTATATAAGTTAGTCTAATGCCTAGTTTTGTCTTATTCTCTCAATTTTATCATTCCCGTATACACACCACACACTGCTATGCGATGATATTATTATTTTTGTATGACTGCTCTTTGCTTCTACCGCCTAGAAGATAGACTGTTATCTACTCGGTCAGTGCGACACAAGCAGTGCGTTGCCGACAGTTACTCCAGCAAGTCTCGTGATCAAGGATGGAAATTCAATGATTTTGATCAAATCTGTGAGCTATCGCCACACGAATAGATCACGATCCGTACATATCATGACAAAACAGTGAATCTTTAGCTTTAATCGCAAAATTTTGTCCTCTTAACAACTCGTTGCAGTGTTAAATTTCATCTAGCTGCAAGAAAGAAGATTATTCATGTTGTTTTTATTGAGATTTACGCACTGCACACATTCGATCGTCTGTATCTGTTTTATTTCTCAACGCAATCAATCAATGAACATGATCTGATATAAGGTTTATCATAATCTGTACAGATCGCGACAAAGTATTTGTCGTATACAAATAGCAATGTCAATGAATCTGAATATGATCGCTCCTATGGTCTTTAACGCTAGAAGCGATATTTTCCGAAGCGATTTGATCATCTGGGACAAATCATTCAACTCCAGGACTGTCCCGCAAAATCCGAAACGTGTGAGCAGCCTATCCTAAGAGTGATAGCCACCAGTTTGGCACATGCCACAGGTAACTCATTCTTTCCAGTGACAGCATAATCAATTGCTTAGACTTAGACTGCACATAAGAAAAGAAAAACAAAACAAAAGCAAAACAGAAGCCAAAAGCTATTTCCATCCGAACAAAACTGAACCGCGTTAAACGCAAAGTAATGCGCTGCTTTTCTGATATCAGGCGTCATAAATTTTCATCAAAAGGCTCATTCAGTTAGGGAGGCACTTCTAGAAAAAAGGGGAGAAAGTTTCGCATGTTATGCCGAAGAATGGAAGAATAAAAGACAAAGCGAGAGCGAGAGAGACAGAGAGCGCGGGGAGGGAGAGTCACAGAGACAGAAAGGCACACAGTAACACCAGCACACTGAGAACTGATGGTAGAAAGGTGAAAGTATGAAGAATTTATCTAACTAATAATATAAACGAAGGCGTCAAATTTATACGGCATTATATGCCATTAGTGCGGTGGGTTGAATTGGTAGTAGGGTGTATGGATGGGAAAGGTTGGCTCGGTAGCATGAAAAAGGTGCACAAATTGACGTCATTGCCAAAAGAACTCACCCCTATAAAGGGAAAGTTCAATGTGAAGTAATGAAATGAACCGTAGCTATTAAGTGATAGCTTTTTTACGGGCGACTTCAAAACACAGAAACATTGGAAATTGGAAAAACTATTCAGTATTCAGTGTATTATACCTATAGGTTTATACCTGCAGAGGGGTATTACACTGGCAACACTGAATCCCACTGTCGCTGTGGAATGTGTCGTCTTAATGCACATCCTCAACCTGCTGCTGCTGCTGTCCAGCCTAACTTGATCACGTTCCTCTCCACCCGCGCGGTTGTCCCGTTCAGTTTAAACGCTCTGTCCACCAGCTTCCCCGCGACTGTCCAGAGAGTTCAGAGTGCGGTGATTTTTCGGACAAAATTCTCATCGCACAAGTAGCGCGCCTTCCTGGAATTGATTCATTTTTTTCTCGTTTTTTTCCTCTGTTGTTATTTTTTATTTTTCCATATATATTTTGTGTGCTGCTCGTATTCATTTCGGTGGGTTTTTGGACGAAATTCCTCGCCGACTTGTTTGGGATTATTATTGCCTTTGTTGCGCGCATTCGTTCGGATTTTTAGTGCCCTGAGACAACGGCGGTGGTCGTGCTGGTATCCGGCCGGGCCAGGCCAGGCCAAGACCAGGCCAGAATGAAAATGCATTCTAAGACCCCTTTCGGGCAGGCATTTTCGGCCGCAGAGAGACTCGACTGACTTTGTTGATGTGTTTGTTGGTCGCTCATTTTTTCGCCCTGCTGGTTGTTACGGATTTTCGGAGGGCTGACGGACGATGTTTTCGCTGCACTCGTAGGCAATCTCGGCATTTTGAGTCGCATGCAGAGTCTTACAAGATTGACCATTGCGCTACAATAATGGTGGAATGTGTGTTGCCTGGTCGTCGTCGTCGTCGTCGTTGTCGAGCCGAGAAAGGCAACCGTCGGACTCACGATTGCATCGTCGCGTTGTTTTTGACTGCAGTTTGGTTGGTTGGCCAGTTGGCTGAGAGGGACAAACAACAAAAACTTCGCGACGTCTGCGTTCAACGACCGCGACGAAAGTTGAGGATTCGTGCATTCATCTCCGTGGTCCAATTGTATACAAAGTTGGTAGGGATTGAAATGTATGATGGTGTATTCTGAGAGATTAAACTAATATTTCAATTCATTCCAATGTAGGTACTTCAAAGTTCGATTACACTCCGCTGTTGAAAAATGAATCTGTTCTGACTCTTACTCTATGTGATACACTTTCATTTCAAAAAAACAAGGATGTCCTTGTTCTCCATCAAAGCGTCCCTCTTTCGGTATCGTTTGTTTCACGATATCGAAAATTAAATTTATTCATTAAAATTGTACGCGAAACAAATAATCATATTAGTCCGCCTCGGCTGCTTTTCTTTGTATACATTTATACATAATTCAAACTGCAATTGCTTTGAAGTTTACGAGCCGGAGCAACGGCGTTCGTTCATTCCGCGAAGCTCAGAGGCTCAGAGGCTCGACAAACCTTCGCAATCAGGGAGCATCTCGGTTGGTGCCGCGTGTCCGCAGGAATGCTTCCGATTTTGGCGCTCGGTTCGCTCGCTGTCCTCCGTGTGCTGTGGAAGAGCTTTGTTTGTAGCGCATTTCAATGCGAAATTAATTTCGCCTTAGTTCTGTTCGTTTTTTTTTCTTTTCCGGCCATATTATTGGGAGGAAGGAAAAACTACTATTGTTATTTTTGGTGTAATTCTAGTGCTATCGTTGTTTCACGTTAATAATAGCCATAGTTTGCGATACCCGGAGGGTCTCGAAAAACGTCTTTTCGTATTTTCAACGAATTTGCATGCCAGCTTCTTTTCTTTGCTATGTGTCATAAAAAAGAATTCACCATGTTGGACTTCATTTGCTATCCTAGATCAGGGAAGCGGGGAAGCAAAAGCTTATTAAAAACCCGATTTAATCCACCTAGTGGTGAAAGGAACCTTTGTTATACGGTCTTACTTGCTATTTGAGATAGAAATCGACACGGCTTCGGAACATAATTCATCTATTGGTTATCGTTACGCAGTGCGTTGGTTTACATAAAATTTTTGAAAATTGAATAAGTTTACAAAATTTGATCAAAATAAGAACACTTTTAAGTTTTGATAGATCCTTTTTTCATGAAATTGCTGAGTAAGGATAAGTAAGTTATTATTAATCTGTTGTTATTAATCTGAGTAAGTGCAAATAAAAGTAAGTTGTAAGAGGAAATCTTATTCTTTAACATATACATTGTTTAGTAAAGGTCTAGTTTATAGGTTTTTGAACTATGCATAGTTTCCTGTAATGCTATTCCACAGAGAACAGACATCCATTCACGAACAAATTTTTTGGGAATTGTTGGATAAAATTTCAAATTAAAATCACCTAATATGCTAGCGTCACCACCACTATAGTTTCCCAACTAAATGATTCTTTTGATTTGCACACTGACAACTTTTGGCTCCTCTGGCGCTAGTTTATATGGACTATAAGCGTTATGCTAGCGCCAGAAGCTAGCTGTTGTGAGTTTAGTGTAGAATTTTATGCGCCTTCAGCGACATCATCACTATAGTTTCCCAACTAATTTGACATAAGTTTTATCCAAGTGGGGACCTTTTGCTTGGATGTCTGTTCTCTGTGGCTACTCTATTTGAATCACATCAGTAGAGTTTTCTTGTATAATTTTCATCAATTTTTATTAACCTTCGGTTACTCACGCTGTTGTATTTGATACAACACGTGTAGGTTTTCCAACGCCATATTGTTATAAAGTTACAAAACGTTGTTTAACTAACGTATATTCTTCAACAAACTTATTGTGCGCAAAATGTCATAATTATTCAATGCATTAATAATTTAAACTGTTGGGAAAATGTATGCAGCAAAACTATCAGCAAATGTCAAATGTTTAAAATATATCCGTCTGCTGGTAGTCGAGTAATTCGGAGTCAAAATTGGGGCATTCTTTATAATCAAAGTTCTACAGTTCCTAAACAAGCAAACATACAGGTATACTATTTTCAGCAAAGTTGTGTATTTTTATTACTAGCTGACCCGACAAACTTCGTATTGCCACAAATTAACCTGTGTTGTACATAAATCATGAATCTCGGATGATCTTTGTCACTATCTCGAGTTTTGCAAGCCCCCCAGTGGGCGGCGCTTCCGACGGCGGGTCACCGGCAACACTCGCGACCGGCTCGTCCTGAATGTTTTTGTGGTCTTGTTATTGATTAATGTTTTATGGAAGAGTCTCGAATTTCTTGAGTTGGATTAGTTTTTGAGTTTCGCAAAAATTTCTGTTTTATTTGTATGAGAGTCCATATCACCCTACCACAGGGGTGAGAGGTCTCTAACTATCATAAAATAAATTCAAGACTCAAAAATCTCCTACATGCTAAATTTGGTTCCATTTGCTTGATTAGTACTCAAATTATAAGGAAATTTGTATTTCATTTGTATGGGAGCCCACCCTCTTAAAAGGGAAAGGGGTCGTAATACACCACAGAAAAAAAATTCTGCCATCTAAAACTCTCACATGCCAAATTTGGTTCCATTTGCTTGATTAGTTCTAAACAAATTTGTATTTCGTTTGAATGGGAGCCCCCCCCCCTCCTAAAAAGGTAAGAAGTCCTAATTCATAATGGGAAAAATGGTTGCCTCCAAAAACACCCACATGCCAAATATGGTTCCATTTGCTTGATTAGTTCTCGAATTATGAGGAAATTTGTATTTCATTTGTGAAAAAGCCTCCCGTCTTGAAGTGTGGAAGGATCCTAATTCACCGTAGAAAATATTTTTGCCTCCAAAAACCTCCCAATGCCGAATTTGGTTCTATTTGCTTGATTAGTTCTCGAGTTATGGGGAAATTTGTATTTCATTTGTATTGGAGCCCCCCCTCCTAATGTGGGAAGAGGTCCTAATTCATCACAGAAAAAAGTCTTGCCTCCAAAAACACCTACACGCCAAATTTGGTTCCATTTGCTGGATTAGTTCTCGAGTTATAAGGAAATTTGTATTTCGTTTGTATAGGACCCCCCCTCCTAAAGTGGGGAGGGGTCCCAATTCATCATTGAAAAAAAAATTGTCTCCAAAAACACACATATGCCAAATTTGGTTCAATTCGCTTGATTAGTTCTCGAGTTATGAGGAAATTTGTATTTCATTTGTACAGGAGCCCCTCCTCTTAAAGTGGGGAGGGGTCCTAATTCACCATAGAAAATTTTCTTGCCCTCGAAAACCTTCACATGCCAAATTTGGTTCCATTTGCTTGATTAGTTCTCGAGTTATGAGGAAATTTGTATGGAAGCCCCCCCTCTTAAAGGGGAGAGGAGTTATAATTCCTCTTATAAAGAGGGGAGGGGTCTCAATTCACCATAGAATAAATTCTTGTCACCAAAAAAAACACCCACATGCCAAATGTTGTTCTATTTGCTTGATTAGTTCTCGAGTTATGAGAAAATTTGTATTTCATTTGTACAGGAGCCCCCCCCTCTTAGAGTGGGGAGGGGTCCTAATTCACCGTAGAAAATTTTCTTGCCCTCGAAAACCTTCACATGCCAAATTTGGTTCCATTTGCTTGATTAGTTCTCGAGTTACGAGGAAATTTGTATGGAAGCCCCCCCTCTTAAAGGGGAGAGGAGTTACAATTCCCCTTATAAAGAGGGAGGGGTCTCAATTTACCATAGAATAAATTCTTGTCACCGAAAACACCCACATGCCAAATTTGGTTCTATTTGCTTGATTAGTTCTCGAGTTATGAGGAAATTTGTATTTCATTTGTATAGGAGCCCCCCCTCCTAAAGTGGGGAGAGGTTCTTATTCATCATAGAAAAAATTCTTGCCTCCAAAAACACCTACATGCCAAATTTGGTTCCATTTGCTGGATTAGCTCTCGAGTTATAAGGAAATTTGTATTTCGTTTGTATAGGAGCCCCCCCCCCCCACTTAAAGTGGGGAGGGGTCCCAATTCATCATAGAAAAAAATTTTGTCTCCAAAAACACACACATGCCAAATTTGGTTCCATTTGCTTGATTAGTTCTCGAGTTATGAGGAAATTGGTATTTAATTTGTACAGAAGCCCCCCCTCTTAAAGTGAGGAGGGGTCCTAATTCAACATAGAAAATTTTCTTGCCCTCGAAAACTTTCACATGCCAAATTTGGTTCCATTTGCTTGATTAGTTCTCGAGTTATGAGGAAATTTGTATGGAAACTCCCCCTCTTAAAGGGGAGAGAAGTTATAATTCCCCTTATATAGAGGGGAGGGGTCTCAAATTACCCTAGAATAAATTCTTGTCACCGAAAACACCCACATGCCAAATTTGGTTCTATTTGCTTGATTAGTTCTCGAGTTATGCAGAAATTTGTGTTTCATTTGTATGGGAGCCCCCCCTCTTAGTGGGGGGAGGGGTCTCTAACCATCACTAAAACCTTTCCTGGCCCCAAAAACCTCTACATGCAAATTTTCACGCCGATTGGTTCAGTAGTTTTTGATTCTATAAGGAACACAGGACAGACAGACAGACAGACAGACAGAAATCCTTCTTTATAGGTATAGATTTGTACAATTTTGTAGTACATATAAAAGTTATACAGCAATTACAAAAAGAGCAAAAATAGAAAAACTGATTTTACAAATTCATATACAATAAATAAGATTTTTCTATCTTCGCTGCAGAGATAGAAGGTTACAGTCTTCAACAAAATTTCTTGTAATAATATGTTCTATAACTTTGCAGAACACACCAATGTGTTATATTGACACTGAAGAAAAATAAATTTTTTATTTCACTTTTAGGGGGATTAATCAAAATTTAAATTCTACCAGACGATAGAGCTTTCAATTTCAAGAAACTCTTACAATGGTTTAATAAACTTAAAACCAAGTTTTCCCAGTCAAAACTCCCTTGCACACGTTTTCTTTGGTTTCGGACTATTTTGCGCGCGAGTAACTGTATTACAAAAGTTGGCGCGAGTGTTCGAGGGTTAATATCTTTTGACCGATAAAACCAATTCTTATGAAATTTTGCATATATATTCGTAGTGTCAAAACCTCTCGTTTGATATTAAAATAATTGAAATTAGGTAAATTTTCTTCGTTAAAATCATTCTAAATTATTGTTAATTTTGGTGTGGTGTATACGGTTGCTCATAACTTTCAAATTAAACGTCCAATCAAAAAATCATTCAATAGTGATCTATTAGGATATATTATCTTTCAAATGAGACTAATAGCGCATAAATCGGTTTGGCCATCTCTAAGAAACAGGCGATAATTATTACCTTGTCAAAACAGGTTTTTTAAGGCTAACTTTTAAACTACTTGTTTGTTTTCAATAAAAAAATCCTGAACAATTTAGCTTTAATAAGGGCTTTCATTTGATACTAAGATCGTTGAAATCGGTCATGTAGTTCCGGAGAAACCCGTGTCACGTATTTTTCACATTTTTGCTTATAACTTTTAAACGAAACGTCGTATCACGAAACAACTCAATAGTGATCTACTAGACAATAATACCTTTCAAACAAAAGTAATAGCGAACGATTCGGTTCAGCCATCTCTGAGAAACAGGCGATAGAAAAAATCATTACATACATACACACACACACACACACACACAGACATTGCTCAAATCGTCGAACCCTATCGATTGGTATATGTGACTTGGCCCTCCGGGCCTCGGATCAATTTCGTGTTTTTCGACCAATTTTTAAACCTTTGTTATAGTATAACAAAGGTAAAACCATGGGTTTTAAAACCAGGAGTGTATCGCGTTAAAGATTTATTATTGCAATTGATTTCAGAATTCATAATTATTCATTCAGTAATTAAAAATCTGTTTTATTTGATCTATGACGTATGTTGGTTGTTATCAAATGGAATGCAAAAATAAATTAACCAATACTTGCCAGTTCCTTTCCATCGAGTAACGAAAAACTATCTAATACATTAAACTTTTGAGACTGATAGTGCTCAATAACAAAAGTCCCACCGATGGCAGAGACTGAACACGTTGCACGTTTGTATAATTGATATATAGAATACTGTGGTTTAAGGGTTACGTATTACTTTATTATTAAGGGAATATTACGCCGAATGCCCGCCATTCAATGCGTTTTATAAAGCCAAATGCTCTTCAAACATGAAAACAATTAAATCTCTCAAATTCCCACTTGAGAAACTTGATAACAGGACGTTGTCCTTGTAAATATCACCTGAAACTCATCGGTAAACTTAATGAAGTTACCTGTCGCTTTTGTAATCCCAATATTGAAAGCGTCGAACATTTGTTGTGCGACTGTGTTGCACTATTTCAGAAACGACGTAGATATCTTGATAAGGGGCTGACTCAGTACTCTGATATTTGGAATGCTGCTTCCAATCAGGCCATCATTTGCATACATTTTTTTCAATTTCGGGCAACTTCTGGCAAGCCAACAACTTTCATAGGAAAGTACTATAATTTGTCTACAAAACAAAAACAATTTCCGTGAAGAGACCTCCAAAGCATCCTCATGTGATAAATTCCTCATTTTGATAAAATATTTTGTAACTCATTAAATATGCATTTTAGTGAAAAACAGCTTTCACAGAAAATGTGTATTTTAGCATACTAGAATAACTTTGTAGAAGCATAATTGATTTTTAAGTGCTCTTTTTAAACACATTGCACAGTGAGCAGAATCGACCGAAAAAACGGAACTTTTTGTTGCCACTATTTTTAGGGGGTAAAAAGTGATTTTTTTATGTAAAAAATCACGAGAAATCGATCGGCGATGGTCTCACTCAACGCGCGGCAATGACGAGAAGTAGCTCATTTTGTCCCATTTCCCCCTATTTTCTAATAGTTTTGAAAGAATCGTGTACAAACTCTGAACTTTGAGATTCCATGGTAAGGAAAGAAGAAGAACGTTGGGAAATAGATAGATGAACAATTTGATTTTGACATAATATAATCTAGAACTAGAAGTCTTTTTTGCCCCATTTTCCTGAAAAACTTGATCGTCCGCTGGACAGTCCACAATGAGCAAAAATGAGCTCGCAATTACAATTGAATTATCCATACGCAAAAATTGCATGATATCATGATAAAAGTAATAGCGAACTTGTTTATACAATCAGGATTGGAACTGGATGATTTTTATCTGTCAAATAGGAGCAAATGAACACAAAAAATTGCGTCGAAACAAGTAGCATTTCGGCAGCGCGTTATACACTTCTACGAACAGCCACAGAAATCTCGGCAAAAAGTATACGGTACAACTTTTGAAAAACGAATATGTTGCGACTTCGACTGTTTACCATATCCTAAAATGCCCAACAACTATTTGCAAGCAACGTAGTGAAAGACTATCCAAAATTATGGTCGCAGAAGGACAACCTTGTCTTTCTCGTGCCATCAACAACAAGCCCTCTGGTTTGGCTATCTATTATGATGTGCACCAGACGAATGTTTGAAGAAAATTTTGATCCCGTTTCTACAAAAACATCGTGCAAATGGAAAATACGTGTTTTAGCCGGATAGAGCATCATCGCATTACGCCAAAAAAAAAACTCAATCGTTCCTGAATACCCATTCGATTCCATTTGTACCCAAAAACCACGATCCGACAAATCTGTCTTAGTGCGCCATAGGTACACGGTCATAGGTAGTCATAGGTACACGGGTACTAGCGAGCCACATGCCCAGGCGCGTGTTGTGAGTTCAATTCCGGTTATAATCATAGATTATAGCTTGGTTCGACCCATGCACCTTCCAGCATTTGGCAAAAGGTAGGAGTCACAACGACTCCTTGTTAAGCGTAGCTACCAATAACCCCCCTCCCTCACCTTCCCGCTCTTTCCCCTCCACTCCAAAAAATATTCATTACTTTCCCCTACCGTCCCACCATCAATTGTAGAACCACCGTTTCAAAAAATATTAATATTAATGCCTGACCGCATTTTAAGGTCAAAGACTGAAAACACCAGTTTGATTTATTTGTACAACATTTTTAGATATTATTTTAGATATTTTACCTCTTATGGCAAGCACGTCAATACCACATTCAGATATGCAGTTATTCATCAAAAAATATCTGAATCTGGTATTCTTCAGTAATTTTCCCCTGCTCAGGGAAAACTGATAATACAAAGCGAAATCGAAAAACATTGCTTAGGTCGAAAATTGGCAACCACGAGGGAATCTTCCACAAAATAACCGATCGGTGCTGGGCGTCCCCAGGACCTGCTAGCGAATGGGGTTGACTGTTTTACGATCCCAAATAAACAACCGATTGAAATATATTAGTGTAAACATTAGAATTCTTCATTTCTCTACCAGGAAATGGTTCATTTCGGTTAATTTTGATATTAAGAGTTGGTTTAAAAACTTTCTATTTAAACCAAATCACTTCATATTGCATTCATAAATAATTCAGATTTCATAGCATTGGAATAAACAAAAACCTGATTTAATCCACCTAGTGGTGAAAGGAACCTTTGTTATACGGTCTTACTTGCAATTTGAGATAGAAATCGACACGTTTGGTTAACATGAAATTTTTTGGAAATTGAATAAGTTTACAAAATTTGAACCAAATAGAAGCACTTATAAATTTTGATAGTTTCTTTTCTCATGAAATTACTGAGTAAGTTGTTACTAATGAGGGTAAGTGCAAGTAAAAGTAAGTTGTAAAATGAAATATTATTCTTTAACATATACATTGCGTAGTAAAGGTCTAGTTAATAGGTTTTTGAACTATGCATAATTTCCTGTAACGCCATTCTATTTGATTCACAACAATAAAGTTTTCTTGAATAAATTTCATCAATTTTTATGAACCTTCGGTTACTCACGTTGTTGTATTTCGTACACCATATGTAGGTTTTTGAATGCCATATTGTTATATAGTTACAAATCGTATATTACGTATATACTAACGTATATTCTTCAATAAACTTGTTATGAGCAAAATGTCAGAATTATTCAATGCATTAATACTTTAAATTGTTAGGAAAATAGATTAGCATAAACCGACATCACAGAAACGAAGCAAGTAGCATGTGAGGTGTACCGCAATTGGCCCCAACTGGAATTTTCTTTTGTTTCTTCATATGGAAAAATGGTGTCTGTGTGCAGCAAAACTACCAGCAAATGTAAAATGTTTAAAATGTATCCGTCTGTTGGTAGTCGAGTAATTCGGGGTCAAAATCAGGGTATTTTTTATAATCAAAGTTCTACAGTTCGTAAACAAGGAAACATAGAGGTATACTATGTTCAGCAAAGTTGTGTATTTTTATTATTTATACAACTTTGTAATACATGAAAAAGTCATACAACAATTACAAAAAGAGCTAAAATAGAAAAACTGATTTTTCAAATTCATATACAATAAATAAGATCGCTTCGTTGAAGAGATAGAAGGTTACTGTCTTCAGCAAAATTTCTTGTAATAATATGCTCTAAAACTTTGCAGAACACATCAATGTGTTATATTGAAACTGAAGGAAAATATATTTTTATTTCACTTTTAGGGGGATTAATCAAAATTCAAATTCTACCAGACGATAGAGCTTTCAATTTCAAGAAACTCTTCCAAAGGTTCGAAAAACTTAAAACCAAGTTTTCCTACTCAAAACTCTAGTGCGCACGTTTTCTTTGGTTTTGGGCTATTGTGCGCGCGAGTAAACCGTGTTACAAAAGTTGGCGCGAGTGTTCGAGGGTTAATATCTTTTGACCGATAAAACCAATTCTTATGAAATTTTGCATATATATTCGTAGTGTGAAAACCTCTCGTTTGATATTAAAATAATTGAAATTAGGTTATTTTTCTTGGTTAAAATCATTATAAATTATTGTTAATTTTGGTGTGGTGTTTTCAATTACTCATAACTTTCAAATTAAACATCCAATCAAAAAACCATTCAATAGTGATCTATCCGGCTATATTACCTGCCAAATGAAACTAATAGCACGTAAATCGGTTTGGCCATCTCTGAGAAACAGGCGATCATTTGAACCTTGTCAAAACTGGTTTTTTAAGCATAACTTTTAAACCACTTGTTTGTTTTCAATAAAAATTGGCGTGAAGTTTAGCAATAGTAAGAGCTTTTATTTGGTATTAAGATCGATGAAATCGGTTATGTGGTTCCGGAGAAAATCGTGTCACGTAATTTTCACATTTTTCCTTATAACTTTTAAACTAAAAGTCAGACCACGAAACCATTTAATAGTGATATACTAGGTAAAAATACCTTTCAAATAAAAGTTATAGCAGAAGAATCGGTTCAGCCATCTCCGAGAAATAGGCGATTGAAAATTGAAGCGCACACACATACACACATACACACACACACACAGACATTGCTCATTCGTCGAACCTGATCGATTGGTATATGTGACACGGCCCTCCGGGCCTCAGATCGACTTCGTGTTTTTCGACCAATTCCTAAACCTTTGTTATATTGTATAACAAAGGTAAAAATAGACTACCGCCATCCGGGGTGAGATTGTGTCACGGGGGTGAGATTGTGCCAAAAAACAAAAATGTTTATTTGTGAAAATTTATTATATTTATAGAAACTGGTGACCTAAATTCAAAATGATGATGAACATAACATATTTATTCATAACTTAGAATGGAACACAGATAATATTAGCAAACTATTTAGCCTAAACGGGGTTTCAAAGTTTGCGATCAAAAATACGCGGACATAACGTTTGTGAAAAATGTCCCGCATAAACCAACCCAAACAAGAAATCGCATCAACTTGCTATCTTGAAGGTATATAAACTAATCATTTACAATGTATTGAAAGGTTATTATGCGTTGGATAAGTTTTGATTACGAAAATAATATTTTTCGAAACTTTGTACTTTTCGTGCTTCACGGGGGTGATCAATTGCATTCGATGCATTTCACATACACAACAAAAATACGTCAGTATACACCAGCACACTCACATTCTTTACTATTGAGCACAATATTTTGACAGATTAGATTACATCATCCATTTTGGAGCAAACAACATCATAGGTCTGCTAAATAATTTAAACTAATTTTTACTTTTTCTCTAGAAATTTCAGATACTTTGAATAAACACTCTAATATAAGACGAATATATTATACCGTGTATAAACTGCCAGTTTTAAGGAGGGGGGATAGGCCACATGTTCTGCGGCCGCGGGTTCTCGGACGAAGTAATGATTACTTTTGTTAAATGATCAAATAGGGATGCCCTCTTAGGATACACCCCTTCATATATCTCCCCCTTGTTAACGCTAGAAACGTTACTGGCTATATAAAGGCTGTCCATTGACTACGAACTCATTTTGAGTTATTTCAGACCTCTCCGGGTTATTTTCGTTCATACTTTTTGTATGATGCGTTGTTTTGGCCGACCCCCTGCCCCTAATAGTCCACTTAGTTCATGGACGGTCCCATGTGAACTACTTTATACTGATATTTATGTGTATTGTTTATAAACATGCTAATGTTCACTGTTTAGGGTTTTAGCCTAACTTTATATTTTTGGGCACCTTAGAAGGGGTGAGATTGTGCCAAAGTTCATGCACTTCCACTAAAATTAGGTTTCATTGTAACTAAACCATCTCTACGGTAGTTGTTAATTAAACAATTTAGTATATATTGACAGGTTTGAAATCAACTTAGTTCCTAAATTGTGTGTATACTGAGCTAAAGAACAAAAATATATGCTTTTTTGGCACAATCTCGACCCGGATGACGGTAGCTCCAAAATATACCTATCGTCGAAAGATTGAAAAAGTGACGTTATTGCCTACCTCTATTGTTCTCTAAAATAAATTAAATCAGAAATTTCTGATAGTAAGCATGAAAAACTTCCAGCTCATATCGGTTAATTCCTCCAATTGCTCGATTGCGAGCAATTACCCCTTCTACTTAATACAAATGAAAAGTCCTCTTGTCACACACAAAAAACAAACGAACAACCACGCAAGTACGTTTCGTTGTGCTTTTATTTACACACATCGCGACGATGAGCTAAAATGAAGACACATTCCTTCGTCGTACCGCTCCACACCCAAGCACCCAAGCTGAGGACCGCGTTCTACCGTGTCGTCCGCGCTCCCATTCGACTGGTAGACTGGCACATTGCAGGCCCGCCAGATGAAAATAATGCGTTATTGCTCGGATGCATGCAATGCAATGTTGCCGCTAACTTGCTGGCTGGTTGGCTGGCTGGCTGGCTGGCAGGCTGCCAGACGCGGTACGTCTTCTACCAGTTTCGGTCGTTCGGCGGCCAACTAGTGAGTACCGTTTCTGCCAGACAGATATTAGACGCATGTACTAAGCGGCAGGTGGAAAGTCGGAGGCAAAGGGCTGAGGGGACACGACACTGCAGCGGAAGTTTCATAGTAAACATCACAATCATAAAAGATTATCGCGAACCGCGTACGGACGGATTTTCATTCATAAAATCGTGCGCGCTGTTTGTGCGGTGCAGTTTGAACGAAAATGCACCGATCGGCTGTCGGCTGACGTACCGTGGTGATGAGGTGCAATTCGGTTCTCCGCGGAATCGAACCAACAACGCCGCCGCCCGTTGCATTTGGTTGAAATGTTCGCTGTTCGGATAGGGACGACGACGGTGGGTTTTGCCGGGTTGATGTGGTTGCGATGCGCTAATGACGACGGCTGCCACACGGGAAAGAGACTCGACCAAAAAGGTATAATGGCAATGCAAAAATGCACTTGACGGTTGCTGAAGGGACATAAAATATCCAAATGACGAACGGGAAAGAGGGCCAAAGAATGTAATTTCATGGCGAATGGCGTTGCTGGGAGATGCCTTCGCTGGAATCGTCAATCCACCGGTTTTGACGCTGCAAAATCATTCCAGCAGCGCGAGGGTGTGACATATTTTGGAAGCATTCTCAACGAGTTTAGTATTAAACTTTTGATTCGAGACACCCTTTGGCAAAGGGTTTCAATAATGATTGTTGGAGGAATGTACACCAATAGATGCTTGACAGACCATATTGTCTGCGCGTATCTGTTGGTTCTTGCCGGTCGGCTGTGGCCATCGATCCGCTGCTGCTGTGGCTACCAATTGCCGATCGATTCCGGACAAAGCCGACGGGTGAACGGGCCCACTCCACACATTCCGAGACGAAGCGACGGGGGCAACGCGGTATAACCACAAGTTAATGCGCTTTCCTGAATGAAATATTTTTATGTTCTGTTTGCTTTTCTGACTGCTCTTGTGCACAATTCAATATATGCATGCACCACGCCCGGCCCGACAAGACGATGTGGTCGACAAGTTGGAGGATTCGTTTGCATTCGACCACTATTAGTCTCCGGTCGTCGTCGTCGTCGGTATTCCGCATTTTTCCCACCAATCTCCGGCCAACGAGGACTGATTGGAAGGCGGGACGATAGTAACTTTGTCCAGTGTAACCGCCAGCAGCACCGGCAGCAAACAGGCTGACCGTAGAATGGCCCCAATAGTTAGGTACGAGAGCGACGACGCGGTAGGAAGTGATGGGTGGTGTCTGTAAGGAACGACGCTCCGAAGGGATCGTCAAACATCTTTACAAGGGATGCAAAGAATAATTAAATTTATAATGAGGGAAAGTCTACGATAATAAGTTTATTGTCATGCATCGTTATATGTTCAAGTTTCCATATCATATTCTTAAGAATGAAACGTTACGATTGATTGGATTCCATAGACTGATCAGAATAATGATTAAAACTAACTTAACGAGCATTAAATATTAAGTTTGGAAAGAAAATTACCTCAATTATAGTTGTTATTGATTAATTCTGACAAATTTTTGAAACGCAGTTAATAAGATAACTCTCACTATATAATTATTAGGAACAATAATTAATAAACTCATGGAACAAGTTAATAAATTGCAGCAAACTCAAATCGTCATTAAGTTTATCGCTAACGAATAGTGCTTCCATCAATTACAGAAACAGAAGGCAGTTGTAACGGTAAGGAACAAGGTGTCTTCATTAATTTCAAAACAGAAGGGGACGCATGGCTGTTTTCAACTTGCATTATAGGACATCAACACAAAACGGTGAAAATTACTGTGAAATAAACCAGTGCTGATAATAAAATGCAACAACATAGCTTAAGATTCCATCATGACACTGAATTATGTTTTATTTCACACAAGAAAAATGACGTTGATGAGCATGTTGGTAGAATCTGTAAACCGGGAAAAACCTTTTACTTTTACTATCAAATTATTAATTGCAAGAAGTAACTTAGTTTTTACACAGTTTTTCAATTGATTTGCAGGTCAAAAACAAATTTTAACAAATCTGGGTAGCAATGAAATAAGGCGACACGAATATAAAACGCAAAGCCTTGGTGCTGTATTCCGTTTTCGGAACTTGATCTTCTGATCTGATTTGACGGACTTCGTAGCCAGCTGTATGAGTCACCGTAGCCAGCAGGGCACTTACATGGCTAGTGAGACGATCCTTTTGACTCTTAGAGCCTCTTTCAGACGATATTGGAATACGAGACCAGTGTCGTACCTCGCGGACGACCTGACCGCGGACGGACGGCCCAGCGGATATGATGCGAATCTAATCCTTACCATTACATAACAGCATAGTTTTGAATTTCATAGTACATACCTGAAAATGAAAAGAAAAGATAGGTTAGAATTGGTATATTATCTCAAACAATCTTTAGTAGTTTACTCGCTGCGTGACGATTAGTTATACAAATCTATTTATATAAGAGGCTTATGTCTGTACCGAAAACCAGGTCTCTGACAGGACGTCATAAGAGGCTTATCGGTAACTAAAAACAGGTCCCAGACAGGACGTCATGCTTTCATAGCAATGGGTTGTATTCTCAGTCACCTGCTCACCTGTCACCTCAGACTGCTGGACTGGTCGATTGCTCAACTGGTTGACTAGACTGCTCGACAGGACTGGTCGATTAGACTGCTCGACTGAACTGTTCGATTCGACTGCTCGACTCAACTGCTTGATTGGACAGATCGAATTGACTGCTTGACTAAACAGCTCGATTTAACTGCTCGAGTGGACTACTCGACTTAACTACTCGATTCGACTGCTTGACACATTTGCTTGACTTACTACTCGACACGACTGCCCGACTTAACTACACGATTGAACTGCTCGACTGGACGGTTCGATTCGACTGCTCCACTGGACTGCTTGACTGGACAGCATTTATCTGCTCGACTCAACTGTTCGATTCGACACTCGACTCAACTGCTCGATTTAACTGCTTTATTCCACTGCTCGTCTGGACTACTCGACTCAAGTGCTCGATTCGACTGCTCGAATGAAGTGCTTGACTCAACAGCTCGACTAGACTGTTCGACTTAGCCACTCACCCGACTGCTCAACTCAACTGCTTGACTTAACTGTTTGATTCAACAACTCGACTTAACTGCTCGATTCAACTGCTCGACTGGACTACTCGACTAAACTGCTCGACTCAACTGTTCGACTTAATTGCTCGACTGAACCGACTGAACCCGACTGTTCGACTAGACTACTCGATTCAACTGCGCGACTAGACTACTCGATTCTACTGCTCGACTGGACTACTCGACTTAACTGCTCGATTAAACTGCTCGAATCGACAGCTTGGCTCAAGTGCCCAACTCGACTGCTCGATTCAATTACTCGGCTGGACTGCTTGTCTGAACAGCTTGATTTAACTGCTTGACTTCTGCTTGATTCGACAGCTCGACTTAACTGCTCGACTGGACTAGTCGGCTCAGCTGCTCGATTAAACTGCTCGACACGACCATTCAATACAACTGCTCGATTTGATTGCTTGACTTGACTGTTCGACTCGACTGCTTGACTCGATTGCTTGATTCGACGCTCGACTCGCCTGCTCAACTCGATTGCTTGTCGCGATATCATATGGTCGGTGTTAAATCAGACCGGACCAAATCACAAAATTTTAAAAAATGAGTTAATGATAGCAAACGATCAAGAATTTTCTAAGCAACATTTTACTCTAATCAGACTATATAAATCTTGCAAACAGACAGAAGTTTTTATTCAGTTAAATAAAATCCAATACGACCATAAAAACTATTTGTTTCAGTTTTCGGCTATGACTATTTTATGTACAGCATCTTAGAACTATATTATGCAATATAAGAACTCAAAGAACTAATACGAAGATTAAACATCTTCGCAAACACTGGCCAATGGAATGTATCCGCAGTTTTCGGAATTCTGAACAGACATTTATATTTTCCGGATCGTAAGATTCGGGCTCAACTAGTTAAATATATTTGGAACGGAGATGCCAGACTGTGTTCAAGTTATTTTTTCGTTATCAGTCATAAATATGTTGAAACTAGCTGGTTGCCCGATCTTGCTCGGGGTCCCTTTGTCTCTCAGCCACTTGTACGTCTATTATTGTAACGAAAATTCTTATATTGCTCTTGTCCTCAATTTGAATGTGTCTACACTTTGTCATCTCCCCCGTCCTGTTGTGCCCCAGCCACTTGTATACCTGTGTTCTTTTCGGTAATCCATATGAGCGAAACAAAACATTTTTTGCATTTTGAACCTCCTTCTTGTCAATGACAACTCTATTTCCTCGTTTCAGAAATCCCCTCTTGTCGTCCAGCCACTTGTTTATTTGTTTATTGTACAACTGCTATCGTTCCAAATGCAAGAGAAATGTATCCCTTAACCCATTTGAACCTGCCACCACCTTGTAACAGACTGTCTCCCTCGTTTGTCAACCCCCCTGCGCAGATTCTTTTATGTCAAAAAACATGTCTAGCAAAAGATGATTGAGGAAGAACCGCCCATCGTCCCACCACCCTGTTGGCTCCTTCCCACTCGGCTCCCCCTTCCGTCACGCAGCTAACGGGATCGGTCTAAATGTACTAAATACTAAGCTGGTTTTTGTGATGGTTACTCCACGACAGATCAGATATTCAGTACAGTTACTAGACATGTTCCCGGAGTACAACTAGCGACTCTTCAACTGTTTGTGGATTTTAAGGCGGCGTTGGTTCAGTCAAATGAAATCAATTGTGGCAAACAATGCGATAACATAGTTTTCCGACGATATTTGTCAGACTGATTGGTACTACACTGGATGGGTCGAAATTATGTGCTAGAATATAACATGTGAGACTTCGGTCACTTTCGTGGCGTTGCGTTGGATGTACTCAAGCAAGGGATTGCATCTGGTATTCTCTTGCATGCTGTTTCACATTTCACATTGCTTTGGAGGGTGCAATATGAAGAGTAGCATGAATAATGAGATATACTCAAATGCTGAACCAGTGTCTCGAGCAATCGTACCAGGGCTACCAAGCTTTCGATATTTGATTAGCAAATCATATTATAATTATCGCACAATTATAAATTACCAACTGACCCGACAAACTTCGTATTGCCACAATTTGAACTGTGTTGTACATAAATCGTGAATCTCGGATGACCTTTGTCATAATCACGAGTTTTGCAAGTTTCTGAGGAGTTCGTGGGCAGTTTAATATACAAATTTGCAATTTTTCCTCACAGTAAAGTAGAAAACAACTTCCCCCATTGCTTAGCCTGACAAAATAAAGCGGATAGCATTTAAATATTCGCTATCCTTACAAACAATTTCGCCGAATACCATTTTGCGAAACACCACTTCTCGGTTGACCATAACGCGGAATATAGAATTTCGCGAAAAACCTAACGCGGCATTTCCCGCCATTTCACGGAAAATCTTTTCGTGGAAAGTACCATTTCGCAGGGGTGATTCTCTCCTTGCTCGCTGTAGCTCGTTCGGAAAACAAATAAACCTAGAAAAGGTGATCTCTGCGGGGATGGGGGCTGTCCCCCGCAGTGATCGACTCTTTCAACGGCGGGTCACTACCAACACTCGGGGCCTGCGGCTGTCTCGCCCTGAATCATCTAGTGTTACTATAAGTAGTGGTCCTGTTATTGACTAATGTTTTCTGGAAGAATCTAAAATTTCTCGAGTTCGATTACTTTTCGAGTTATGCAAAAATTTCTGTTTTATTTGTATGAGAGTCCTTATCACCTTACCACAGGGTGAGGGGTTTTGAACCATCATAAAAAAAATCTCGACTCCTACCCGCCCACATGCCAAATTTGGTTCCATTTGCTTGTTTAGTTTTCGAGTTATGAGGAAATTTGTATTTCATTTGTATAGGAGTCCCCCTCCTAAAGAGGGGAGGGGTTCTAATTCAACATATAAAAAATTCTTGTCTCAAAACTCCCCCACAAGCCAAAATTTGATTCCATTTGCTTGATTAGTTCTCGAGTTATGCAGAAATTGAGTTTCATTTGTTTGGGAGCCCCCTTCCCTGACCCTAAAACCTTTGCATGCAAATTTTCACGCCGATCGGTTCAGTAGTTTCCGAGTCTATAAGGAACATACGGACAGTCAGACAGAAATCCATTTTTATAGGTATAGATTTTTGAGCGTCGAAAATTCATGAATAAAGGAGAAAAAATTGGAGTTATTCCATTTAATTGTACTAAAAAACTATATATATAGTAGAATTCAATGGAATTACTCCAATTTTTTTTCGTTTTAAATCGCGTATATTAGTGTAATAAAACAGCGTATATTTCAAAATTGGCATAAAATTAACAATTCAAAAACCGCGTTTAATCTGCGTAAATTTCAAAGATCACGTAAAAATATGTATATAAAGCGACTGCAATAAATGGCACATAAAAGGCATAGCTTTGGGCTTTGATTCGACAAACTTCGCTGCTGGCTATTAGAGTACAGGACAATTACGAGGATAGTGCAACAATCCTACTGACATACGACGACTTGCTTGTTAGACTAGCATTGTACCTCGAAACTAACTGGGCTTCGAAGCTAGCTCTTTTTCCTTGTTGGTTTGAAAATCCATTACTCATGAGTCAGTAAAAAGACGTTTGACGAAATAAATAAATACATAATGCTCATTAGATGTGCCATCAAGTAGGTGCATATGTGTATATGGTCCAGATATGACATTGGCTTGAACTAGCCGCAAAAAATTTTGACATGATCCTTATTAAAATCCACACTTGAAAGTAGTTCACAGCTCCCCTTTTGCTGATATAATTTTTTTCCCAACCATCACAACCGCTTTTCGGAGGAACCCCTGCCCCTTCCCCCCTGAGTTCGGTAACTCTATCGCCATCCGGTACGTCAATGACCCCAAAATCAAATTTCAATCCTCACTTCCTGTCTTCCGGGACTTATCGGGCATCGCGGGTAAACACAGACGTAAATAGTTTAATGTACAGTGTCAACGCCGTTCTGAATTGATAATAAATCATGTTTACCGAACCTTATCGTGTAAACCCATCGTCGGTCGGTTGGTTGGGCCGATTTTTTCTTTCTTACTTTCCAGCGATCGCGTCCCACAAAACATGCACTACTGACATTATGGCCGCGGCGTTAAATTCATTGTCGATTACGTGTCTCGCGGACCTCGCTCGGTCGGTTACGTTCTGTGAGACTTTCTGTGTTTACTAATTATAATATTTTTACTACCACCAGAAAGAAAACTAGCACAAATACTGCCCGTGCACATATGTGAAGGAATTCCGAGCGAGCGGGGGCAATACTAGCAGCACCGGTCATCCGAGGTTTTAGCTTGGGCGAAAGGGCCCCGACGGGCAACGGGGTTGCACTATAACCAGACAGGGCAGAGGATGGCCGCGACGACAGCCGGCGGCGACGGCGGCATGTAGTGGGCGAAGAAGAAAAAAATACGTTTTGAATGAGCTGAATGAATGAAGCAATTTCATTCATGTTTTCTCGGGGCGCGCGTGATGGCCAATCTCATCGCGATCGACGTTAGCGCGGTTGAAAGTGGCGGCCACGGCAACGGAGAGGCGGCGATAGCCCTTCAGTTTGCCAACCCTACTGCCAGTGCTACTGCCGCCGCCGCGCCGCCCCGTCGTCCTCACCGAGCGGTGCGGTACGTATAGTGCAGCACACCACACACGCAGCGTTGTTGGTGACCGACGCAATAAGCGTCCGAATGAATGCAGTAATGCACCGTGGCTGCTGCGGGGGGCGGTGCAAAGGGGGGACGGAACGGAGAGCTGTACCTTATACTAACCTACATATGAAGAATGCGAAGGCAGTACGATTTTACTACTGCACGCTAGTGGTTTACGGGTTTCTAGGAAAACAACAGTAACTTACTATGCACCGACTGATGTCGGTGTAATAACATTGTTTGTGTAGGTTTAGGTTGGACGTAGGTGAAAAATTAATTTCCTATTATCGACGAAGCTTTGATGGTTTCGAATGTTGTTTTGCAGCCGTGGTTGTGACGCATTAGGAGGTGCTCTTAGTAGTAAATCTACATATTAGCTGAGTTCTAAACGGCAGTCTCCGTTTATTACCAATAATCTCCACTTCGCAGAATTGATGGACTTTTTTATTGTATTTTAGCTTGATACATGCATGAGTGATCAACTTTACGTGCTGTGCCAAAGAATGAAATCCTTGAATTGAACACCTTACGTCAACATTCATAAGTCATTAAAATAGTTGCATATCGATTGGCAGCTTGACCGAGGGTGCAGTACTTTAAACTGAAATCGTTAAAATGGATCTAAAACTAAAGGCTGCTTAATGCTATTATTGCCTATTCCCGTCCTATCCAACACAAATTATTAAAAATATCAGCGATTTTTATGGCACATAATGCAAAATTAGTTATTGCCTAATATTTTAGTTTGTTGACCATCATACGCGATCAATCAAAGTGAGCAGAGATCTATTCAAATGCTTTTTATCATTAAAGAAGTCCTACCAGCTAAAAAATTTCTACGTTTTTTCGTGCGACGAAGAAGAAAATGTCGACTAATCGTTTCAATTTCCGTCAACATTTGTCATGCCGTCCTACACAAATACATGCGCACTAGCTTCCTAAACATTATTGTGATTTTTAGTTCGGACGATGAAAAATTTTGATGGACGGATTTCAAAACGGTACGACGAATTTAAGATATAAAGTCCGTTGCGTAATTTCAATAAAATGCTTTAATAATCGCTTTTTAGTGAATTCAAAAGGCACGGATCGTAAGGTAAGTGTGTTTGAGTGAAATCAGCAGCAGAACTTTTGAAGTTTTTTTTAAATCCACCTAAGAAATGATGAAAATTAGAGTGGCTTTCCTTACTACGACGGGAATTAAAAATAAACCCTATAAAAACTTTTCCAGTTTCGAAATAGAAAGAATCAGCAGTAAACAGTAATATGAAAACATGTGAAAGCTGCTATGCGATAGGCAGCGAGTGTTCTGCTTATATTGCTGTTATTTGCTTCTATGCGAAAACCTTTCCAAAGAAAAATAAAAGCAAAAAAGACGGTGTTACCAGTTTTGATCGCCGAATCGTTCGGACTTCCACTTCTGTTCTGTGATTCTACAGTAGCTAGTACGTTATCGATTCGGCGGCGAATGAATTACGATCCTCCAGTGCTGTCGGTCTTGAACTGCTGTTCCCCAATCCCTCGAACCCTAGCAGAACGTCCATCGTCCATTACAGCGCACATCTATCGAGTGCGAGGTATGCCCCGAGGTCTACGACCACTTCCTGGTTCTCTGCTGAAAATAATTTTGGCTACTCTTTCGTCGGGCATCCTGGTTACACGTCCAGCCTACCGTATTGTACTACTTTCACTATATCAACATATTTGTGTACAGCTCGTGGATCATGCGTCTGCACAATCCATTTTCCAAGCTGCCGCCAAGTGTTCTGTAGAGCGCGTTTTGTGTGAGATTGTAAACTTGTGAACTACGTAATTCGTAGAAAGTCCGAATCGCAGCTGCAATTCGTTGTTTTACTTCGCGGCTTACACCTTTGTCAAATGTTACGAGCGTGCCAAGGTATATAAATTCCTCCACTACTTCATATCGTTCCCCACCCAGATCTACCCCGGTACCAATTTCCACCATTTGGATTCCCACGTTCCCTGACAGCAACCATGTATTACGTTTTGGCAGTGTTAATGGTAAGTTCCAATCTCGCTACTTCCCATTTAAAAGGCCTAAAGGCCTCTTTCACTGCCCTACGCTTGAGTTCGATGACATCAACGTCATCCGCAAAACCAAGAAACTCGTGAGATTTCGTGATGATAGTCCTGTTCCTTTCCACGTTTACACTTGGTATTTATTGCAAGCCAATCTTGAATAGCAGGTTAGAGAGTGCAGTGCTTCAGTCCATCCAACTTCACGAAAGCAGCTTAAGTCTCACGCGCTGTTCTGACGCATGTTTTTGACCCATCCAGCGTTGCACAAATTAGCATAACTACTTTCGTCGGAAACCCATGTACTAGCATTATCTGCCACAGCTCATTTCGTTTAACTGAATCGTACGCCACCTTAAAGCCTACAAACAGATGCTGAGTCAGCAAGTTTTACTTTCGGAACTTGTCTAGTAGCTGAGGCAGGGTAAACATCTCTGATCTGTCTTCGAGCGACCCTCGTGAAAACCAGCTTGCTACTCGCCGACGAAGGACTTCGCTAACTGTCTCAGTCTACAAAACATGACAACGTTTTTCAGCTCGCTAATTGCCTTCTTAACCTCCTCCTGTGTTGGTTGATCCACAGCTTGACCATCTCTCACGATTCTTATCTTGTTCCTTCTATTTTTCGTATCAACAGCGTCTAGAAGTGCCCCTTCGACCTAACCGCTATTGCCGCTTTATCAGTAAGCAAGTTGCCAGCACTATCATTACGTATCACAGAAATGGCAAAACTCCTGCACCTCATCGTTTTTTCGAAACTCATTCGTTGCTGCGAATCTTTCCTCTTCGCCGACGACGACACACGTGCTCCTCGTACTCGCGTTTTTTTAAACGGTGGTTTCTTTTTTCCGCAGCTCCTTTATCTTTCTCTGTTCTGACGTGTAGCCATAGTGAGCATGCGACTTCTGGCCCGGTTCTTCTCATCTGTCACTCTCTTGCATTCGTTATCGAACCAGCTGTTACGCTGTCCACGGATCGTGCCTACCACCTTTCTCGCAATTGTTTCAATGGCACCATTGAGGTTTCTCCACAACCCACTTAGGGTATGTTGCTGCTTCGACGTAATTGCCTATTCCCGTCCTACCCAACACAAATTATTAAAAATATTAGCGTTTTATATGACACACAATGCAAAATTAGTTATTCCCTAATATTTTAGTTTGTTGACTATCATACGCGATCAATCAAAGTGAGCTGAGATTTATTTAAATGCCATTTTTCATTAAAGAATTCCCAGCAGCCAAATTTCCTACGTTTTTTCGTGCGACGAAGAAGAAAATGTCGACTAATAGTTTCAATTTCCGTCATTCATAAAATGAAAATAACTCACGCAACGCATTGTCGTTATTCTGCAGCCGGGAAAATTTGCATGACCTGCAGAAATTTTGCAGAATAACATTTGTCATGCCCAGAGATGGCACGATCATTTTGACTCAATTCACATTCATTTGACAGTACCGTCTCAGCCAAGCTAAATTTGACAAAGTTATGTATGGGACATTTGTAGATTTTGTTATTATCTACAATTTTGCTAAATAAAGTTTTGCTGTATCTTTTGTAGTTACCGCGCTACAATGCTAGTAACTCATTAGTGACTAAATGAACGTTCACTTAGTCACTAAAGATGTACTAGCATTGTAGCACCGTAAATACAAAAGATACAGCAACACTTCATTCAGAAAAGTTGTAGATAATAACTAGTTCTTCAATCGTCCCATACATGACTTTTTCAAATTCTGCATGACTGAGACGGTACTGTCAAATGAATGTGAATTGAGTCAAAATGATTGTGCCATCCCTGGCATGCCGTCCTACACAAATACATACGCGCTAGCTTCGTAAACATTATTGTGATTTTTAATTCGGACGATGAAAAATTTTAATGAACGGATTTTAAAACAATACGACGAATTTAAGATACAAAGTCAGTTGCATAATTTGAATAAAATGCTTTAATAATCGCTTTTTAGCGAATTCAAAGGGCACGGATCGGAAGGTAAGTGCGTTTGAGTCAAATCAGCAGCAGAACTTTTGGAGTATTCATTAAATCAACCTAAGAAATGATGAAAATTATTTGTTCAATCCTTCTGGCGTATTCAACTGCCGCGCCATCTGCCGTCAACTGCAAGATCTTGAAATGTAGCGTCCTTTCAGTTCGAACCTTCGCCGCGTTCGACACTTATTTTACTTTACCAGCCGAGAGCCGGGGTGACTCTTGTCGTATAAAGAATTACCCTTTATTCTACTTGGTCCTGGGCTCCTCGTCGCCAATTCGGTGCGCGTCTTGACACACGCAAGTCGGCTTCAACCTGGTTGAACCATATTGCACGGTGAGCCCCTATATTCCTGGTGCCAGAAGAGAACGGATTTCACTACACAGTCGTCCGGCATCCTTGCGACGTGACCGGCCTTTGGTAGTCTCCCAACTTTCGCCAGGTGGTCGACGGGAATCTCTCTAAGCAGTGCCTGTAGCTCGTGATTCCTATGCCTACGCCACTCTCTGTTTTCGGTTTGTAGTCCGCTAAAAAGAGTCCGCAAAACCTTTTGTTCAAAAACGGCAAGTGCACGAATGTCTTCCGTAAGCAAAGTTACTGTCTCGTAGAGGACTACAAACAAGTACGTAGAGGATGCTCCTTGATCGAAGCGTCATGCGGAAGAAAAAGTAGGTTGGATTTCCAGCTTGAATGCGTCGTTGGATTTCCTTATTCGTATTATTGTCGGCGTTGACCAGAGATCCCAAATATACGAACTCATCAACCACTTCTAGTTCATCACCGTCAATAGTCACTGTCCGTGGGAGGCAAACGTTGCTTTTTCTGGAGCCTTTTCCTACCATATACTTGGTTTTCGATGCATTGATTTGTAACCCTATCCTCCTAGCCTCCGTTTTTAGCTTGGTGTAGATTGTCTCTGCCGTTCAAAGGTTTCTAGTAATGATGTCGAGGTCGTCTGCGAAGACTAGGAGTTGGTTACTCTTGCTGAAGATCGTTCCTCTCGTTTCGATGCCCGCTCGCCGGATCACACCTTCAATAGCGATATTGAATAACATGCAAGACCAGTCATTGTAGTAGATATGGTACTTAAAAAAATGATTGTAATAGGGTCTACTGCACGGAACTACCTTTCTACGGGAATTTGGCCGCCGAACTTCCTGAATAGCAGTGATCTCCACTGCAGCAAGCCAGCTCGTGCCGATTCGTGGAGAGGTCGGACATTCTAGGTACCAAGTTTCCGCCTGCTTCAGTATGTACATGGAGCATTTCCAGGCATCATCCATCGATCATCATCGTTTGACTTAGATCTTCGAGGAGGCGCTAGTGGTCCAGAATTATATTTGACGCTCCTCCCCATTTCATACGCTTTACACTTTTGTACACCTTTTCACTTATTATAAATTTTAACTACGTTAGTGACTTTCCCTCTCACCAGTCAAAAGCAACACAAGACTGGTGTCGTCAGAATTTACCTCATTCCATTTCATCACAAGAATGGCGTGCTTCTCTCAACATGCTCAGTAAGATTAAACGGCATAAAAAGTCACACATTACAATCATTCAAGCATTCAAGCAAATTTTGGTTATTATTTGGGACGATATGCTTCATAAAACATGTCTCTGTAGCTGGAAGTGTAAAGTTAACAGAACATAAGTTGCAATATTCGGGTGTAATTGATGCTCAATTAATGCTAAATAAAGCTCCTAACGATGAACTTGATGCTTCATTGTTTTGGAAGAAAAGTCAACGTTCTGCTAGCTTAGGATAAAGTTAGCAGCACTATGTCTGGAAATAGTACTTCCGGTACAGATGGAGAAAGCTGAGTATGAAAATAATTTGGAGCTCAATTGACAACATTCGTGCAAATGACTGTTATAAAATATTCATAAAATCAACTTTCCAGTTTCCTTTCGTCAAACAGTTAGTTAATTTGTTAATATTTTGAATTCAAATTGTAACGAGCAGTAGCGAGTCGAGTCTTCAACCTCCTTCAACCAACGCCATCGATTTGGACTCCTCCCTACACTTATTTGCATCCAATGAATGCATTGGCAAAAACCTGGCGAGAACCATGCTCAGATTTCCCAAGGACTTCACCGTCATCAACCGTTGCGTTGTTGTTTTGAATCTCGGAAACATCGTCCATTGCTTCTTCTGGTCACTCCAATCACCGGCGACTGCTGCTGCTGCTGCAGCAGCATAGGCTTTTCTTCCCCAACTGAGCACTGATTTAATTAACATTCCAACGTGCGATCGCACCGGAGTTACTTTTTCTTCCAACAACGCAAGCAAGCCCATCGTTTCCCTCCCCGGCAAAAGGCAAGCCCCATCTCCTACGGAGATCTCGATTAGATCGGACCAGAAGCGGCCTCTTTTGTATCGAATGCTTACATATTTTTATTAACATTTCACTGCTAACACGGCTGTCCGGAGAGGTTTCGCACCAGCCCGAAAGGGCTCGCGATGTTACGCGGAAGAGCGCAGCCAATCAGTACAATTAAGAAGAAGCCCACTAATAAGGGGTCTTTCGGTTTGATCCCCAATAAAATGAAAATCAGAAAAATTGGAGATTTTAACTTAAAAATCTCTACTTATGAATAAAATATCTGGTTGCTTTGGTAGAAGGTTGATTTCAACAATTCATCGTTGCCCTCTGAGGCAAAGTGATCGGCACTTTTTGCTCGGGTGTTCCTTTCCGTCCATTTGACTGCTCCAGTTCACCGACTGCCGAAAAAGGATGCATACAAATTATAACTTTGTGTCCCGACTCATTTTTTCCCTTACTTCTCCCCCATCAGAGTGCTGCACTGCGTATGCTGATGAAGCTGCTGCTGCATCCCAGGGAGCCACGAAGCGAAGGTATACGCGTAACACCTTTTCGTTGGCGCCGAAAACTTCGATCGAGATTCTCAGTAAATGGGTAGAATGACGGCGATCCCCTAACTGCAGTAAACGAGTCACGAGTTCCTGGCCATGACCGGACAACTCAACCGCTAGATGAAAGGTGAGAAAATTGGTTAACCGAGTTGGCGCTGCGCTGAGTTGTTGTTGTGTGGCATGAGGATGTAGCATCGTTTCATCTGGGCTGTTTACATATCCCACACGTCGCAGTTTTCACTCATTTGGTACGCAATTAGCACCCACGGGCTAATGAAAGTTCGTAGTCATGACGGTACAATTTCAGCCAAACCCTTGACTCGATGTTTTGGAGGTTCGTCAATGAATCGAGTAGTGGCTTTCCGTCCGTCTGTGGGGTCTGCCTCGAAAACACTGATAATAACAACAACAACCAACCAACGCAACGGTATGACTGGACAGAGCGAAAGCGGCAATAAAAACTATCGTTGACGCAGTTTGTGATGTGTGTAAACAAACAGACCTATCGGTTCATCGTTGTTATTGTTATACATTAATTCCGCGAGTACTCGAAGGTAAACATTGGGCGCACTGGAGAGCTCTTAATTACATGCTCTCCAAAAGTACACAAACGGGGTCGAACGGGTTGCGACGCGCGTCGCGTCAGTTGATGATAAGGGTGAGAACGTAAAAAGCTGCGCAAATGATGTCGTCGGCTCGTAGCAACTTCAGGACTCGCCCCAGCTCACCCCCGGCCCAGGTTCAGTCAGTCTAGGGTGGCAATAAGTAGGGCAAATGAGCATATCAAAACTATTTAATTAAACATATACGGCGTATTGTGTTGGAATATTGCTCTGCTAAATTTTCGTTAGAAAACTATAGATAATTAAATTTGCCGTTAGGATATTCAATTATGATAGCACCTATTGACCAACAATAATGAAATTATTGTTTGGAAATAGTGAAACTTTCAGCTCAAATTACATTAGTTATAGTAGTGCATATGAAGAACAATAACATGAAGAAACTGCGAGGGTTTTGATTCATTCAATTTTAATATTTACAAAACGGCAAACTATCAGACTTTGCTTTCATTTTGTTTTCATTTTTATTGAAAGAAAATGTGTTGGCAGATTCTATATATGATGTAAATAAACCTTCAATATTTAAATTAATATATTTTCACTTAATTTTTTTTCTAGTAAAATAGTTCAAATTATATGATGATAGCAAAATGGTGATCATATGATAGTAAAATGATAACTAATTCTGCTTTCCTATTAATATTGTGTAACAGCAAGATTAGTATTCCGTTTGATATTTTTGATAGCAAAAGTAGTATTCAATTTAATTTCACGGCGTGGAATTTTTGATATCAATTTTGATATTTTAACCGCTAAGTCGACCAAAATAAAATCACACCCAGTATTCAAAATCCCTTACATCAAGATATTAAATTTTGTTTTCAATTTGCTCTAAAACTTTGCTCGGGAATGTTGTCAACAGCTTTTTTATATTGAAACGTAAGAGTGAAACATTGTAAAAAAACTATGATATAACGTTGCAATGACTGTCGGATTTCACGCCAACGCGACCAGAGGTTGGCATCCCGGCAAAGTTTTAGAGCAAATTGAAAACAATACTCGTTGTGATTTCATTTTGGTCGACTTAGCGGTTAAAATATCAAAATTGATTGCAAAAATTCCACGCCGTGAAATTAAATTGAATACTACTTTTGCTATCAAAAATATCAAACGGAATACTAATCTTGCTGTTAGACAATATTAATAAAAAAGCAGAATTAGTTGTCAATTTACTATCATATCATCATAATTTTGCTATCAGCATATAATTTGTACCAACCATTTTACTAGAAAAAAAATTATGTAAAAATAGATTAATTTAAATATTGATGGTTTATTTACATCATAAATGAAATCTATCAACACATTTTCTTTCAATAAAAATGAAAACAAAATGAAAGCAAAGTCTGATACATCATCAGTGTCATTTTGAGTTGGTAACAAAACATATTTTCTATTTGATTTCAACAGCAATAATTTTGATATACATACTTTTGTTGCCAATCCTTACTCGGGATGACCCTCTCAAAATTGTATGCAACTTTGTGTGTGTAAAGGGTTCATGTAAATAAACAACTTTGCATACTTAGTTTTTCGAAAATTGGTCTAGACTTTTGGAAAAGAGGCGAACCAGCCGCAGGCTGAAAATCTCTCTAATATAGAATAAAAAAAAAACTTTTGGAAACTTTCGGAAAGGGCTTAATTTTTTCTCTCTTTTTTATTATAAAAAATATAACTCGAAAATTACAGGACCTACACAAAAATTATCTATGTGTAACTTTTAGAAAATCTTCTGATTTTCATAAAAAGTACTGAAAAAAATAAAAAATTAATTTCTACACTGAGAAAAAAGCATTTTAAAAACTAAAAATCGATTTTCCAAAAAAGGCCATCTCAGAATCATCTGCGGTTAAATCCGCGGTTTATTATTTCGATCCGATTTCCTTCGCGGTTGTTATTTTATCGAGGGGACCCTTAAGGCCCCTTCATTATGGTGACAGCGGTGGGATCCGAACCCACGCCATTTCTGACTGGTGTCGAAAAAACGAACGCAGCAAATGTGTTTTATGAGAAACTAAAAAAATCGCGTTGAGTTACCGCCAGTTAACGCGTTTAGGAAGTGCTATTTTTAAGAAGAAGTGGATACCATGATTACATAAGTACGAGAAGACGACGGAAATCAACGACGCCGATGTGTCGCGCAAGACGCCAACGGGCTCAATATCAGACGAGCCATTAGAAAAGACTTTTTTTTGAGACGCCTAGGTGAGTGGGAGTGGTGAGCCGCGAGCATCGAGGATTGGCGGGGTTCGAAGGAGACGAGAACCAAGGGACCACAACCGTGAAGCAGCAAGTGAATACCAATGACGACAACATAAAACGAGGAAGGACGACCTCAATTACGAGAAATAAAGAAGCAACGGAGGCGCCCGGTCGGCATAAGTCAATACTGACGAAATTTTCTCCCATACAGTTGCTTACATTATCAAGCAGTGTCAACAATGGCCATAAGCAGCGGGGCACTAGCTAATTACAAGAAGAAAAAAATTATAATCAGAAGAACATTATTTTATAATCAATGTATTTTGATTTTATATTCTAATTAAAAAGGTCTAAGTGTTAGAAATTATGTCGAATAATATTATTAGCCAAACTGGCCTTTGCGCACCTTCCATTAATCATCTTGGTGAGTCAGCAGCTTGGTAAACAATCGATAGTGACAAGAAACGAATAAATATATATCGTCTTAGAACTAATATTTAGAATTAAACTTAAAATTAGGCCTTATTGCTAGAGCCTGTGCTTAATACTAAAATCAGTGCATCCTGACAAGACGCCTGAAATTACTGTATAATTGATACAAGTGTACAGAAAAGCAGATGCAATCGGTGAAAAATGAAAATTGCTTTATGTGCATTATCTTACGCTATACAAATAACTCTAGGTCTTACCACTAGAACCTACTCGCTACATTAAAAATATTACAAATTCAACTAAACGTAAGTAACCTAAATCTATCTAAATACATTCATGGACTCAGATCTGCCTGAATACAGATGAAAACGATATTACGTTAGTATGTAAAAATCTAGCAATTTAGTATTAATTATGAACTATTTACAATATTTACAGGAAAATTATATTCCCTTTGTCAATCATATGAATCGGACGTGTTTTATTCATTTCCGATAGAGAATAATAACTTCGGAAAAATCCCGTTGAACTGAATTCTACAAATATTGAATTGAATTTTATATATATTGTATTTACTATTGGAAGAGTAATTATCAGCCACCCGCTATTGAGTGTTTTTACCATTCGTTTCTTCACTTTGATTTGCACACCAAGTGCCCATTACCCACCAGTTGTCGAGCATCTCTTCCAGCGGTGCTCAACAGCTCGTAAGGGGGGGGGGGGGGGGGGAGATGTAGCGACCCTGCCCGCTACTCTCCCATATACTAATCCCGCCTGGCGAAGGAAAAAATCCTGGATCAAATCAGGCCATATTCAATCACATTCCATAACATTTTCATATCACGCCATCAAGTGGTGTTGAGCCCAAAGTAGGATGGTCAACGCCCGGCTCAATTTACTTAAATTATTTCGAACAACATTTCCAAGAAGCGAAAGCCTTTTGCGTTCTGGAAACAGAAATCAAACATAAGCCATCAAAGTGCTGATTTTGCGCCTTTGTGGCTGACGAAATATGGACACGCTGTTGCGCAATCGCAACCAAGTCGCTAGCCTCTTGGGTATCTAAGAGTTGCATTGCACAGCGTGAGAGTAAAGCCGAGAGACTTCTCACCTAATTCAAATTATTTATCAGGGTTCTCTGTCGTCGCAAATTCGAGCGACCGGATGAACACCTGAGTGAAGGTGAAGGGCGATGGCACTCAGAGGCACTAAAAGTCTGAGGTGACATTGCGATTCTCGTTTCGAGTGATTTTCGTTCGTTTCGACCACGTTAAATGAATGGGCAAAACGAACCAAAATCACTTGAAACGAGAATCGCAATGTCACCCCTGTTTCCCCCGTTGTCGTCCTCATGAAACTTCTTAGTTGCTGCAAGACAGATAAGGAACACTCCACCGTAGTTGTTGTATTTATCTATTAAATCAAATTTAAGCGTAACAACCGTATGGCAAATACGCTTAAAACGACAAAAATTTGCAGAAGACCACAAACAATATGTGGTAGTAAGTTGTTCAGCTGAACCAGCAAATGTGAAACTTTTGCGAATAATGCGTACAGATATGGCAACCGCGCTCTATTTTCATATCGACTAGAAGTTATTTCACATTCTCTTTTTACCTCCTTCGTTGATACTGAATTGGAACCAGGAGCAATGTATTGGCATGCTTGTTCAATGAAATCGTTGAACCAACGCCCTCGTCGTGTTGAACGTTTTACTCATCAGCTTCGCAGACAAATAAATTGGAATCGGCGCAGACCATATGAACATGTAGTAGTAAGTTCTTCAGTATAATCCCTGAAGTAGCAATACACTCAAGTCTTTTTTACACGGTTTGTTTTTCTCGATTACTCAAGAGCAGTGCATCTTATGGACTATTTACAAATTACGCGACGAATGTCGGGCGTCTCCCTAATGTATTAAGAAATAAATGAATGGTCCCTAAGTTGCCCCGTTCTAAATAATCGAAAAAACAAACCGTGTAAAAAAAGTACTTGAGTGTAATGAAATAATGTACATTCTAGTAAGAATGTACACCCAATTCTTTTTTGCAAGGACTTTTTTACACGGATTTTTTGCACGACTTTTTTTGCACGGTTTCTCGAAATAACACGGATTTTCGAAAATTTAACCAACAACAGTTGTACACTCAATTCTTTTTTTTATACGGAATGTTTTTTGCACGGTATCTCGAAATAATACGGTTTTTTTACTCGGTTTCTCGAAATAACACGGTTTTTTACACGTTTTTTTTACACGGGACGAACCCCCGTGTAAAAAAAAAAATTTGGTGTATACTGTCTTAATAAGATTTGTATTGCGTGTGCGTCGGTGCAAACGAAATCATGGACGACGAAAATATTTTTATCCGGCTGACTTTTGAACAAGCTGAACATGCGTACGAGTCACCACTGTGAAGATTGGAAACTACGAATACGAATCATAGAGCTTCATCTTGATATCAGGTGCACCTCAAGAAAGCAATCTCGGGCCTCTGCTTTTTCGTTTGTTTTTCAATTACATCTGTTTTATCATGCCAGTGCATATTACTTTATGCGGATGATATTAACTGCTTCTTGTGATACGACCCATTGCAGACTGTATTGAACTACAACGATATCTGGATGGTCTGCTAGAATGGTGCTCCCATAATCAGCTGACCCTGAGTATACCCAAATGCTATGTGGTCTTTTTCACAGGCAGAAAACAATCGATTCTACGGGACTGCATCATATCTTGTCATTTGCTCTCAAGAGTATTAACTTTTAAAGATCTTGGGACACTGCTGTCCTTCAGAGATCATAACTCACTAATTATTGCACAGGCGTACAAGAATTCGGAAGAAATTAGGAAGGAGTTCACTGACCCATACCCCTCTGAGAGCAATTTATTACTGTCTTGAGCAATTAGTTTTAGAACTCTCAGCGATATGTTGGGCCCCTTATGCAGAAATTCGGGTTGCGGTGGTACAGTGTAGATCTCTACGACATGACCTCAGATCTCTACCTTGGCGGAACCCAATAGAACTTCCTTGTTACGTAGAACGTTGTCGTTTGCTTAAGACGTGCATTCGAGGAATTCGAGGTGCATACTAATGGACGACGAATCTTGCATGAAACTCGATTGTAATTCCTTCTGGGACCAGGTCCATTCATGTATGAAACATCCAACATGCGGAGGGATGAAGTGATCGACAGAATGGATGGAAGCAGTTCTTCGATGAACTTCTCAATGGTGAAATTGCAGAAGGAGGCGGAAAGAAAGTTAACAGATAACACAAGATCGTAATAGAAAGTGCACATTAAGTCGTATGCATGTCAATTATACATTGGAATTGCATAATGGTTAGAGTATGTCAAGGCGAAGTGTACAATAATTGTTTTGCGGTCGTGTGTGTCGTCATATACAATTTATGGCTGTGAATTGAAAAGCAATATATATGATTGTAACATTTAGTTATATCTCAATCGTATATTGAGGATTATTAAGTTGCGTGTTCCAAAAATTGTTGTATAGAATGCAAGATAGATTTATCAAAATTATTGCACGTATATTGCCTCCACTTTGGTACTTATAGAATAGGGCGGGGCATAAGTGCGATGTTTGAAGTTGTCATCAATTTTCGTGAGATATAAAGAAGGACAACATAATATATTTTATAATGATGCAGTAACTCAATGTCTTCACATTCAACTATATATCATCTGCGGTAATAGTGTTCTGCAAAATAAATTCTTGTTTCTTCTGATCCAGTGCCGATTTGCACTTTTATCCCACTAGAGGGGCAAAAGTACGAATACCGCGGGGCAAAAGTGCGAAGCTCGAATCCATGAAATTAGCACATCAGTAGCTAACAAAACCATATTATCTTCAATCTGCGTTATGTTTCGGTAAGGAATATTCTCAATTTGCACCTTTCCTATTTTGCGCTGGTGTATTGCAGCCTCCGTTAGATCGAAACTTTTCCAGACGTTTGTTTTTTGTTTCATCAGCGGAAAAACATTGTTTTCCTTCGGCCAACATCTGTGGAGCACACAGTTTTCTGCAGATCCTCCATTTCTAGTATCTGTAATATAGATGTAATCGTCCATGAATCGCACTTTTGCCCTGTCCGTGAATCGCACTTTTACCCCGCTAGGCGCTTGACGGGGTTAGATTAAATTACGGAAAAGCAAAATATATTTTGTAAATTCTTTTCACCGTATTTTTAAAACAGATATGTGAGTGATGTAAAACGCTGCTACAAATTTTCAACAAGTAATATCCTCCTGTTGATATCGCATTTGCCGTATAACGAAAAACTACATCAAAACCGCCCCAAAATAACAGTTACTCTATGTTCTTATGTGGTGTGAAATATAACTTTTTCGTGCGGATATGATTTCGTATCTCTCAGTTGCAACCGAAATATACAAACCAAATTGTTTACTGGGAGGATGCTCGGCTCGACCGCTGCAGTTATTGTGGCTTAACGCTGGTAAACACTACCTAGGTACTCTTAAATCCTATCACGCCGCCGGTCACTGACAGCACAAAGTTGGAAATTATCAAGTGGGCATCAGAGGGGATCGTTGCAACTACGAAACAAATTTTTACCAGCCGACAGATCTTGCAGAAATGTCGGGAGCACAACGTGCGCACGCATAACATCTTTATTGACTTCAAAGCAGCATACGATCGCGTCGATCGGGACCTGGGGTGACATTGCGCATCTCGTTTCGATTGATTTTGGTTCGTTTCGACCACGTTAAACAAATGGGCGTCTCGAACCAAAATCACTCGAAACGAAAATCGCAATGTCGCCCCTGCTATAGCACGAACACGGTTTCCCGAACGAACTGACGCGACTGATCAGAGCAGCATTGGATCGAGTGATGTGTTTCGTGTGCACTTCGGGGATACTGTCGAGTCTCTTCGAGACGCGACTAGGGGTGAGACAACGACTTGGGTGGCTTGTTTTGCTACCAACGATTTTGCAGCTCTATAGCGCCATAAATACAAATCATAATTCAAATACAAATTCTTCAACAATATTGTAGATAATAATTAAATCTACAATTGCCCTATACATTACTTTTTGTAATGTTAAAGGAACAAATCAACCATGCAATCAATCCCTTATTGCCCACAAATTCGACCACTTGAACATTTTTGGGCAGAAAACGTTCAACAACTTTAAGGGCTTGTCGCTTAGATGTCTGTGATGAACCTCATTGAGAGCGTTCCCAGGAAGGAGCACCAATTTGCTTACAATCGATAAATAGCAGAAATTAAGAACACTGCATTGTTGTACTAATCTTATTTTAACTTTTTCTGGAATAGTCTTTATTATAAAGTTATATTAATTGGCTTTTAGACCAATTTTGTCATGGATAACTGCCTTGTAATGCTTGTTTCAAATAGCAATGAATCATTTAAATAAGGCATTGACCAAACTCGTGACTTTAGTCATGACCTTGAAATGCGGTCAGGCATATATTAATATTTATTTTTGAAACGATGATTCTACAATTGATGAAGGGACGGTAAGGGAAAGTAATGAAGAAGGATTTTTTTTTTTCGGGAATGAAGGGGAAGGGTGGAAAGGAAGGGGGGGGGGGTAATAGGTAGCTATGGTTAACAAGTTGTCGTTGTGACTCCTATCTTTTGTCCAATGCTGGAAGGTGCATGGGTCGATTACAGCTTGGTTCGACCCATGCACCTTCCAGCATTGGACAAAAGATAGGAGTCACAACGACAACTTGTTAACCATAGCTACCTATTACCCCCCCCCCCCTTCCTTTCCACCCTTCCCCTTCATTCCCGAAAAAAAAAATCCTTCTTCATTACTTTCCCTTACCGTCCCTTCATCAATTGTAGAATCATCGTTTCAAAAATAAATATTAAATAAGGCATACCAAGCGTTCGAAAATAATCTGTCGCATTCCAATCGCAAGTTTTTTATGATAATAAAAAAACAATTTGAATATGCTACGATTACTCTACCCCACTCACACAGCCCTGGCTGTCGGCTGTTGGTTTCGATCAAAAAACTTACCATTAATCATGTGGGGCGATTCCAAAGGTCGAAATAGCTGTCATCTTCTCGGTGACTGCGCACTACCACAAAGCCTCCATAATAATCAGAAGCGTGTGACTGCTCATTCACAAATCCAAGTTGACGTCAACTGCTGGCGCTATAGCACACTGCATCATCCAGAAGCAAATCCGGTCACATCATACCGTACAGAAGACTGATACGGGAGCGATAACAGCACGCGGGCCTGTTTTCAATAATCGAAATCCATTCATTTTTAGCATACCACACCACCGTCGAAAAAGGACTACCACGTTTTAGCTGGCACACAATCTATTTCCAGTATTCAGGGCGGCTGGCTGGTGGCATTTTCGACCGCGATTCTTTTCCTGCATGAAATACAAACAAACAAACAAACAAGCCAAGAAGCCACACGAACAACGGGTTCGTACGAGGTAACGAGGAAGAAAACTAACGTAAAACTCCACAAATGCCGCGCGAGGTGTAAACATCAATGGAGTAAAAAATGGCGCCCCTCTTTTTATGACAACCGGAAACACTTTTAACATTCCACACATTTTTTAACCGAATCACCGCACACACATCTCTGAAACGGTTCAAGTTATGGGAGGCCTCATGGCAGCTCAATGAGTAATGTGGTTGCGGATGGTGATGGAGTACGCTGAGGGAGGAAGGGAGGCTGGAAGCTGAATGCCCCATCATCGTCGTCAGCATCATTGTGTACCATCATCCATCGATAGGGCACGCTGCCGCCAGTATTCAAACCACCAGGCAAGGCAAGGCAAGGCATGGCAAGACCTACGGACACGCTGAACCGGACCCCGGCAATAGGGAAAAGGCGTACGTTTGTAGATGCTTACTATTTAAATGAGAGTTGAACACATGAACTTTGTAGCGTGAAGACTGCTGCGCTGTGGTCGGCCGGCGCTGCGATTGCTTTTTAACGACTGACAGCGCACGCTTGTTATCAGCTCTCACGGTGCTGCAGACGCGGAGGATGGATGGTCAACTTTGAAGCGTCGTTAAATTCGTCGAATTTTAGTAACTGTACGCGAGCAACTATTTAATCCATTTTTTCCACACGAATCACAACACCAATTGGAAGACCTCTTACAGTACTCCCAGTGCAGAAAGCTGAACTGAATAAAATCCTCGAAGATTTACATTGTACAGCTTCCAGCATGTAATCCGTTTTAGCTCTCGTGGAGAGGCACAGAAGAAACAGGCTTTTCTGTTGACTATTAAGTGAAAAATCTACGACAAGTGAGAAATTTTTCCCCACTGTGTCAAAGGAATGCAACTTTGACTCCACCGCCTGACATACTCCGTTGCGTTGGTTACTCCGCAGAGACCATCACCATCACCGAGGGGGCGGAGCGGGTGGAAAGGGCTGCAAAACAAAGTAACACAACAAACGAACTAGCGGACGCACTGGTCCGCATGTATGTTGATCAAATATTGATACTGATGTAAACAGTTCCAGTGTGTGTTCCCGTCTGATGCTGCTCTGGGTGTTGCATATTTTTCCCTGTGACTCCGCGCGCATCTCTTTGGCTCCCATGGGGGGCCCTTCTTGGAATTCCAGCTAGCAAGCGGCAATAGCGCATACCAGCACTGCACCGCCTCCTCCTCCTCCTCCCACTACTATACCGTCCTTTTTTCCAGGCTTTTCTGGTACGTGCGTTCGTGCGTAAGTTCAACCGCATCCTCTGACGGTTGGCAGCGCGTTTTGTATATTTAACAGATCTTTCACCGAGCCACTCGGCACTCTTTGCGGTTAGATGCCAGCCAGTACGCGCCGGTCGGCACCCTTCGTACCACTCGTCCAGCCCGTTTATCATTCAGCGAAAGGAGAGTATTTAACCCACTTTCGGTGGTTTGCCGCACGTTTTTTTCCCGCTCACCCTACCACCGACCGCGTCGTGCGTGCATTCCGATAGCTTCTAGAAGACTGCCTCCGCCAATAGTCGAGACTCGAGACTCACCAGCAAGCAGTACATCCATCGCTCATCATCGACAAGTTCCATCGGCTAGCGAACCGCCACAGCCAACCAGCCAGCCAGCCAACATAAAAAAGCGTCCCCGTGCCGGCCGCGGCGATGGTAAAGTGGAAGGAAAAGACTGACTTTTCAAGCTGGGCGCATAAACCACATATTTCTTTTTTGCACCGCATTATTCCCCATAGCCCCCTCTCCCTATCTAACAGGCTGGCTGAGGGGTCTAGCTGTGGGTGGAGTGGAGGCAGTAACGCACCTCAGCCATTAATATGGAAGACCGCGTAGATGCACGGGTGGAATAACAAACGACAAATAAAAACTGATTGGTTTCGATGGAACAGTTAGGTTACACTGACTGGAGCAGTGTGAAGCTATACCGGCAAACTTGATATGTTCCTCAATCCCAATAACGAAATGTTTGGATTGGAATGTATCCTTTTGTCGTCTCGGAAAATACATGAAATCCGTGCAATGCAATGTTTTGTAATGCATTGCTTAGTTTGGTGTTGTTTAAAATACTGAAAGATTAATGGATTAAAATTTTATAAGAAAGAACAAGTACACACGGTTTACACAAATTGGAGCGCTTTTAAATTTCGATAGGATTTTTTACATGAAATCTCTGAATGTTTTGCTTCGAAAAAATATTGTAAGTTTACGTCTTCTAACATTCACATAAATGGAACATCGTAAATCATATAAAATTACGTGTTATTTCACTTAAAGGCTTGCTTATTACGTTTGGTTTGAGGTAAAAATAGGGTATGTTGCTGCTTCGTCGTAATTGCCTATTCCCGTCCTATCCAATACAAATGATTTAAAATATCAGCGTTTTTTATGCACACGGTGCAAAATTAGTCATTCCCTAATATTTTAGTTTGTTGACTATCATCAATCAATCAAAGTAAGCTAAGATCTATTTAAATGCTTTTTTTCATTAAAGAATTCATAGCATCCAAATTACCTACATTTTTTCATGCGACGAAGAAGAAAATGTCGACTAATCGTTTCAATTCCGTCATTCATAAAATGAAAATAACTCACGCAACGCATTGCCGTTATTTTGCAGTCGGGCAACTTGTATTAACAGCAGAATTTTTTGCAAAACAACATTTGTCGTGCCGTCCTACACAAACACATGCGCGCTAATTTCGTAAACGTTGTTTTATTTTTTTTAGGACGATGAAAAATTTTGATGGACGGATTTTAAAATGGTACGACGAATTTAAGAAATTAAGTCAGTTGCGTAGTTTCAATTAAATGCTTTAATAATCGCTTTTTAGTGAATTCAAAGTGCACGGATCGGAAGGTAAGTGTGTTTGAATCAAATCAGTACAAGAAGTTTTGGAGTATTCATTAAATCCATCCAAGAAATGATGAAAATTACTATTACTATTACAGGTATACCTCGATAGTACGTACACCCGCGCATCGTTTAGCGTACGTACTATCGAAACGTACGTACTATCGAATCACAATTTTTATGGTAAAGTATTATTTTTATTATACTAAATATTGTCTAAAACTTGCAAATTAGATAGATCAGATCAGATATTGTAAAATAAATAATTATCTTAGTAAAATTATTTTGAAAAAAAACTGCAAATGTTAAAAAATAGTTGAAAAGTAAAGCAAAAGGAATCCAAAAACACTTATTTTTTCAAAATTCTCTATCAAATTGAAAATTTACATATTTTAATCGAATAAATCTAGGTAAAGGTTTGGTACATAGTTGTAAATATATGCTAGAATGAGGAAACATGACAAGAGGAGCTCTATAGCCGTCGTTCGGGATATTTCATTCCAAATCCACTAATATCAATCGAGTGAGCTTCCAGTCTATATGCTGGACAATAAGCTGAGTAAGTGCTATGAACAGAAAATAGTTAACTACAGTAATCGAAGCTTCAGCTGTAAGCTGCGTAAATTGGAGAAGTTCCTATAAGGCTGTTTATCTGCGTAGAAAAGCATACCTGTCCCATGTGAATATTGATCGATTTTGAGAAAAATACGAAAGTAGCTTATTTATATCCTAATTTACCTTACAAACTGTAATTTAGACGGACTTTGTTCGAAAAATTTTCCAAAAAATATCAAACATGAACAGTTCCATATGCAAAATAAAAGCATAACTGTCCCATAATAATATTGTCCATTATAAACATTTTCTTTTTGCCAATTTAGGTAACAATATTCTTTTAATTTTCGCCTCTATTGAGTGTGATAATAACTTAACAAAAAGATAATATGACAGTAATATTTATTTCTAAGTTTATATCAAAGTTCTACCACGTTTTTTTCTTAATTGGCAAAGATTTCACACAGGCACAATTTTCTTCGGCGATGACAGAGAGAAGAGTATTTGATAGAGCGACTTTTCTCTACGTTTCGATTCCACAATGTCCTTTATGGTGATTTTTTTTTCATTTGAGAAGTTTTCAAAAAATAGCACGTGTTGTTTTTTCGACAGCAGAGCATACTTGAAGTTCGAAATTCAAACTTCATCAAGTTTGTATTTAGCAGTGAAGCTGTCCTTTTTACAATATAGTCTTTCGAATGCCTTCGAGATATTGGGATTTATAAATTGTGTATTTCGAAACCAGATCGCGACGTCTTTCTTGGCTTCTTTAATCACGATCTTAAAGTCCTGAAATATTATTGGAGCGTTCCGGTTGCGCATACATTAGCATAGGAACTATCTTCCGCCATGTACTGTTAAAAATTTAAAAAAATACATGTGGGACAGACATGCTTTTATTTAGCAAACGCTTGTAAATAAAAGCATAATTGTCCAATCTTCGAAATTCTGAGAAAAAAAAAATGCATTTGTGTTTAACTTTACAACAAAATTAATGGATAGTTTAATTACTAGTGGATAGTTTAATTACTAGTGTAACGTAATTTTTTCTCCGAAGAAAGTAGAATAATTCTTGTATAATGACGACAACATATATTCTCCCGTCGCAGTTGGGAAGAATGCGAATCGCAGAAAAGGTGAATTCTCTGAGCAAAAATCTGCAAAATCTAGTAGCGGCCATGAGTCTGTCCGGAATGCTTAAATAACTGTTATTTAGAACGTATATTTGATTAATTTACTATTTAAGAACTGTTTTTAATTTTAAAATAATGGTTTTTTACATAATAGAAATAAGTAATATTATTCAAAAATTTGTAATTATTGATTACGTATTTGCTTGTATTGACTCATAAATATTCATAAAAATGTTTCTGCTTTATATAGAAACTAAAAAAAATCATTGTTGGAAAATGTACGTACTATCGAGGCAAAATGTACGTATTATGGAGGGTACGTATTATCGAGGGTACGTACTAACGAGGGTACGTACTATGGAGGTATACCTGTACTACGAATATTAGAAATAAACCCTATAAAACGGTTTAAAAACGTTTTGACTGTTTACGTTTTATTTAACCCATTTCCTCCCAGCATTGCGAAAACGCAACGCGCTCTTCTATCGATTCTAGCGACAGTTAGGTTAGAAGTATCAACTTTAACCCAAAGAAACTAATAAAGATTACAAAAAAATCTAATCGACCTGTTTTTACACAAAGCTTAGATGTTACATATAACAAAGTTACAGCCGTGTGAACATAACAAGTCTTGCCAGCCAGCTCAAACTAGTAACTTTGCCCCCGGAATGTGGAGACGAAACCACTTAAAACGGGAACATCCATGATAGTATTCCTGCAGTCGAATCTAATGTTTTAACCTTTCCGAAACAATAAAGCTCTGTTAAAACTTCATACCACCCCTCCGACTCCCTGTAAGCAGACGCGTTTGCATTTTTTCAGAGTAGCGTTGCGGGACATAGGGTCAAAATCAAAAACGGGTTTTCCTTGGTTGATCTAAAACAAAACTTTCCTGAAAGTTTCAGTTTGTTATCTTTGATGGAAAAAGTTTGGGGCTTACTGGGTTAATGGAAAAATATATCGGATTTCAGTTTACGTCGAATGTGAGATTCATTTTTTCGTTCTGAGTACAGAACCGCAGATATTGGCAACCCGGCCAGGCGAAGTGGAACAAACCCTGATAGCTCACCGAAAAGGTGAAGCACAACTGTCATGTTGAATAAAGAAATTTATAATTGATACCGGAAGCGAAGCAATTGTGTAGAACACATGTAAAGTTATAAGAGATAACGAAATTGGAATTTTTTGATTATTAAAATTTATTTGCTTATCTAATGTTAGTAAAGGTACATTGATAAATTGTTAAAATTATTAGTTCTTAGTTATGTCTTAGGCTGATCGAACTAGGAGGTCGTATAAATGTGATACTTACATCTCAATTTGCCCGAAGCGCACTAATTTGTAAGTAAGGAAAAGTTTGTTACCAGAAATTTAATAATTAATTGAGTATTATCAATATTCTACTTTGAAGCAACACTAAATAAAATGCTTTCTGGAAAGGCGCATATTTTTTTCGGAGCGAACAGTATGTTATCACATGTTACATATTACGAAATATACTATAGAAAGAGTATTAAAGTATGGGAGTATTAATTTTATTTAAATATTTACTTTCAGAAATGTACGATTCTCGGTGACTTTTCTGAGAATTACTATTTCCTGGCAACTGATGCATCACTGAAACTGTTGAGATTAGAAACTTTCAACCCGTTTTGCTACAACTATGTATGTATGATTTAGCCGGTAATCTCTTTTTCGTCATACATTGCAGCCTTAGCAGTTCATTAGTTTTATATAGTTAAGTTTTAATAACAAAACCAAAACCATTCAAAAATGTTGTACAAATCAAGGAGACGAAGTATTTATAAATCATCAAATAACTCGGTATCGAGAAAAGAGCGATTCCATAACAATTCCCTCACTAAAAATTTCATCAGCATTTATTTATCTCGAATGCATTAAAAATCCAATTCAAATCCAGTTCAAAAATAATCCAAATCCATTCCAAACTCAACCCAAATACAATCCAATCCACAACCAATTCAAATCCGATCTATATCTAATCGAAATCCAATCCAAGTTCAATACACATCAAATCCAAATTGTATTCAAATCCAATCCAAACCCGAGCCAAAAAAGCTTCGGGTACAGACGTTTTTAAGACATGACATATGTCTATCTAGAAAATTCGCAGCCTATTAATAGCGTACAAGACAATTACGGGGCAAGTGCGACGATCATACCAAACATACGACAATTTGCTTGTTAGATCAGCATCGTACCTCGAAGCTAACTGAGCGGTCAATTGAAATCCAATCCAAATTCTATTCAAATCCAGTCCAAATACGATTCAATTTCAATCCAAATTCAATTCGAATCCAATCATCTTCCATCTAAAATCCAATCCAAATTCTATTCAAATTCAATCTAAATCCAGTCCAAATTTAATCTAAATCCAATTCAAATTCAATCCAAACCTAGACCACATTCCATCTAAATGTAATCCAAATCCTATTCAAATCCAATCCAAACCCAGACCAAATCTAATACGCAGCCTATTCAAATCTAATTCAAATCCAATCCAACCTTAATCCAAGTCAAATTCTAAATACAAACCAAATCCAATCCAAAACATATTGAAATCGAATCCAAATTCAACCCAATCACATCCAAATTCAATACAAATTCAATACAAATTCAATACAAATCCTATTCAAATCCAATCCAAATTCAATATAAATCCTATTCAAATCCAATTCAACTCCAATTCAAAGCAAATTCGAAATCTAATCCAAATCCAATCAAAATCCAGTCGAAATTTTATCCAAATACAATGCGAACCCAATTCAAATCCTATTCAAATTGAAATCCAAATCCAGTCCAATCCAAATTCAGATCAAATCCAATCCAAATCTAACACAAATCAAATTCAAACTCAATCCATATCCAATCCAAATCCAATCCAAACCCAGATCACATACCAAATCTAATCCAAATTCAGACCAACTACAAACCAAATATAATCTAAATCCAATCCAAATCCTATCCAAATTCAGTCCAAATACAAACCAAATCCAATCCAAATACGTTTCAAATCAAATCTTATCCAATCCAAATCCAATCGAAATCTAATCCAAATCCAGACAAAAACGAAACCATATACAATCCAAATCCAATCCTATTCAAATCCAATCCAAATCCGGTCCATAACCATTCCAAATACGATCCAAACCCAATCCAAATCCATTCCAAATCTAATCCAAAACCTATCAAAATATTACCCAAATCTAATATAAATCCCAAGTCCAATCCAAACCCAGACCAAATCTGATCTAATTCCAATCTAAATCTAATCCGAATACAATCCAAATCCAATCGAAATTCGAATCAAGTTTAATCCGAATTCAATTCTAATCCAAACTAAAGAGCGACCAAAGGCGCTGTAACCTACGTTTTTACCAACGGCAAGTAAGTAAATGTACTTGTTCTATCCCCGAGGGTCCGGAGCATTAATTAACCTTACTAGCTAAATACTCTCAACAAAAATCAAAACTTAATCAACTTAATTATTAATCAGAAGCGGTTGGTACGACACGTCCCCGTTTCCTCTTCCCCTGTAGATTCGAAATGTATCTATGTATGAATAACTTATTCACACAAGATTGATTTCAATGAATCGTCTCTGCGTCAATACTTCACAGTTGGCCTGGCCGATTTAACTTTTGCGAAATATCTCGCATGTTTCGCAAATGTCAATACTGACAAGAAAATAATTTGAATTAGTTCTATGATTAGAAATAATTAAAATTATTTCCAGGATTTGTGGCTGTGATGATATTAATCAGAATAAGAATAAAAATTCAATTATAATCCAATCTAAGACCTATGCAAATCCAATTTAAATCTGATCCAAAAGAAGTAAGGGTTTCATAATAAAACTAGAGCTAACTATTAAGAAACGTTCCACACCACGAAACGAAGTAGTTCTGAATAATCAAAACGATCGTAAGCTCAAAATACGTTCCAAAACGTTCAACGTAATTTTAGAATAACTGAAATGCGCTTCCAAGACATCGAAATTTCATCCCAAAATAAGTCAAAAACTGCCGAATAACTCTTTTAATGGCTAAAACAAAACCTAAATTAGAACTAAAATGGCAGAAGGCTTTCAGAAGTCAAAGAATCGCTAAAAAGAAAATGATCTAAACAGAAGTGCAAAATAAAATAATAACGGTTCTTACGGTCAAAAACACCGGAATGAAAAAATTAATACTTTACTAAAAACCAGAAAAAAACATGAAAATGATCCCAAAATATGCTTGAAGCAACGAGGTGTTAAGTCATCAGGTCTGACTGATTTCAAGATTGCTACTCTGTGTTGTTTATAGCTATCAATCGTTCGAAATCATTTCATATCTCTGGCTGTCTGTACCGTTTATGTCATCTGATTGAAGGAAAATGTAGCTCGGGAAGTTCTTGATCGTTTGATGTCATCAACTCATATTTTTTAAATTTTGCGGCTTGGTCCGGTCTAATTTAACACCGACCAAATAAGCTTAAAATAGTCGAAATACACTACAACCAAAATCGCTCCCAGAAGTTAGAAAATGGTCTAAAAATCCAAATATGATCCTAACGTAAACTTGAAATGACCAAAAAGGCTTCCAGAAGCCGTTTACCTAGAATAAGTATCAAATAGTAACGACCTAAGAAATGATCAAAATAAACTCAAATGAATTTTGAAATGGGAGTCAGGAAATAGCTGAAATATGGCTATTAAGAAAATGGTTCCTAAAGGGCAGAAAAGGCCATAAAAAGTGACCCTAAGATAAACTTACAATGTACGAGAAAACGCTTTCAAAGACTAGAAAGGGTCAAAGCTTTTCTAGATGCCACGAAAAAAGCAAAAACAAAAGAATGAAATGACCACAAAAGAACATCAAACGACCGAAAAACGTTTCTGAATATTAGAAAAAGGAAAAATGAAAGGTAATAGCAAAAATGGTTAAAACAGGGTTATAAAAGTCCAAAAACAAACCGAAATACATTTCTAAAAATCATCAACCGATCCCAATAGAAGTTTAGAATAGCTGAAACACTCCTTTAAATGTCTGACAAGGTAAAATAAATCACGCAATAAAACACCAATAACAAACACCATAAAACAAAATCTCCGATACTCTTTCGAAATAACGTAAGTGCAAACGATAACAATGTTCGCCTGCAAAGAATAACTGTTACTCCCTCGGTCTGTTAACATTTTCCATTACGTCCTTTTTTAAAAAGTACCCCAGAAATGTTCCCCAAATAAGTCTAAAATGGTCTAAATAGTCAAAACGCACTGCTAAAATCCACAAAAAAGCCAAAGAACTGCTTTCCTGATATTTTGATGATGAAAAGTAAAAATTATTGCAAAATAGTTTGAAATGGTCTCTGGTTTTTTTGTGGATTTTAGCAGAATCCAAAAATTATCCTAAAATTTCAACGATGAAATGTGAAAATTATTGCACAATAGTTTGAAATTGTCAAAAACACTGGTCCAGCGATCAAAAAAGCTCTTTAATCAGTGATCTAAAACCAAATTTAAAAAGACCGGTAAGCACCTTAAAAAATGATTTTCATATAAGCTAAATTGGACCAAGAAACAATTCTAATTGCTGGAAAATGCTCCAAAAAAGAGAATGATTCAAATATATAAGCGGAACGAAACGAAAACACCTACAAGTCCAAAAAAACACCAATTTGGACATAATCATAGTTGACCGCTCCAACAGCTCCTTCCAGTTGGTCTCGAGATACGATGCTGGTTAACAAGCCAGTCGTCGTACGCTCGAATCTGGGACAGGCTGTTAGAGTCAATAGTTCGTAGAATTAGCTCCCCAATGGTCCTGTACTCGAACTCTAGCTGGCTACGAAGTCTGTCGTATAAAAACAGAATGTCCAAATTTCGATAACGGATAGTAGCACCAACATAGGCTATGCTAGGATACTTGACCGGTCGTATTGCACTCGTTAAATTACATGAATCAAAATCGTGCTACTTCTGTATTCCTAGTGGAGTGCCTCAAGGCAGCATATTGCGACATTTAACGTTTGTAATTTTTGGATGATTCCAGAATAAACTGACCAGATTATTTCTACATGAATGTGGACATACTCAATGGCAATATAAAAGAAAATTGCTTTCGTAACAAATTTATATTAAGACGGCTTAATACATGTATTTTTTTGCATCTGAGCGTTTCAACATTCAAGTGAATCAATGTGAGACAATTTCCGGGATACTTGGTCATTCGGGACAAATCATCCAAATCCGGGATTGCACCGCAAAATCCGGGATGTCTGGTTAGCTTATTCTAGAATAAGCTTAACGTGAACGAAAAACGCTTACAACGGTCAAAAACGAAAATGACTCCAAAATAAGCCTAAAATCGCCGAAAATCTAGAAGCCAGAAAAGATGAAAAACGAAAATAATCCTAACACAAGCTTTGATCGAAAACCGCTCCTAATCAAAATAAGCTTACACCAGCCAAATATCAAACAACATTTCTTTTATTTCATGAAACAAGTCACCTTCCAGTTGAGGTCACTGACCATAATAGGTACAGTTAGTTTCGAAGTTTTCCCCCCGCCAAAACATTTCCATTTGTTAAACCAATAAACAGTTTAGTGAAAATGGTCGTTATCATGTGCGGGAAGAAAAAAATCGTGTCACAGTTTCCGCTGAAGTGCGGCCGCATTTTTCCAATCCCAATCTCACCGTGGTGTTTTTACTCTATCTCTTTGTCTAACGCAGTTGTACTCCGAAGTCGGAAGATAAATGCATCTGACAATTGTAGTAGGATGCTTGAGTACGAAGGGAAAATACCAAATTAAAGCTACGAACATCGTCTTGCAGATGTAACGGCACAGATTTGCTGTGTGGAGGTGATGCTTACCGTTGAAGCTGTCGTTTTCCAAGGATACGCACGAATTAAGGAGAATGATAAATAATGGCTCTGCTCAGAGTAGGAGGAGTGCTGCAGGCGGCGTCGATCATCTGCATGTTGTTGTTTCATTCCATGCGTGTAGTTTAGCTGGTAGAATTCCTGCTACTCCTACAAAGAAAAAATCGTTCCTGGAGACGAGCTTGAGCCCGTGAACTGATACGACAAACAACAAAATCATCCGGTACTGTAGCTTCTGCCTGTCGCATGCCATCACACATTTTCGATATTGTTGACAGGAAGAAATTTTCCGGTCGATGTCACGTTGGTTTGGTAGCTACTCTACTGATCGTTGCGAGGCAAGGCGCCCCGCGAGGAGGTGAGAGGCAATTCGGTGGAAGTAGCATTTCCTCATTAGGACGACCGTGTCGTCACATGGAGGGAGTATGCTCTCGAATCTCGTACTTAGATTTCCTTTGCGTTTTGCGCTCGAGGGTCGGAAAGAAAATTAAGACAACATCGCGCGCGCGTACTGATTATCATTTATCATTTTTTTCCTGTGTGGGGTAGTCCTAGAGCTAACGACCGAGAAGACAAATTGCTTTACCATATTTACCGGCCGGGTGTGCAGCTTGTGCATCATCTTTGCGCATTCGACGAGTAGCTTGCAGCAGGATGTGAGCGGGGAAAATTTGAATTCCCTATAATGATGAAACTTGTAGCTGCTTCATTCCGGTAAAAGTGCTTAGGATCTTTTTTACAAGTATCATATTCTTGAACGCTATAAACGCAAGTGGTTACTCTTTAGTAACTTCGGTTCACTTCTGGAATTCAAAACGATTTCATGATATTTCATATTATGTTTATGATTAGCTTTGTCTCGATGTTGACATAATTTTTAAATTAAATTTAATTTTAATATTTTGGTGCTATATAACCGATAGCAGATAAAGGTTCATCAAATTTAAAGTCGTAAAAATCATCTGCATTCAGCATTGTACTGCCGTGAAAAGAGGTTGACCACCGGACCACCAACAGCGATTGAATGTTACACATTTCCAAATGCTTTTTCCGTGACCGTCTTAGAATTCATTAATTTCTCCAACTTGTCAACTTTAAACTAACGAGCTCATAATGCCTACCAATCAAAAGCAAAATATATGAATATGTGGGGAACGTTGCTGCAAGTTGAAAATAGTTTTGGTTTTGATCCATAAAAATGGATAAATTCCATTAGACTTTACGGTTTGATTATTTCTCTATGAGAAAATTTGTCGTCTACAAAGTTGTGAAAAATGGTTAGATCTAGAAAAAAACCCAAGACACACACATATGAATCAACTTTTTTTTCCAATAAAACGACAGTAACGGTTCGATGCAGGGCTTACTCGAACAATTAGGTATAATTTCCCACAGCTGTGTCACACTGTCCGGCCCGGCTCTGTCAATATAATTTCGCAAACTTTTCCCAAGCGTGCAATTTCAGTCCAAGACCAAATAATGAAAACATAACAAATGTCCGTAATAAATCTCCGAACCCTCCAATATTTCATAGCACCTTCAATCGCCGTCGAACAATGAAAGAAATCGAAACAGGCCCAGCACCATTAGCGAATCAAATTTGCAAGATACATGCGCTCCTTCCGCCCGATCCTTATTCATTTCCCTCCGGCGGCAGGCAAGCAAGCACACACAAGCAGTGCGCTAATTTTTCTTCCAATCAGAAGGACACTAGACCCTGCACATGCCGTTGCACCTTTGCATCGGTTGATGTATTGAGAAAGCGCCTCAAAATCCGCACGTCCATTCTCTCCCCTCAACAACCCCCTATCTTCTAGCTAGCCATTCATCTGCAAATTCAGTTGGTAAGCAGGCGCAAAAAATAAGATTACAATCGTTGGAAATTATACCCAAAATAAGAAAATTTGGAATCCCTTTCGCCGGAACTAACAAGCGAACACATATCCCAATAGGACAGGACCACGCGGCTGCAAACCAACCATAATGCATTTTGCTGCACATCTGCATCGCCGGGCAGAAATCTTTACGGGGATCTTCTCGCAGGAGGCTTCACTCCGTGCGCCTTTTGTTAGTTTTTCCTTCGGTTTCTCTTCGAACAGAAATTCGCAAAAAAAAAAATGTAAAACCAACAGCTTCACCTTTTTTCCTTTGCCGTTTCGAGAAAACACCTTGTGTGCGATCGTGATCCTTTTCATCAACCATCGACTAAGGGAGCTAAGGAGCTTCGAAGAAACGACCAAAAATCGGAGAAAGCTGCAACTCTATTGACGGTTTACGGTTTACGGCGAAGAAAAAAATGAGAACCCTCCTGATTGGAATACAGTTTGGCTTCATTAGTTCATTTATTGTTACCGGAAAGGCCATGTGCCACGTTTAACCATCCGAGCCGAGATCGACAGAATGCCTACACACACGTCACGGAGTGACGGTGGAAAGTGCTGTCAATCGAAGAACTACCGCCGTGAAATGAGAAAAGAACCAAAAAATAATAATTTAATTCGATTCTTGAGTCTTTTGTTTCTTTTGAAAGGATTTTTAATGAGGCGTCAAGTAAGAATCAGTGCGGTGACGTTATTCCAAGTTTTTCAAAATAATAAAATTCAATCAGCACTTGCGTAACTAAACGGTAACCAAATCGGATTAATTTGCATGATATTTTTTTATAAAAGTACAATTAATTACAAAATTGGCGAAAAATTCAAATCACACGAAACTCTTGATAAACATCAGATGGCGATAGTCTGATTCGCCCAACACAAAACATATTACACAAATAAAGACATCTAGTGAAAACTTTCACAAGACCCCTCCCACGTAACATCGAAGGTTTTCTGACGTTCTTATGATGGTTTTAACGACCAAAATTAGTCATAAATACCAATATAAAAGTGCAATAAAACTTAAATGGTTGCTTGGGCTGGGATCCAAGTTTTTAGGTTTTGAAACCGCTGAGCTAGAGATTTCACGAAAATTATCACATTGAATTGAATTGGATTTTTAAGCCTCAGTTAAAAAATAGCAATATAACAAATTTTTTACAATTACAATGTTGAAAATACAATTTTTTAAAATTGCGAGAGAAATGCCCGACGTTGAATCACAACTTTGCTGGACACGCCATTTCAATCTGACGAGATATTTTCGATTCTTTTGATTTGGACGTAGATTGGATTTGGATTGGTTTAGAATTAGATTTGGATTTGATTTAGATTGGATTTGGATAGAATTTGAATTGGATTTGGGTTAGATTAGGATTGGATTAGAATTGAATTTGGATTGGATTGGATGCGGATTAGATTTGGATTGAGTTTGAATTGAATTCGAATCGAGTTATGATTAGATTTGGAGTGAATTTTGATTAAATTCCAAAAGGGCGAACGAAAAGCATCTCAATAACTTTGTGCACAATTTTTTTATTGCTTTCGAATGTTCTACAAAGTTATTCAGTATGCTAAAATACACAATTTCTCTGAAGACTGTTTTTCATGAAGATGCATATTTAATGAGTTATACAAATTATTATCAAAAATTAATACATTTTTCAATTGATTTTTCTGCGATTGCTCTGGAGTGCGCCTGATGGAAATATTTTTTTGATAGATAAAATATAGTACTTTCACCTAATGGTTGTTTGGTTTGTGCGAAGCTGCCCGAAAATGAAAAAAAAATTTGAATACTGCAATTTTTTTCATTTATTGTATAGCTTATTAAATATGCGTCCTAGCGACAAACGGTCGTCAGTGAAAATGTGTATTTTAGCATACTGAATAACTTTGTAGAACACTCGAAAGCAGTAAAAAAAATCGTGTGCAAAGTTATTGAGCATAATTGATTTTTAAGCGCTCCTCTTTAACACACAATTATATTTCGCAATCGGTAAGAGATAGATAATTAATGTATTCAGCAAAGTTGCTTATTTTAGTATGTTCTGCAACTTTTTGAAGAAATTTTTTTTTTTTTGAAGTTTATTCAAAAGAACAAAAGTTCGTATCACCCTAATAGGTGAATTCACGGTCACCCTAATAGTGCAAAAAGATGCGCTATATTTTATTACTAAACTTCTCCGAAGACACCACCCTTGAAAAATTACGCATGTTTTGCCCAATTGCTAATGTCCGCGTTTTTTCAAAATTTGACCACTGTGGGCTAGTGCAAAGATCCTATTAAGTCCTATTAGATCCAAAGTCGAGAATCGAACATACGACGACTGGCTTGTTAGGCCAGCATCGTACCCCGAAGCTAACTAGGCGGGTTCGCGAAACACATAAAGCATATGTTTGCCGTACTGTAATATGGGTGGTTGGGCTTGTAGTCAATGAAAAATAAAGCTTTGATAGGCGATAGCTCACGGTGTTCAAAATACCGTTATTAAAAAATAAAATAGGCAATTTAAACGGCAAATGCCAGTTGGTTTGTATGGCTATCCTACGCATCTGAGCCAATTTTTAAAAAAATCGATCGACGAATTTTTGAGTTACGCCCTTTTGAAGTTTTAAAGGGCAGATTGCTCATATAAAGTAAGTAAAAATCTTCAATGACACTTCCAAAATAAACGTAAATCACAGCCAGTATTGATTTTGTATGCAACATATGCCCATTGGCGACCATTTGAAGAGTTTTACGCTATATTGAGACTAACCGGAAATGTTCCGGATTAAGTTATCGCTGTGGGAAATGGTCAGTATCAAACATGAACAATGACTTATCATGCGACACCTCTCTACTATTTACAAAACCGTGTCGTTTGTAGTTTGTTTCATAGCAAATTTTGGATATATCATAATAGTTATATGAATATTGTGAACCTTGCTACAAATAACTGTTTGTTTTATTCAGTTAGTGCCATTGCACACCTAATTTTATGAATTTTTCTTATAGCACTTTTTCTCAGCTTTCCAATGGCAGTCTTAAAATGAAAATCGGTCGGGAGGCTCATGGTGAAAACGGCCATTTTTTGATAAAATCCAATATGGCGACCAAATCCAAGATGGGCGCCAAAAATTTTTTTACTCCATTTGAAAGCCCTGTTCTTCTTTAAAGAACCGGGCCATTTGTTAGTTGTTTCATGGCAAATTTATGAAATATTACATGATATAGATCTCAAGGTTTGCTCAAAATTCAACTTTTTTTGAAACTGTTAGGCCCCTTGGCGAACGAGGGGTATGCTATTTCGAGGTATCAAAAGTGTAATTCTTATTTTTTAACCATTTTCAACCAAATAAGCGCAAAAGTTCCAATATTTGAAGACCTGAGCGAGAATTACTCAACAGTTAAATATGAGAGACTAATTTTTAAAGAACTTCCACAGAAAATACGTTAAATCTCTGCACCCAATACAGACAGAAATGTCATTTCTTTGGCAAATTAGTTTGTCTTTATACTTTCTACCACTTTGACCAAACTCGTGTTTTAGTCTTTTGACCTTGAAATGCGGTCAGGCGTATATTAATTTCTTTTTTGAAACGATGGTTCTACAATTGATGAAGGGACGGTAAGGGAAAGTAATGAAGAAGGATTTTTTGGGAATGGAGGGGAAAGAGTGGAAAGGAGGGGGCAGGGTAATAGGTAGCTACGCTTAATAAGCTGTCTTTGTGACTCCTACCTTTAGTCCAATGCTGGAAGGTGCAGGGGTCGAACCAAGCTGTAATCTGAGATTATAACCGGATTTGAACCCACAACACCCGCCAGGGCATGTGGCTCGTTGGTACCCGTGTATCTATGAACCACAGAGGCGCTGGATTCCAGCGGAGCGTAGCTATCTATTACCCCCTCCCCCTTTCTTTCCACTCTTTCCCCTCCATTCCCAAAAAATCCTTTTATCAATTGTAGAACCATCGTTTCAAAAAAAAAATATTTCCACAACTTTGTTTTTTTTATGATAGTAAACGATAGGGGGCTATTACTACGAACAAAAGTTCCGAAGACACTATGTACATTGCTAAAATGGAAGCAAAAGACGATAGGAAAAAAGTTCCACTTTTCACCATTTTGGACCACTGTAGATAGGGTTTGGATTAGAATTTGATTAGACTTGGATAGGATTTGGATTGAGTTTGGATTGTAATTGGATTGGATTTGGATTTGGATAGGATTTGGATTGGATTTGGATTGGAACGGATTGGATTTGGATTGGATTTGGATTGGATTTGAACTGGATTTGGATTGGATTTGAACTGGATTTGGATTGGATTTGAATTGGATTTGTTTGGATTTGGATTGGATTTGGATTGCATTTGAATTGGATTTGAATTGGATTTGGATTGGATTTGGATTGGATTTGGATTGGATTTGGATTGGATTTGGATTGGATTTGGATTGGATTTGGATTGGATTTGAATTGGATTTGGATTGGAGTTGGGTTGGATATGGAATGGATTTGCATGTGATTTGGATTATATTTGGATTAGATTTGGATTGAAAATAGATTGGACCAGAGCTGAATTTGGATGGGATTTCGATTGGATTTAGATAAACTTTAGATTGGACTTGGATTAGATTAGGATTGGATTAGAATGTGATTTTGATGTGGATTTGGATTGGGTTTGGATTTGAATTTGGATTGGATTCGATTTGGATCAGAATTGGATTTGGATTAATTCGGATGAGGATTGGATTTAAATATTGGATTCGATGTGGTTTTGATTTGGATTGGATTCGACGTGGATTTAGATTAGAAATAGATTTGAATTCAAGTGAATATTGAATTTAAATTGGATTGAGAATAGATTCGATTTTGATTGTCGTTGGATCGAATTTAGATTTGGTGTGAATTTGAATTGGTATTAGATCGGTTTGATGTGGATTTGAATGAAATTTCCATTGGATTTGATTCGAATTTAGACTAGATTTGCATTGGATTTCCATTATATTTGGATAGGTTTTGAATTAGGATTATGTTTGGATTAGGTTTCAAATAAGCATTTAACTTCGAAAAAATTCGTCAGATCGGCACGAAGCGTTCTGTGTGTGAATGTACTTAAACAAAATTATTCATGGTTGAAAAGAAATAATTACATCCAGTCTATTTTAAGGTTCAAAAATAAAATTATGAAATGTAATGAAATAGAAAAATAAAAATATTCCATACCAACAAACAAAGGACATAGAAAACAAAATTATCAACGAATTATCGTAAAAAAGGCAAAAGATACAAAACAAGATAACAAAATGGATGAAAGATTTAAGTAAAATTACCGCAATATATAGAGCAAATTATTTTGCATTAAACTGTTAACGGTTACAACCCTGTTCAGTTCTTGTTATTGGATCTACTTGGGGTTTTAACCTCGGGTTCCCATGGGAACAAATCGCGACTATTCTTGCGCTTTACCCAACGACAAGGAATTACATGGTGAAATACTTTTACGGTGGATTAATGTGGCACGCAGTTTATGATCGCCGCCACGAATAAATGAACCAGCCGAAGGACAGGCAGCAAACAATTACGGGCATTGGACAGTAAAGATTTGCGCTGATTCTAGTTTCTCACATAGAAACCTTGTACGACGTCTGTAAGGAATCCAACAGTCAAAATGTTCAGGATAACAAAAACTCTATAAAAGGATCGTCTTTACTGAGAAATAGGAATTCTCGGGATAGCAAAAATTGCAGTTTATGTTGGAATAATTATTTCTCCTCTTAACAGGAGATTCAGAGATATTTAAATTAACTACTTTGTTCGAATTCATTACTATTTGCTTTGCTAAACCGCATCATGTACTAGAACTGACTAAATTTTCGGATGATCAATCACAACGCGCAAACAAACGAAAAGTTTCCCTCCTATTATTAGAATTTCCCGTAAAATTTCGATGCAATTTCATTTTCCGCGAGCTTCCCCTCAACTCCCTGCCGGTAATATTTGTCCCGTAACTCAAAACAAGATAAAAAGGCCTCAGGATCAGAGATTTTTTTCCGCTTCTTCTACTACTTCTCGCCCGTACATTAGACCCATATCTCCGCGGGGCAATCAGTAGCCGAGAAAGTTGCAGTGGGCCGATCGCAAGGTTTCCGGCTTTCCGGCAATCACAAAGATGCGTACGGCCCCGCCGAAGGAGGCAGGCAAAACATATAAATTAATCTAATTTACACCTATTATTACGGCTATCCAGAATCATGCCGTTTCCGGATCGTATTTCTTTCGGTGTGCTTCCACTACCAAAGCGAAGAAGTTTGCCAAAATAATATTTACCCTCCCTCTTCGGTCCCTCATGGTCGGAGAATGCTTTCACTTTTTTCCTCCGGTCTCTGCTCGTACTTGCTGAATCTTGGCAGGCAGGCAGTCAGCGAGTGTCCCTTGTTTATTCTCCCGGCAAGCCGGTAGTTAATGCTTCCAATGCTTCGAGGGCACCCCGTAGCACTTCCGAAATCGCCAATCTTTCGCAGCGTTCGCATTGCTGCTTCCTTTTGGACCATTTCATCTTTTGACAGTCAAATATTTAGGTTACTGACGGCGGGGAATCGTTTGATGCACCGGAATTTGCACCCATCCTATAGCACGCATGAATAGATGTGCTCTACTTTTTGGCACTGTTGCTGTTCGTTTGAGTCCTTCCGGATTTCCACCCTATTATTGATGTGTCACGCCTGTCTCTCCACTACTCCCGGCGGAGAAATGTTCCCATGATCTTACCTTTTCCTGAATGCGCTACAAAGGGCTTTGACGATCAGAAGTAAAAGATAATGAATGCAGAAAGGAGGTGAGCCGGGATAAATTGAATGTGCGAAATACATGGGTGCGGGTACTTTCTTTCTCTTCCAAGGAAGGAGAGCTTACAATTCTACGCGGTAATGAATTTCATTGCCGATACAATAAATATAATTAACTGGGTTGCAAGATTTCTCACCAACCAACCGATGGATGGGCCGAAAATTATGTTGCTTGGAATCGGGAAGAAGCTTAACGCGAATCGGGGGGATTAAAAGGGAAAGAGTTTCTAATGCGGGAATAATTTACTGTCGGAAGAGAAAAAGAAAACTTTGCGCTGAGAAGGTTTATCATCGGAAATCTGTTTTTTCTTCTGTTATTTTTATGTCACTGTACTTTTGTATTGTTGTTTACTTTCGAAGTAGAAACTTTAGGAGATGGTTAATTGGACTCAAATGTAGCTATTGGAAATGGTTTGGTGCGATAAATTCTTAGATGTTCCGCCATTGACGAGTCGCTTTCTAATGCAATGACAACAAAGGCTGGGAAAATTTTGCAGAGTGGATAATTGAGCTCAGACGAACGGAGCTTGCAGCAGTTTTAGGAAACCAGGAGCCAATTAAAGGATTCTGATATTTCGATAAATAATGGTTTGTTATTACCAACGTTTTAACAATTTCCATAAAATGATTGTCAGTTAATTTACCACAATCAAACATCTTACTCTTTGCTGTAGATCTACGAACGCCCATTGACTTACCTGAAAAGAAAATTGAAAATAAAAATTTTAGTACCATAATGATAATAATGATAGTTGCATGAAGTGAATTTAATCAATTTAGAACGGTCAGTGTGATCCTGACAGCAAAGCAAACAGGAACTTAAAACTGCCAAATACATGAACTGTCATCTAACTCTTCCCGTCCAAAATAAATGTATGCCTCGTAAATCGAAATAAAAATCACCAAAAAACGAACGGACAATAATCATTTAAATTAAAAGCGAAGATACTGATCATAAGGCTGGCTGCCGGGGCAAACGAACCTGTCGCTTCGACATTACCAACAAACGACAAGCGTTCTGCTGTTAGAAAGATTCTCGTTTCGGAATCGAAAACCGACCTTCCGCGTCTCCCGCACACACCTGTCCCCGTCTACGTCTTCTACTGACCCGGCCCGGCCGGCAGCCCCAGCAATCGTCGCCGGTGCAAAAAGGAAAAGATCCATCGCAGCACCTGTCTCCGATGTATGTTTTCATTACAACATCCGCAAAGCCGTCGAACCCAGAACCCACGGCCGTTTACAGTCGCCCCCTGTACTCCCAGTCCCAGTACTCTCACCCCCAAAGCATGCCCCCAACACACTTTCGGAGCACAAGCTGCGTCCAAAATCGACTTCGGCACGAGCCAAGATAATTTATTTCTCGATAAAAATTTCTCCCCCAGCGTTCGTTTCACAGCAGCAGCAGCAGCAGCAACTCATCTTCAACGGCGGATACAAGCAGGAACCTTCGCCGAAGGGACCCTGGCAGTTCGTTAGTGCAAAAAAATATGACCAGCTGGTCCAGTCAGTGCCGGAGTGCGTCACAGGACTTCTTACCCTTTCGTAGTCGTCAGTTTGAAGCAGATACAATTCGCAGGGAGGGCGTGAAAGTCTGTACATGTTTAAGAGAAATTAATTCAGAACACATTTACTGCTGCTGGACAACTACACTATCATGAAACAAGAACTTCCTTTTAATTCTGCTATCAAATACGCACACAAATTTCGGCTATTACCGACAGCCTCCATTCGGTGGTGGGCTTTGTGGACTGTAATTATTTTTAATTATGCTTTCAATTATGTCATTTTTAACTGCGAAACCATCTCTTATCGACTAACTCACACATCGGAATTGATCAACATCCAACGCTTGTCCAAAATCTTTTTTTTTCTGTAATTCCGTTTTATCCCTTTTAGAGCAACGAAAGGTGGACAAAAAGCCAAGTTCGTAGGCTGGTTGGTGGCGTGTGAGGCTGCAGCAGCAGTGGAAGGAAAAACCACGTGCTTCGGATTGCCGGATTTGCAGCTGTCGGCGTGCGCTTCGCTTGCACCGGGCTGGCCAGGCCTCTCCGAGGCCGAGCGCATTACACCCGCACTGAAGCAAACTGAAGCATAGCATTATTAATGTGTGTTAGTGGCCACACAATGGATTGATGGCGAAATATAATTTTGACCCTTCTGGGGTTATGAGGTGTGTGGTACCAGTCTTGTTATAATTTTGTATAAGATTTTTTGTAAATTTTGTTTATAACAGGCAGCCACGTAGTGAAATACATCAACAACAGTCGGCGTCTTTTGAGGGTCTTCAGTTTGGCTTCCCATTGCACAATAGTCGGAAAATTGCGATTTTTGGCCAAAATTATTTTTTAATTTCAAATTGATACTAGATTATATTTGTTACAAAAGAAATGATTTAAACTTATAAGAACTCATATTTAGGGTGATTTGGGGAAAAATGATCAAATGTTTTCGAAATAAATATTTGATTGACAAAAAAAAAATTTTTTTTCGCGGGGATTCTCCCATTCTCTCATTGAAACTCTCTTCAGGTACTAAATAAATTTAGTAACACAGATAATCAAATTTGTTGAAAGAGTACTTAAAATTTTAAAGATTTGCTAAAAATATGACAATTTTAAAATTATTTTTTTTCAGAAAACGTCAAATTATAGCAAACTTTTAATTCATGTTTTGATAAAACATACTTCGAGCTTTCAGACGCACTTTAAGAAACTGCGGCGACAAGAGGCGACAAGAGTTGTTTTTTTGATTAAAGTTTATGAGAATTTCATTTTTATTATAAGTAGCCTATGGCGCTCCTCATTGAGTTTAAATTTGTTTTCATTTCAGTTTTTAATAGACCAAGATATCAGTTTTAAAATGATATATAACAATAATATTTACATCCGCGATAACTATTTAATTTTTTGACTTTTTTAAAATGACTTATTTTTCAAACTTTTGAAATGGGCAACTTTGACGGCTTATTTCTACATGATATTTTTTTTCTATCAAAATTTAATTCGCGAATCATAAAAATATAGATAATTTACTACAAAACCGCGTTTAAACATGTGCTAAAATGTGAAATTTTACATTCGGCAATTTTGGCCGCTACTTTATATGGGGCCCTTCTTATGTGCATTGGAGGGTATCAGACAGGAGGTAATTTAAGAAAACTATAAACGGTATAGAATATTCTTTCACCACTTTAACATTAGTATAATGTATTTGCATTTGACTTGTATATAGAAAAATGTTAAGCACGGAATTGTCGATCTATACTTGGCCTTTCGAAGCATTACAGAACTTCGAAGTCTCCAAACGCAAAACACAGAATAGCAGAAAACACCAAAGATTTCAAAAAGTCACTCAACTTCCAGAAATATGTACAACCTTTACTGCATCGAAAAGTCATTACTACTCTTCGAAGAAGAAAAACCCGATTTAATCCACCTAGTGGTGAAAGGAACCTTTGTTATACGATCTTGTTTGCTATTTGAGATAGAAATCGACACGTCTTCGGAACATAATTCATCTACTGGTTATCAGTGCATAGTGCTTTGGTTTACATAAAATTTTTGAAAATTGAACAAGTTTATAAAATTTGAACAAAAAAGGAACACTTTTAAAGTGTGGTAGATCCTTTTTTCATGAAATTGCTGAGTAAGGATAAGTAAATTGTTATTAATCTGAGTAAGTGCAAATAAAAGTAAGTTGTAAGAGGAAATCTTATTCTTTAACATACATATTGTCTAGTAAAGGTCTAGTTTACAGGTTTTTGAACTATGCAAAGTTTCCTGTAATGCCATTCTATTTGAATCACATCAATAGAGTTTTCTTGAGTAATTTTCATCAATTTTTATTATTCTTCGGTTACTCACGCTGTTGTATTTTGTACAACACGTGTAGGTTTTTCAACGCCATATTGTTATAAAGTTACAAATCGTTGTTTAACTAACGTATATTCTTCAACTAACTTATTGTGAGCAAAATGTCATAATTATTCAATGCATTAATAATTTAAATTGTTGGGAAAACGTATGCAGCAAAACTATCAGCCAATGTGAAATATTTAAAATGTATCCGTCTGCTGGTCGAGTACTTCGGAGTCAAAATTAGGGTATTCTTTATAATCAAAGTTCTACAGTTCCTAAACAAGCAAACATACAGGTATACTATTTTCAGCAAAGTTGTGTATTTTTACTATTTGTACAATTTTGTAGTATATGAAAAAGTCATGCAACAATTACAAAAAGAGCAAAAATAAAAAAACTGATTTTACAAATTCATATACAATAAATAAGGTTTTTCTATCTTCGCTGCAGAGATAGAAGGTTACGGCCTTTAGCAAATTTTTTTGTAATAATATGCTCTATAACTTTGCAGAACACATCAATGTGTTATATTGACACTGAAAAAAAATTGTTTTTTTATTTCACTATTAGGGGGATTAATCAAAATGTAAATCCAACCAGACGATAGAGCTTTCAATTTCTAGAAACTCTTCCAAAGGTTCGATAAACCTAAAACCAAGTTTTCCTACTCAAAACTCTAGTGCACACGTTTTCTTCGGTTTGATGCTATTTTGCGCGCGAGTAACTGTGTTACAAAAGTTGGCGCGAGTGGTCGAGGGTTAATATCTTTTGATCGGTAGAACCAATTCTTATGAAATTTTGCATATATATTCGTAGTGTGAAAACCTCTCGTTTGATATTAAAATAATTGAAATAAGGTAAATTATCTTGGTTAAAATCATTATAAATTATTGTTAATTTTGGTGTGGTGTATACGGTTACTCATAACTTTCAAATTAAACGTCCAATCAAAAAATCATTCAATAGTGATCTATTAGGATATATTATCTTTCAAATGAGACTAATAGCGCATAAATCGGTTTGGCCATCTCTAAGAAACAGGCGATAATTATTACCTTGTCAAAACAGGTTTTTTAAGCATAACTTTTAAACTACTTGTTTGTTTTCAAATAAAAATTCCTGAACAATTTAGCTATAATAAGGGCTTTCATTTGATACTAAGATCGTTGAAATCGGTCATGTAGTTCCGGAGAAACCAGTGTCACGTATTTTTCACATTTTTGCTTATAACTTTTAAACGAAACGTCGTATCACGAAACAACTCAATAGTGATCTACTAGACAATAACGCCTTTCAAACAAAAGTAATAGCGAACGATTCGGTTCAGCCATCTCTGAGAAACAGGCGATAGAAAAAATCATTACATACATACATACACACACACACACACACACACACACACACACACACACACACACACACACACACACACACACACACACACACACACACACACACACACACACACACACACACACACACACACACACACACACACACACACACACACACACACACACACACACACACACACACACACACACACACACACACACACACACACACACACACACACACACACACACACACACACACACACACACACACACACACACACACACACACACACATACACACACACACGCACACACACACAGACACACAGACATTGCTCAAATCGTCGAACACTATCGATTGGTATATGTGACTTGGCCCTCCGGGCCTCGGATCAATTTCGTGTTTTTTGACCAATTTTTAAACCTTTGTTATAGTATAACAAAGGTAAAAAGTGGAACAGAACCTGGAGTTTAAAAGTGGCTTGAATGTTTATTGAAGTGTTAGCAAATAGTCCTCTTCTCAAGTAATCTCGTAGTCACCTCTGGCGTACCACAGGGATACTATTTTGGGATTCTTCTTTTAACCATCTAATGAGTTACAGCATTGATGACCAAACTGTAGCACAAGTTTCGGCATGCGACTCTTAAATATGGTACTTGCGGCCCGCGGACTGGTTTGATGGGTGGTGGACGGGAACTATAGGTTGAATTTATTAATGTCAGAAGTCATTTCGGGCCGCGAAACTATTGAGAAGATCTGATTTAGCCCGCATTATGCTAATACCGTGGTCATCAATGAGTAACAGGCTGAAAAGGATGCGATCAAGCTAATGACTATATTTCTCTGAAAGTATCCTCAAAAGTAGCACAAGTTTCGTCTTTTATGCAATAATAATTATCTGGATGAGCGCCAGGGAAGAAAAACTCTAGAAAAATGTGTCCAACGTTCTACTCGGGTATTTTTTCAAGTCAGATATACATCACAAAATTCAAATAAAGCTCACTACAGAAAACTTTTAAGGAAGATCATTTTTTTCACAACAAAACAGAGAAATTAACTCAGACATAAAGCCTTTTTTACGTTTTTGAATCTCTCCGTTTTTAATGGCCACTGTCTTCCCCCTTCCAGAAATAAAACAACTTGTACTACTGCTATCGTTCCAAATGCAAGAGAAACGCACACCTATACCCATTTGAACCTTTCTCTCCCCTTGTAAGAGACCGTCTCCCTATTTTGTCAACCCCCCGGCATAAAAGAATCATGCCAAAAACATGTGTTTGACAAACGCCGTTTGATGAAGAACAGTCCAGAAGTTCCGGAGCTATGGCGGAATATACATTCAGACCCTCACGTTCCTCGTCCGCCTACATGTCGGTTGCTAATTATGCATCGGTATGCTCAATGAAAATCGCTATGATGGAAACGAAACAAAGGTTTATTTACCATATATTCCCTCTCGGTGGAACCCCCCTATTTTCACAAAGTCAGTTGCACAACGTCTCTATTACTTATTTAGATCTCTCCCTCCCTTGTTAGGGATTCCTCCCTTTTGTCAACTTCCCAGTGCTGATTCCCTAATGTCAAGAAACATTTGTGCCAAGTTTGATGAAGAATTGTCCAAGCATTTCGGAGTTATGGCCTCCCCCCTGTTATGACTCCCCATCCTTTGTTATGACCCCCCATCTTTTGTCAACACCTTGAGTTCTGATTCCCTTATGCCAAGGAACATGTGTGCCAATTTTGATGAAGAACCGTCCAGGAATTTCACAGTTATGGCCTCCCCCTGTCATGAACCCCACCCCCTCCCCTTCTCTTCTTGACAACCCAAATTCCTCGAGAACGAACCTTTTGTTATGACCCCCCACCCCTCTTTGCTAACACCCTGAGTTCTGATTCCCTTATGCCAAGTTTGATGAAGAACCGTCCAGGCATTTCGGAGTTATGACCCTCCTCCCCTTGATACGACCTCCCCCTCTTATCAACCCCCCAGTGCTGATTCTCTCATATCAAGGAATATGTGTGCCAAGTTTGGTGGAGATCGGTCAAGGCGTTCTGGAGTTATGGTGAAACATACAAACATACAAACATACAATCATACAAACATACTCACGCTCACTTTTATATACATAGATATTTTAATGTTATCCTTTACATCGATGACAAAAACGTCGCGCTTATGCCCCGCCTTAATCTACACAAAATTATCTTCAGCGGTGCGAAACTTCAAAGAAAGTTCAGAAACACTACATAGGGTATGTTACTGCTTCGTCGTAATTGCCTATTCCCGTCCTATCCAACACAAATTATTAAAAATATCAGCATTTTTATGACACACAACGCAAAACTAGTTTTTTCCCAATATTTTAGTTTGTTGTCTATCATACGCGATCAATCAAAGTGAGCTGAGATTTATTTAAATGCTTTTTATCATTAAAGATGTCCTACCAGCCAAATTTACTACGTTTTTTCGTGCGACGAAGAAAATGTCGACTAATCGTTTTAATTTCCGTCAATCATAAATGAAAATAACTCACGCAAGACATTGTCGTTATTCTACAACCAGGAAAACTTGCCTGACCTACAGAAATTATGCAGAATAACATTTGTCATGCCGTCCTATACAAATACATGCGCGTTAGCTTCGTAAACATCGTAACTAAAAATCACATTTTAGTTCGGACGATGAAAAATTTTGATCGACGGATTTTAAAACGGTACGACGAATTTAAGCAATAAAGTCAGTTACGTAATTTCAATAATATGCTTTAATAATCGCTTTTCAGTGATTTCAAAGTTCACGGATCAGAAGGTAAGTGTGTTTTAGTCAAATCAGCACAAGAACTTTTGGAGTATTCATTAAATCCATCCAACAAATGATGAAAATTAGAATGGCTTTACTTACTACGACGGGAATTAGAAATAAACCCTACTACCGTCAACACAACCTAATTCTGCGCACCCCACATTTCAACTTCCAAATTCCTACAAATTTTTACCTTAATTAACACATCTAGGATAACATGTATGCTTAGAGCTATTGATTTGAGAATGCTATGATTTTTAAGGAAAATATGCGATGTGCAGAATTAGGAACCAACCATGCGCAGAATTTGGTGCGTTTACGGTAAGCTATAAAAAAATTCAAAATAATCTTTTCTTGTTTGCCAATTTATGGTTTTCAGCGATCAAAATTTCAGGATAGCTTTTTTATTGTTCCTGAGTTGTGGCCACCTACGAACTGATTGGAAGATCTCGTATGACCAATATACATTAAGGCCCAGACGCAATGCATTCTGTTTGGGCCTTTACTGTCCTCAACTCTGTATACCTACAAAATTTTCTCCCGCTACCTGTTTCATATTTTCTTGATAAATTACGAGAATTCTACCACACTTGTAGCTTCGGCCTTTTTTTATAGGCTTCAAGGCGGCGTAATATTCAGTAGCAGTAAGTATCAAGCGTTAGAATACTGGGTGAGATAGCACACTCGTTTGTGACGTTAGATGGTTTGAAGCAAGGTGACGGACTATCAATTTTGTTATTCAACGTTCCATTGGAAAGTGATTTTTAAAGCGCTTGCGTGCAGAGAAACGGTACTATCATCACGTACCAAAGAAGAAAAATTTGACGAATTGAATGCTTATCTTCAATTTCCGACGCACACGCTTCAAACTGACAGCAGTAATATCTGGCTGCTGAAGCACAAGTGAAAATTCTGCCCATGACAATAAGACTCCAATTATCTCAAACCGAGGAATTGACTTTAGTAAATTTCAGCAGTCTGCGTTGGTTTGTAGCATGTGCGCATTAAATTTTATCGAGCATATTGACATGATAGGTGGATAAAATCATCGCATCATCGAAATTTTGCAAACTGGTTGTTTAAACAAAATAAGTATATTCAGTTAGTCAATCCTAATTTCTCAATCATTTTAGTTGCTTCCTGTGACAGGAAAACCGATTGATAATGTCTTTCTTTCTGTAAAACACTTTGCTTTGATGAATTTTTGTTTCCGAGCTAAAACAAAATACTAGAGTATAGCAATATGGCCTGGCATAAAAAATTATTTTGGCGTTAAATTCTAATATATTCTTCAATAAATCAATAAATGTTTGGTCACTGTCAGAGTGTTACCGATTTAATCTATAACTATAAAAATGAATTTCTGCCTGTCTGTATATCTGTATGTTCCTTATAGAATCAAAAACTACTGAACCGATCGGCATGAAAATTTGCACGTAGGGGTTTTTGGTGTAGAGGAAGGTTCTTATGATGGTTAGAGACTCCTTCCCCCACTAAGAGAGGGGGACACCCATACAAATAAAACACAAATTTCTGCATAACTCGATAAGTCATCAATCAATTGGAACCAAATTTGGCATGAGGAGGTTTTTGGATGCAAGATTGTTTTCTAGGGTGAATTAGGACCCCTCCTCCCTTTAGGAGGGGGGGGGGGGCTCCCATACAAATGAAATACAAATTTCCTCATAACTCGAGAACTAATCAAGCAAATGGAACCAAATTCACGAATCCGAAGTAACGAATGACCCATGCTGGTTAAAGTGACTATAATCTAACCAAAAAAAGAGCATTAAGTGACTAATGCATGGCACAGTTGGGTTAACTTTAGTCAACAAATCTCTATCTCATCCTCAAGCAAGCCAATTATAATTCAAAATTTTAATTTAAAATCTCCAAAGCGCTTGTTTAAAGTTATCAACACAACATAAATCGTAAAAAAATAAAATTAAGTTAAAGTCACATTTTCTGCGCAAAAACTATGCTTCAAAAGGCATACGCCAACATATCCTTAAAGTACTAAAAATGCTTTTTCCCGGCCACCCCCTTAGCTCTCGGGCAAGCCAACTGTTGGAGTTGGACTTCATTCGATGTGTCTTAAACCGTCGGGCAGCTCAACAGCAAACGTCAACCCCTTTCTTGTGACGTTGAATGGCCAACTCTCGACAGAACAACCTCCGGATACAACCCCGCAGCAAGGCATATCACCGGAAAGGAAAGGACGACGAGAGGCGGGCGTGGCGCGACAACGATCAAGTCTCACAATCAATGTACGGCAGTCGTCGTAGTATAGGTCTCGTGCCACGTTCGACAGCCACCTTGGCGCACAACACATGGTCTCCCGGTTGATGGTGGTAGATTTGTTTTACTTTTTTTTCGGGACAAAGTAAGAAGCAGCATATTTCCTCAGACACGCTGCGACAGCTGCATCATTTTCGGTGATGAATTTAAGACCCCTCCGCGGCGGTGCGGTGTGCTGTGTGTTGCCGCAGTAGCCTGACGGCGAAATATTAAGGCCCGGTCACAGACCTTTAGTCGATTGGATTGGACGGCTGAATACGACTGGAGGATATGTTGGATTACATACATCAGACCTTTTTTTTCGTTTGACTGAACACTGAACATTGGGGCGTCTGCTTCTAATTATATGAAAATTGACGAAATTAATAGCCGACAGCCGAAACGATTCGAATCAAGCCGGGTAAAACGTGTAGCGTCACAAAGGTCTCAAAATGTCCACTTTAAAGGAACTGTTATTAATAACAAAAATAATTAAAATCGACCTAATTGGAACTGCATTTACACAATGGTTAGCAACAACCGCAGACAAACAGCCAACCATATCAAAGTTAAAGACCTTTACCAAAAAAAACGGCTGCATTTATGTACCCGTCAACTTCCTAAGTACTTCCGACGTCAGTTAAATTCAAATCAGATGTGTGCTAGAAACAACCAGATTACATCATCAACGAACAAGATTTAAATACGAGCCTTCGTTCAGGACGTGAAGAGGGCATGTCATCTGCCGGTGCTTGGTAAACAAACAAAGTTTTTTTTTATGTTGTTGTTCTCGCTCTCCAGTCACTGGACGGACAATGAAAGTGTCCCGACCATTCAAAACCCCTAAATCGATTGCGGATTAGAATTTGTCCAGGCGAAAACCAGTTTCCCGTTTTTAATGCGGCTGCTAAAAAGGATAAAGCTGTTCAAATCTCGCCTCTCCGTGTTTCGGTTCGGTTCGGTGGCATACACACCACACGCGACGGAATTTCTACGCAGATTTCCGGGTTCATCCGGGAAAGGGGTGCAGCAACACGACAGCGCAGATACACGACACTCGGACAACGACATGCCAGCATGTCGCCAGCGATGACCGATGGAAAATAGAAATTAACAATATCGCACAATTAAAATCTAATTTTCGATACCCTTTACTTGCGAACGGGAGCAGACGCCGAGAGGCGCGCGGGTCGGGAACCAGTTTCGGCAGTTCGTTCCTGGAATGGGGTGAAAAACCTGATGCCGTAGACGGCTCCTTTGTTGTAGGGCAGGCAATGAAAACCACCACCGACCGTTGGAAGCTTGAAGAGATCTGCGCATTGAGACAGAACATTTTTGCATACGTTCTGAACCCACCCTTTTGTTGATCCACACAAAAAAAAAGAATAAACACACATACAACTAACAGCAGCCGTCGAAGGGTTGAAGGTCCAATTTTGCAACCGGCATATGCAATGATTTGCTTCGGATTCCGCTATAATCGCGTTAGAATTAGAATCGCACAGACGCGCATTTGCCGAAAAGTTAGGGCATTTGTTTTCATCCTGGCTCTGCAGAGCCAGACAGGCGCACGAAAGGAAGAAACGCGATGAATTCAATTGTGTTGCAGTCTGGGTCACAACATTACAAAGCAGAACAACACTGTTGAAGCCTTGCAAGCGGTTTCCATCAACGCCATCGTCATCTCAGGCTCAGCACAGCACAGTGCCTGCCTGCCTGCCTGTCGAGAACACTCCGAAACTAGCGCGCAAAGATAGACGACGTTGAAGTAGGTCGGGATTTGGCCCGTCGCGACGCGTTTGTGCCGCTTCCTGTGCACCATCATCAGCATCATCATCAAAGTTCTTTCCGATCTGCCAGCGCAGCGCGAAGTTCTTTTTATGGTTGTCATTTCGCGATTTTTCTGTGCGAAGAATGGCGGCAGCAACAGACGACGTCCGCGGCGGTGTCAGAGACGAGGGATAAAAAAATAGAATACATACACTGCACTGACACCGATTCGCACAGCACTCGACGGTGCAGCACAGCCTTTATGCAACTATTTTGGTCCCTTCTTACAGTCGGATCAGAATTGCTTCCTCGGAAGGAAACATGCTGGGCTGGGCATTTGACAGTGATTGTGATGGTGCTTTTCAAGTTGGTCCGGAATTATGCTAGCAGTTTAAGAAGTTCGTCCTTTTTGCAAGAGCTGGAATCATTTTGCCTTGATAAAGAGGTTCATAAAAATAATCAGAATTAAGGTCAACCCTTTCATTATTTTGCAAATATGTATTCATTCATTTACTATTTGATGGGGCTTTCAAATGCAAATATGTAAACCGTAAAAGCATGGTACAACTCTGCAAATTTAAAAAATAATGGTTCCATACTCAAGGAAAACTTCGAAAATTGCAATATTTTGATGGCGCTTTGATTTTATCCATATCATATCGATATGCACGATAAAATTTAATGCGCATATGCTGCAAACCAACGGAGACTGCCGAAAATTTATTAATTTTTTTGTGGGATATTTTATTACGATCGCTATGAACCAAATCGATCAGGATAATCTGACAGCAAAACTTTAACTTTTCTGCACACGGATGTACACTCAAGTCGCTTTTTACGCGAAGGATACGTTCCGCGTAAATCAAAACCGCGTAAAATCCAAAATTCGCGTATAAAAACAGCGTAATCCGCGTAAAAACCACGTAAATTTCAAAATTGGCGTATAAACCTTGTAATTTCCAAACCTGCGTGTAAAAATAGACGTTTGAGCACATCTGCGTATATTTCGAAATTCGCGTAAAAATAGTCGCGCAAAAAGTAACTCCAGTGTATTTTTAAGTTAACAAAGCTAGGTCAATGATTTAGCTTTTTAACCCAGTAAGCTGTACGCTGAAATTAAATTTGACTTTAGATATCAAATTCAGTGCTTAGAAATCTCATATTTAATTAATACAATACGCATGAATTGATGCAATATAATGCTCATTCTTTGCTGTTTCTAGTACAGATAAAATGTACTCAGCATTACAAACCCTGACAACAACGATTCGAGTGAATCACTTGCGTTCACGTTCGTGTTGTTCTCTACATTCATTCATTTTCGACAATAGTGAATAAAATCAAATGTGAATCATTCATTCATTTTGAACTGCCGACAAAGGCAGACGAAAATACAATAAACGTGAACAATGCTCCGAAGTTTTAATTAATTTCCTTCAACCAATTTTTGGGTGATTTTAAAAAGCGGGCAGTTTAAAAAATTAAACTTTAAGACCTAAAACATCATTCAAGAGCAACAAAATTGACTGACAGGTTAGGCGAGCAATCATTCAGCACTGCAATTCATGAATGAATTGTATTGAAAGGTAGAAAACTGAGAAAGATAAATACTGTCAGCAGCTCAGTAGTCATGTCCATGGGCTAACAGATAAAAGAATACTACCAGGAGTAAAATTGCAGGCGTTGTATGCATTTTATATCCGCCTTCATGCAGGGCTGTCAATCTTTTCGAGCGCTGATTAAATTAGAGTTGAATTCGGACATGGACACGAAATTTTATTTGAAATTAGGATTGACATACAGGCCGGACTCGATTATCCGGGGATTCGATTAACCGGGGATTCGATTATCCGGGGATTCGATTATCCGGGTTTTTAGACTCGATTATCCGGGTGAAAAAAAATTTATTTTTTTTCAATGATTTATTTTAAACCTTAATGTTACAGTTACAGTGCTACATGATGATTCCAACTTGACAAGTATTGATACACCTCCCTAAAGCTACAAAATTCCTTTCTTATATTCCTTTTATCGGCGAACAAAACAAAAATAAATCCTGCGATGATGGAATCAGTTTTTTTACTTAAAAATCATCATCATCATCATCGTAATCATCAATAAAAAAAATTGCAAAAAAGGAATTTTATGACTTTAGGGGAGATTGATCAATAATAAAAAAACGTTTATAATACTTAAATATTGAAAAACATAACATACAAAAAATAATATTGTACCAAAAAAAAATTATCAGTGGAAAAAATCGTAAGAAAGGAATTTTCTGACTTTTGGGAAGATAGATCAATAATAAATAAAACATTTCTGATACCTAAAAGTCAAAAAACTTGATATGCCTAAAAAAATTTTGTACCAAAAATGATGATTCGATTATCCGGGTGATTCGATTATCCGGGCTGAAAACAAAAATTGTCACCCGGATAATCGAGTCCGGGCTGTATTTCGCCTTACTCGTCTGTTACTACCTTACGTTTTACCTCTTTTCTGTTGTTTTTTTTTCTTTTTTTTCGTTTTTTCACTTTTTCTTTTTCTTTTTCACTTTATGTCACAAGCTTTGTGTTTCTGTGTTCAAACTCTCCCCCTTCTCGTTTTCCATCTTCGTCTGCTTTTAGAAGCCCTGGTTTTTCTTCTTCTCTGACATGTTTACTCTGTTTTCTCCCTTTGCTTTCCGGTTTTCCTATTTTATCTCCCATTTTTCGTCGCTTTCTTCTGGGTCCGTTTTTCCTGTTTCTCTTTTTTTTTCTTTTTTTGGTCCATTTTTCCATCCTATTCCCGTTTCCCAATCCCATTTCATCCTATATTTCTCCATTTATATCCCGTTTGATCATTTTTTGACGTAGGACTACGTCTTACGGCAAGTTTTGAGATAGGGTGTCATTCCAAAAAATCGAAAAATGCGAGCGTCACGAAAAATGAAAGGTTTTGAGCGCTAATAACTCAGCGGTTTTCCGATCGATTTTCAATATTCTTACACCAATCGATCGGAAAATCTTCTAAGAATTGACCCAAATGAAGAAAAGTATGGGTTCTTGATGTTGAACTATTGAAAAATTGAAAATAATGAACCTATGCTTTACCAGAATTCTCGCTTCGTGATTGGTTGGAAGATTCTATGTGATGATCTAAACCTGTACCAATTTGATATCTGTGCTTGGGAAGTAAGCCAAAACAAGTGACCAAGCCTCCTCATTTCAACAAGATTTCTTAACACCGCGGTTAAACCTAGACCATTTTGATGTCCTTGCTTGGGAAGTACGCCAGAAAGAGTGACAAAGCCCCCTCGTGCCAACAGATTTCTTACGAACGCGATTAAACCTAGTCCAATTTGATGTCTGTGTTAGGGAAGTGTGCAAGAAAAAATGGCACAAGTTCGTTGTCCCAACAGAACGCAAATTCTTTACTGCGAGACGATTAAACCTCGGTAAATTTGATATCTGTGTTGGAAAAATGTGCTACAGCTGCAGTGTTCGGTTATAATACGACTCTGTGAATACGCATGCTTGCCGTTTCATTAGAAATGCAGTGAAAAGATGTGCTGTTGATAAAATAGGATTGAATTGGTAAAATCCCTTCAACGTGGGAACCATGGGTAATAAAAACAATCTTTAATTTCAGTAAGGTAACAGGAAAGCAATAGTTTGTGTTCTTGGTTTTGTTAAATTGTTTTCAAATGCACAATCTTTTGAGAATTGAACGTATGCAATGTACTACTTTGATAAATGTTACATACAACGCATGTAGCATGTATATATGTTTCATAGAGCATGTATACATGAAGAATCGAATGATCACAAGCATGAATAATTGAATACATGCTGCTATCATTATAAAGAGACTTACGTAGTCCTGCGTCACCTATATGTGCGGTCGTGTCTTGTACACAACCCGTCTGATTTTTTCCGTTTTCTTCGGTACCTCTATCGGTTTTCTCGCAATTTTTCTTTCCGCTTTTGGATTGCTTTTTTTCACTATCTTGTTTCCCACTTTTCCTCTCCTGTTTTCCCATCTTTTCTATCAGGTTTTTTTCTGTCCCTCTTTCCTCTATTTGTCTCGTTTTCTTCCTTTTTTCTCTCGTTTTTCCTTTTTTTTCTGCCTGTTTCTTCTCTCCCTACTTTTCCTGCCCTGTTTTTCTCCCTTTTCAGTCCTGATTTCTCTTTGTTTTTCTCTTTTTTGTTCCAATTGCTATCTTTTTTCTTCCATTTTCAAATCCGTTTTTGCTCTTTTCCAGCCTTTTGATTTCTATCCCGTTAACTTCTTTTCTATTTTTTGTTTTCGTCTGTTCGGTACTTCCTCTTATTACGTCCTGTTTTTCTTCTTTTCCTGTCTTGTTATTTTTCATTCCTCTTTTACTCTTTTTATTATTTCGTTCTCAATTATTCTGCTTTCATAGTTTATCTTTTTCTCGCCCTCCTTTTTTATCTCAATACCTTTTTTTACTCTGTTTTGTCACTTTTTCTGTCCAGTTTGTCCTTATTTTCCACGTGTTCTTAAACGTTTCTCCTTCTTTTCTTTTATTTTTCTTCCGTTTTTCCTTTTTTCTATACAGTCTTATCTTTTTCGTCCTGCTTTCCCTTTGTTTTCCTCCCCTTTTTTACCTTTTCCACCTTTTTCTCCTTTATGCCGCGTTTCCCCACCCATTGCCACGATTTTTCTTTCGTTCTTTTTTACTCTTTTTTATGCCCGGTTTCTTCTGAGGAAATGCTTATCAGCCTAGGGACTACATGCTTCAAGAAGTGCTTCGTTGGTTTCACTGTGCCTGGTTTTTACAATTGGTATGGTGACCAAACGTCCTGATTTACCACGAAATGTCCTGTTTTCGCGTGCGTTGTCCTGGTGTCCTGATTTACAGCGAAAAATCCTGCTGTACTGAAGAAATTGAAGCATAAATGTTTTTAGAGTCCTGTTATGTCAGTCTCTCAACAAAAAAATTATCTTGTCTTCATAAACATTTCGATGCCTGACTCCATGGGACATCAAGATCGTTGTCGGGGTTATGAACGCCCAGGTCGACAGAGAAGCAATGTCAGACTGGTGATCAGGACACGAATGAGAACTTTGTAGCTTTCCGAAGCCTGGTGATCGGATGCACTTTCTTTTCAAGCAAAGCTTTCGACAAGGCTACCTAGGGATCACCTGACCAACGGGTATGGAGCCTAATCTATCGAGTTCTCGTCAATGACCAGTTTTTTCCAAATAACATCAACATGCTTTCCCTACGAGATGCAGATATCACCCTGAATGATTACTTAGTACCAGTAACTATGCGCTCACACCTAACAACGGTATACAAGGTGCTCCCAGATTTTATTGCGGCGTCTTGTTGTACCAGGCTAAAGCTCCCGGGTGCCCGTGCTACTAAGGGTCAAATTTTCACAATTTCTCCCGAGTTGTCGGGAGTACAACATGCCTGCGATATATATTATCGTGGACTCTAAAGCAGCGTACAATACAGTTAAACGTGAAGAGTTATAACACTTAGTGCACAAGAACGGCTTACCGGACCAACTAACGCGACTGAGTCGTTTCAAGCTGTCCTTTGTCCTTTGGACTGTCCCGTATGCTATTTAGCATCACTATTGAAGGTCTGATCCGACGAGCGAGCATCGGAACGAATGGGACGAACTTCGACAAAAATAGCCAACAACTTGTCTTCGACTTTGATATCATTACTAAAAACTTTTGAGACGGTGGCGGCAATCTACGTTAGTCTAAAAACGGAGGCTAAAAGGATTTGGCTAAAAAGCAATGCGTCGCAAACCGAAGGGGCTTCGAAAAATATATAGAAGAACCACTCATAATTCGGGTAAGGAGATTCAACGACGCATTTAACCCTCTAACGGGTAAGACCGTCTGTAGACGGCCTTCGCTTTTGGAGCTCCAGAGCCGCGTATGAAATTTGCTTTTGATTTTCAATATCGAAAATGTGTTCCGAACAGATTTCTTGACATTTTGATACTAATATCATAACATTCTGACCATGCATTCAAAAGTTATCAGCTTTCAAAAACAATAATTCCGAAAAATTCCGAAAATAATTAGGGCGCGAATTTTTCCTTTTTTACTTTTGTAGAAAAAAGACATCTAGAACAAAATGATTGACCTAAAAAGTTTTTCTATGAGTAAATTTCATGCATTATTTTAATTTTGTAATATATCTGAATTGAAAAAATATCTGGGCAGAGTGTTAGACATAAAAAAGGAAAAAGAGAAATTGGACTTTTTCTTACCTGGCGCTCCTCCAGATAATTATTTTTGCATGAAAATCAGAACTTAAGGTTTTTTCGTGTGTACTTTCATGATAAAATAGTCATTAGCTTGATCGCATCGTTTTTACGGTGTTGCCCGTTAGAGGGTTAAGCTGTAAGTCAGACCTTCATTTTAGACCGAAAGACTTGTAACTGTAGCCTTGTCAGAAAGCAAAAAATAACTCAGCACTACTTGAAGAGATTCCCATCGTACGACTAGTGAAAATCGAGAGGCTACGGTGGGCCAGCCTTGTCGCAAGGATGCACCACCGGCACTTCGAAAAGAGGGGCTTCGAATTGAGGACGAATAGTCCAGCACGAGCACGATAATGTTTGTCTGTGCCTTTCCAGATTATTTTCCTCTGGTTTTCGGTATCATTTCGACAGTAGTTAAGTTTGGCTGGCTCACTGAAACTCAACTGAAACTACAACAGTTATCTGTATGGTTGGAGTGGTACATTATCACGATCATCATATTTGTCCAGCATTGTACTGTACCTTCTGTAGTCTAAGCACAAGAAGCAAGAGGTTAGGTTAGTCGATTTCTCGAATCTGAAGCTTCTTCGATATGTTTGGGCAAAAAATGTCCAGATTTTTAGTTGGACCGATGTGACCACCCTACTGTTAGGTATTGTGAAACAAATAACAATGTGAAGAATTATCTTTATCTTCATAAAAATCGCCAAAAATTTAATACTATTTCGCAGTGGTCAATAATCTTAAATTAATTTTGTTTTTATCATTCATAAGGCAAATTATTATTTTCAGTTTTCGTCAGTGGTGCTGAAGCTCGGACTCTGAGTGTTTTGATGAAAAAATCAGCATCGCTTTCTGTCGTGCCTCGTTCGTTGTAAAAACTTTGACGACAACCTTTTCCCGAGGCCGCGACAATTTTGCAGTCGTAAAGTCGAGGTAGTAGTTTTGAATTGTAGTTTGTGTTATTGAGCACGTAAACTAACGGCATGCGGCAATTTACAATAATGTTTGTCTCAGGGGGAGAGCCGAATATATAAGTCCCGTATCGTGGTGGCCGGACGCCCAGATACGTTACTTGTGTGATTTTGGTATAAACCGTAAATATACCTAATATAGGCTCGTGACGTGTGACAATTACCCTTTATGTTTATGGATGGTCATAACTCGAACGTTAAAAAAAATAATCGTGAAATTTTGTTTTCAACTTTTCTTTGTTTAGGCTTTCAATATATGGTGCACAGTTCAAAATTTATGAATAAGCAATGTTCAATTTCCGGATAATAGGATAATTGTAGGATAATATGCAGGATAATTTAAAAACAATCCTTATTACCTTCGAAGGAAAAATCAAAATTGTACCATCGTGGATACTCTGGTCTATTAAATTTCATTAGAAGTTTAACAAGTTCTCAAACAACCAATCAAATATCCCTAATGAATGAACTGTTCGGAATCTATCGCCACGGTGCATGGTAACACCTTGCGAGTGCCGCACCAATCAAGCGCGGTTGTTTATTCCGCGAATCTTCTCTCCAGACCAGACGGACCAAGCCAGACCAGACCGACAGCGAACGGGTTTCGGTAAAGTCGTCGACCGAAAATGGATTCGTACATGCTGGGTTCATTACATCAGGTTTTTTTCGCATTATAGACGCACACACACGAGAAAGATAATACATTGTATCTATTTGCCATACGCGCGTTCACCGAACGAAGAATACTGCTGTGCAGGTCGCCCTTTATTTTCGTCACATCAACATTGTAGCGGCAACCGACAGGATGGTGGAACCGTCTACTCAACTAGTACTTCAGGTTATGTTAATGCATCACTCCGTCAGTGTTGATCTAGAGAGCATGCAACCCAACTAAAGCAGTGAGATACCGTTTTTTCCATTCCATTCTTCGCCCTCTGCAGCCCTGCTGCAGTATTCGCTACTGGTCCGAGGTGCAACGTTGTATATGCAACGTGGTACTACAACAGGAATGCAAAAGTTATTTTCAAACTAATTCACGTCTGGCTAGACTGTCTGGGGGACTTGCTCTACCTATTCCGTTGATGAAGATGATGGCGAAAAGATGTCGGGAGAATGCGAAATTCGGTCCAGACTTGGCGAGCGATACGTGAGCACAAGTTGCAGAATACTAATTCCTGGGAGGGAGCTCCGGGAGCTGTCGGTATTGTCGAGTTGACCTTACTCAGGTAGGATGAACATTTTTATTTCGAAAAAAATGTCAGAAAAAATGAAAAACAAAGGAATGACCACTGGAGAACGAAAATTTGCTACTTTTATCTTGATGAATTAATTACCAGTTTTTAAAATTCTTACATAATGCACAGTTCATGCTACAAAACTTTACTAAAATAAAACAGAATAGTTCTACAGTACCCAATCCTACCTTCACCCTTAATCGCTTAACTTTGTTGAAATCGTAATGAACTGCTTCGAATATCGAGCAGATGCTGTACCTACCCTTATTTTTCAACAAATTCCCTAAAGCCGCCCGAAAAAAAAAGATGTATGCATTTGGAAAGCCATAAAGCTGTAAACACGATGGCAATAATGAAACAAAATCTTCCGGTTTTCGGAGTTTCTCCTACAGCATGTTTAAGTTTTGTTCTGGAATAGCCATATATTTGTACTACATGCAATTTTCGGATGCAAATGCACTTTGAGCCTGTCTTTTGACTGCCAGCAACCATCCAGAAACGAATAGTTCTTACACATATATCTGCTCGGAAGGCAACTGCAAAGCAGCAACAGCAGAAACAACAACAGCAATAGCAACAACACAGCAACATTATGCTTAACATCTGTCTGTTTTTGGCCCAAACCGTAGAAGCTCTTTCTCTCTCTCTCTCTGTCTTTCTATGCTATGCAGCAATATTCCTGTACAGTTTTGTGACGTGTCCCAGAAGTTTCGGTTTGTGCTGCTCGAGGCGGCTAGGATGCCAGGATGCAAGGGGAAAAGCGAAAGTCAAAACCACGACACACCGAGGAAAGAAATGCATTTTCATTCGCCGGGTGCAGCACAGTGTCCTATTATGCGAATGAGAACGGCCAAACCCAAAAACGCGTATACGTACGGTGTGTGCTGCTGCTGGCTGGGACGGCGACGGACAGAGGGAACTCACCCATACCACATCATCGCCGACAGGAAATTCACCACCGTGCGGGGAGGGGTGATGAAGTGGCAGTAATCAAGGCTTGAAATGAGTACTGGAAAGTTTGTGGATGGGTTGAAATTCATCATTTCTCGATTAGCGCCGATGATCCGGTTCTGGCCAATAGATTTTCGCAATATCCAACGCGGCGCTGTTGAAAGTTGTTGACAGTCGCGCCGTTTATTGCATTCGGCGGTATTGTGTTGAAGTTTGTTTCGATTTTTAAATAAAACATTGTTCTGTACTGGGAACTTTTTTGACTGCATTTCAATGGTTATAAACTGCATGTTAAAGCATGAACAGAATTTTGTCACATTAATATTAAATACAATTAAATTAAATACAAGTAAATTAAACTTGTTATTACCTCAAACATCCGCATTTGAGCATGAGACATCGAAGCTATTTTGAGAAAAATGAACCTTTTTTCAGGGAACTATCCAAAAATCTTAAAAATAATTGGTTGTTTTCAAAACTTCAAGTCTTTCTCAGACTTTTAAAAACATCCCACAAACAAACAACCGAATCGCAATTTGGATTTTTTGAAATCACAAAAACGGTAGCTAATGGGGCATCGAATCCGATGTTTGCTACTTTACAGAACTGACCTAATCAATATTGTTTCGGACTGTGAGTCCGAGTCGCAAACATAGGAATATTCGTGAGACAACGATGTATAGATGACAGTGCCCTGGTTAAACCTCCTGCGCCACAGTTGATAGTGGCATATTTGTATATAAATGTAAGCGGAGACTCAAGCCAATTAAGCCAGATTACAGTCAAGACAGGCATCAGTAATCTAGTTGTATCTCATACAGTTACATAGCGTACATTTAGGCGTTTTGATCATACATTCCGGTTATCTCCGTCATAGTGAAACAAGACTATCAGAGCAAAAACGTGTTTTTTTCAAATGTGCTAGTAGGGATGAAAAGAAGTCAAAAGAACAAAATCGAAGCAAAACGAGCATGCCAAGCCTATCTGCTGGAATAACGGCACCAGTTTTAGCTTTCGCCCACCCTTCAGACTAGAATAAGATGCAAACAATACTTCTGGGGGTGGCGAAAATTGGATCTTGGGGTCGAAAACTAGTGCCGCACACATACATCACAACATACATAAATACGCTTGATGTGGGTTATGTGAAACTTACAATTTCTCATGACTTTGTAGAGTAATTCGACTGATTTCTCATCATCTAAGATTATTGTCTACCAGCGCCTCAATCCTTACTGGTTTGTTCGAACAGATTTAGGTACGTCACTCCGTAAGAAGTGGTCTAGAGATGTCAAATCACACGATCTAAGCGGTCAATTTACAAGTCCAAAACGAGAAATTAATTCCTGACCGAATTTGCCTCAACTGCTCCATTGTTTCACGTGTTGTGTGGCAAGTAGCGCCGTCTTGTTGAAACCACATAATGGTGGCCATATCTAATGCTTGCAATTGAGGCAAAAAAGTTCATAACCAACTACCGGTAAAGTGGCGACTATTTTCATCTTTGAAAAATTGAAAAAATACGGACCTATGATTCCGCCGGCTCATAAACTGCACCAAGTTCGGACAGTGCTTGTATTGTCTGTGGCCGCTCCTCACCATGTAACCATTTTGTCTGTTGACGTACTGTGGTGTAGCGCTAAACACTTCGGTAAAAAGTAGATAATCTTCAAGTTGCTCCAAGACGTTGAAGTATGTCATTCGGCAGGTTTTAGGCCAAGACCCTCACATTTCTGATACAGTCCAATAAAATAATTGTTGAGTTTGTTAGTCAACACTGACGGTTACGGAAATATTCTTCTACATAATCTGTGAACTGCGAAATTGGTCCACCGTGACTTGCTCACTAAGTCGCCTATGACGACCACAAAATGCTGCAAGTTGACAAAACACATTTTACACTCCGCCAGGTCAGGTTCCACCTGACTCTAACCATCTTGATAGCTGCGCTACTGATCGTCTTGTTCCTACCGGATTTGAGGCAAACACCATCTTTGCAGGGTAGTTGCCTGGCATTCTTGCAACTTGCCCTGCCCATCGTATCCATCCCAAAAGCTTTAGCCACCTTTTGGATACTGGGTTCGCCACAGAGTTGTGTGAGTTCATGGTTCATTCTCCGCCTCCATACTAAGATCGTTCTTAGCACTCGTCTTTCGAAAACCACGAGCACTCGCAGGTCCTCCTCGAGCATTGCCTATGTTTCATGCCCATAGAGAACTACCGGTCTAGCTACCAGCGCTTCCAATGAAATGGCAAACGTGCGCATACATATGGAATCATATTACAACCGAATACTACAGCCGTAGCGCAGTTTTCCAATACAGACACCAAATTCGCCTAGGTCTCGCCGTGAAAAATATGCGATCTGTTGGGATAAAGGACTTTTGGCATTTTTCCTGACACACTTCCCTAGCACAGACATCAAATTGATGTAGGTTTAATCGCAGTTGTAAGAAATTTTGGTGGTACGAGGAGACTTTGTTACTCTTTTTGGCGTACTTCCCAAGCAAAGACATCAAATTGATCTAGGTTTAACAGTCGTAAAGATTCTGCGACCTATTGAGACGGGGAGATTCTGTAACTTTTTTTAAGGAAAGTAATCGAAATCACAGTAAACAGATGGTGAATTTATTAGTCGTTCCTGCCTGTAAAGCAATGCGATCACGAAGAAAATGTATGAAGATATTTGACTTTGAAACTTATCATTGAATTTAGCGATTGAAAAAGAAAATTTCATTAGAAACCACATAATTGCTACATCTATTATGACTCGATCGGTATCTAAACCATGAAAATGCATCCATAATTGGGAGAGCTATTAGCGTTCAAAATTTTTTATTTTCGTGACGGTTACAAGAATCTAAATTATGGTATGACACCCTGTTCCAGATGTAGTCCTACGTAAAAAACGAGCATTCAAAAAATTGCTGGAATATTTTCACCTTTAAATCACCGATGAATGGTTTTTAGGGCAAGAAATGGCAAAGAACAAAAATTATCCCGAATTAAGTAATAACCTTGCCTCAACCATTAACCTCAAAGATTCGCCAATATCTGCGATCCACAGCGCACGGATTCGAATACATGCGGACATTAGCAATTGGGTAAAAAATGCATAATTTTTCAATGGTGGTGTCTTCGAAGAAGTTTAATAATAAAATATAGCGCATCTTTCTGCATTATTAGGGTGACCGCGAATTCACCATTAGGGTGCTACGAACTAGGCTAGGCCATTGCAAATCATATTTAAAGTTTTTGTCACCCCCCCTCCGCCCCCCCTTGGAAATTAGCTTGAAAAATCGGGGGGCAAAAAAATAATTTGTAGGATATGAGTCAAATTTCTTTTTATAAAATCAATTGTCTGTAGGCTCTACAGACTGAAAAACTCGAAATATGAGTCTCCGAGTTGAATTAACGCTTCTAGCACGAAACAGAAATGAAAATTCGAACAATGGAATTTCCGAAAATCGTCCAAAAAAATTTTCCTTCGTTGTTGTCTTTTTCGTATATTTTTGCATAGAAAATAATAACGTATCTATACCTATAAAGAAGGATTTCTGTCTGTCTGTCTGTCTGTCTGTCTGTCCGTATGTTCCTTATAGAATCGAAAACTACTGAACCAATCGGCATGAAAATATGCATGTAGAGGTCTTTTGGGGCCAGGAAAGGTTTTAGTGATGGTTAGAAACCCCTCCCCCCCCTAAGAGGGGGGGCTCCCATACAAATGAAACACAAATTTCTGCATAACTCGACAACTAATCAAGCAAATAGAACAAAATTTGGCATGTGGGTGTTTTCGGTGACAAGAATTTATTCTATGGTAAATTGAGACCCCTCCCCTCTTTATAAGGGGAATTATAACTCCTCTCCTCTTTAAAAGGGGGGGGGGGGCTTCCATACAAATTTCCTCATAACTCGAGAACTAATCAAGCAAATGGAACCAAAAATGGCATGTGAAGGTTTTCGAGGGCAAGAATATTTTCTATAGTAAATTAGGACCCCTCCCCACTTTAAGAGGGGGGGCTCCTGTACCAAAGAAAAACAATTTTCCTCATAACTCGAGAAGTAATTAAGCAAATGGAACCAAATTTGGCATGTGGGTGTTTTGGAGACAACAATTTTTTCTATGATGAATTGGGACTACTCCCCGTTTTAGGAAGGGGGGATCCTATACACATGAAATACAAATTTCCTCATAACTGAAGAACTAATCAAGCAAATGGAACAAAATTTGGCATGTGAAAGTTTTCGATGGCAAGAATATTTTCTATGGTGAATAAGGACCCCTCCCCACTTTAAGAGGGGGGGCTCCTAAATACAAATTTCCTCATAACTCGAGAACTAATCAAGCAAATGGAACCAAATTTGACACGTGGGTGTTTTTGGAGACAAAAATTTTTTCTATGATGAATTGGGACCCCTACCCACTTTAGGAGGGGGGGCTCCTATACAAATGAAATTCAAATTTCCTCATAACTCGAGAACTAATCAAGCAAATGGAACCAAATTTGGCACGTGGAGGTTTCTGGAGGCAAAAATATTTTCTATGGTGAATTAGGACCCCTCCCAACTTTAAGACGGGGTGCTTCTACACAAATGAAATACAAATTTCCTCATAATTCGAGAACTAATCAAGCAAATGGAACCATATTTGGCATGTGGGAATTTTAGATGGCAGAAATTTTTTCTATGGTGAATTACGACCCCTTCCCCTTTTAAGAGGGGAGTTCCCATACAAATGAAATTCAAATTTCCTTATAACTTGAGAACTAATCAAGCAAATGGAACCATATTTGGCATGTGGGAGATTTTGGAATCTTGAATTTATTTTACGATAGTTAGAGACCTCTCACCTCTGTGGTAGGGGGATATGGACTCTCATACAAATAAAACAGAAATTTTTGCGAAACTCAAAAACTAATCGAACTCGTCAATACAAGACCACAAAAACTATCTATAGTAACACTAGATCATTCAGGACGAGACGGTCGCGAGTGTTGCCGGTGACCCGCCGTCGGAAGCGCCGCCCACTGGGGGGCTTGCAAACCTCGAGATTGTGACAAAGATCATCCGAGATTCATGATTTATGTACAACACAGGTTAATTTGTGGCAATACGAAGTTTGTCGGGTCAGCTAGTATATTATAAGCAAGAATAGATTCGGATTTCACGTTTAAACCTTTAAAAAGAATTCTTAAAATCAATGTTTTTTTTGCTCGATTAAAAAATTCACTGTTTTTTTTCGCCCCCCCCCCTTCAGTGGCCGAACACCGGAAGGACAAAAACTTTATAAAATATTTGTAATGGCCTATTTTAAAAAACAATTTTCTCCAAAAGTTGCACGATTTTTTTACTGTAACTCCCTATCTCCTTCGCTTTACGAGCTAGAAAATTTATTATCAAAAATTAACACATTTTTCAATTGATTTTTTCCGACATTCCTTTAGAGATCTCCTAACGGTTGTCTGGTTTGCGCGAAGTTGGCCGAAATTTAAAAAAAATTAAATATTGCAATTTTTTCATTTATTTTATAATTTATTAAATATGCGTCCTAGCGACAAACAGTTTTCAGAGAAAATGTGTATTTTAGCATACTGAATAACTTTGTAGAACACTCGAAAGCAATAAAAAAAATCGTGTGCAAATTTATTAAGCATAACTGATTTTTAAGTGCTCCTTTTTAACACATCATTATATTTAGCAACCGGTAAGAGATAGATAGTTACTATATACAGCAAAGTTGCTTATATTAGTATGTTATGTAACTTTTTGGAGCAAAAATTTTTTTTCTGAAATTATCAAAAAAAACCAAAAATTCGTATCACCCTAATAGCTGAATTCACGATCACCAAAATAGTGCAGAAATATGCGCTATATTTTATTAAAAGTTCTCCGAAGACACCATCCTTGAAAAATTACGCATTTGTTACCCAATTGCTAATGTCCGCATTTTTTCGATTCTGAACCACCGTGCCTGGGGAGCGCCTGGGGGAAAAGTTGGATTTGAATCCGGCTACAATTGGTTCCCATTATAGCTTGGTTCGATCCACGGATCCCCCAGCTTGCATAAAGAGGAACGTTATACAAACTATTTTTTTATACAAACTTAATAAGCGTTGTTTTAATGATTTTCCCTCCCTTACGTTATTCCACTTTTTTCTCTTCACGTCTTGTTTCGCCCATGAGACACTATTTACATCTGCACATCACTACTTTCTTTTATCGTCTCCTCCGTCTATTGTAAAGACTACCGATATAAAATTTTTTTTTGTGTTCGTTGCCCGTTTTCTACCATGCACAGTGGTCCAAACAGCGAAATACGTGATCGTGTGATATTGCGCCGAAACGTGAAGTTTTTCGCATGTAGTGTTTTTTGGAACATTTCTTGATATAATAAGCCCCTTCTTGTGAGAGAAATCTTTATGTGATTAATTCCCTTAAAAGTGAGATACAAAATTTATTTTCTCGTATGTTCGAGATACAGGTTTGGTTCTTTCGGCAAAGTTGTAGTAAATATTAATACAAACAACTTTGTCAAAGACACCATACTTGTATCTCTCCATGGAAATTATCCATTAAGCGTTATTTGTGGACAAACCCTTTAAAACAGTTTTTGAACCCTGACTTATTCTGGTCAATTTTTACGTGTTCATAGTGTTCTAGAAAGTTGTTCATCTTGCTAAAATCAATGTTTCTGTAGAACATTAACATGGGTTATTTTCTAAAGTTTCGGAGATTTTGAGCTTTTATGGTGAAAAATAGTACTTTTTTGAGCTTAAATATTTCCCAAGGTTTGTAGGAGTTGCTCACGGCTCAAAGAATACATGCATAGATTTTTGTAAACAATTGCTGCCTGTCTATGAAAAACGAAAGAAATCTTGCATATGACGAAGTGCAATTTTCATATGACGAACTCCCGCTGGAGCATAAAAAATTGTTTTACCGAGAAATCTAAGTTATCCGAAATATTTTATCTGCCTAAGTGAATGATATGTACAAACAAAACGTGTCAGATTCATCTCATACAAAAAACTTGCGTACTTTCGAATATAATTCTTTTAAAAACTTGAAACAAAGCATGAATCGTGTTTACGTATGCCGAACAAGGTCCTCCGAATAGGTTAGAAAACATGTCACCACTGGCTATCATCGATAACAGAACATTTTGTAGGGAATTGTCAAGCGGACTTCATGACAGCTCGCGCCACTACAGACCAAATTTTTAGCATTAAACAAATCTTGCAGAAGTGTTGGGAATATATTCATGCCCACGCGTCGAATCTTTATTGACTCCGAAGCAGCATACGATACTGTGAGATCGATACCGTTCCGAATGCGGAATGTAACACCAAATGAGACGGACGTGTTATGATTGTAATCAAGCTCAACATTAAATGGCCGCTTTTTCTAATAAGATAAAAAATTTCTTCTAGCATTCAACTAATCTGCTAGCGTTTTAGGCGATAACGATAGCGTTTCAAGTCGAATATGTTTGGCTAATTATTGGATACTTTTCCTTAAAAAGTAACGCGAAAAGAATTCTAATCAGAAATCTTAGTGGACGATCATATTACGTATCCCTGAAAATTTGCAACGTAAAAAGTTCATTTTGACGCGCGCGCGGTGTGCGTGCATGTCACGCCATCTTGTTGAAATTAAAAGTTTTTGGAAACTTCATTCCCGCATTTCCACGGTTTCTCGTTCTCATTTTTGATAAAACATCGGCCCTATAATAGTAACTTGCTGATCGTCCAGTGCTAATGAGATGTGACGGTAACAAGCTTGTTTACGACGGCGGACTCTGCTTTTACCTTGTGGGCATCGACGAATGGCCTTTTGGCTATGTACGTCAAGCTAACAACAGCACATCAATTATTTCAATTTATTTTTACGACATCATATTTGTCAAAGTCATTCAACCATTTTATCGACCATATTTAAAGATGGTGCACCAGTCACAATTTGAGTTATTGCAATTTTATGTAATAATGATATTTATTTAATAACTTGCAGCCCCGATGACAGTTTCGGATCGTTAAAACGTTAACTAAATAATCGTCAACTGAACTTAACTTTTACGTGGGATTTTTTTTTGGATATCATAAATATTTCGTCCATGTTTTTCATGGTTTCATGGTTTGAAAATCCTTTGTTTTTTCTTGGAAAATATCTAAACAAAAGTTTTTCGAAATATTAAACATTCACCGATCCTTCTACTTCCTATAGCTTCGAGCTACCTCTTTCGGAGTCGCCAAACCCTCTCTCCCGGAGCCCGAGAAACCGTCTGCTTCACGACACCGTCATTATTTAAATTGTGGCACACGCGCGTAAATAACCGCTTGTTACACGCATAAGTGCACTGAACCAATAAATATACAATTAAACGGTATTAAGCGGCAATAACAACGACATATAAATCTGCATCCGCATGCCCGTATTAATAGCATTATGATGGCACTCTGGTGGCCGAATTTCAGCCTGGCATGCAACTGAATCGCACTGCATCGCGCGTCGGTTGTCTTCGGATGCACAGAAACAGGAAACGGCACACTCTACGGCGCTGGGCTACTCATTATAGTGTGTCGGTCCTCGGCGTAACAGCGACGGCGGTGGTGGTGGTGGTGGTGGTGATGGAGGTGCTAGCGACGGTTATCTTTTCCCTCAAATGTGTCATTTTGCACCCCTCAACTCAACGTTCCGTTTCGTTCTTTGATCGGCCTACCACCAAGGCTGGCCTGCCGGGACGACCTACGGGATGTGTGTCGATTCGATATCATACACATGCACACCGTTCAATAGTGTCACCGTGAACCGGAAGGTATTTTACAATTTTTCGGAACATTCTATATTGTCGCTGTCCTTTTCTACCGGGATACGAGGATACGAGCAGTGGAAAATAACTCGACTTCATATATTGGCCGATCCCCGGAGCCGGGGAGGTTTCACGGATAATTTGCATATTTTATAGAATTATTAGAAGGAAATTTATATACACCACAATTTAATGTAATTTATGCGAAACGCGAAAGGGGATAAATATTTTCACTGCCGATGGATCCCGGTTAGCGTATGTGAAAAAAACAGCCCCGAATCAGGGTGAGCGTAGCTATTTCATCTTTTGCAGGTTTTGTTAATTACAAATGAAGAAATAGTAAGAAACACTAGAAGAGGTAGAGCATTTTTCCGTACAGCCAACGATTACTTTCAACTTTCTAGGAAACGCTATATAATTAAAAAATGTCCAAGCAGAACAAAGGACAGTTACCTTATTAAGTGGTAAGTGGTAATTGCTTAAATGAATAGGAAGAAGAGTTGAAAGGTGAAAATAATATAGGAAGGGTAAAAGACTGATTACAATAATTAACCATCTAGGACATTCCTGTCCTTTGCATGTTCGCTAAAATTGACACTAAATGTTTCAGCGCTGTGGCATGCTATTAGGAAGAATGCAGCTGCATGTTTCGGCTAATTGTTTTAGAAAAGATTGAATATATAAAAAGAAACCCAAACAATCAATAGATTAATTGTTTCAGTCAGTCGGAAACCACAGAAAAATCTCAGCTTGCCAACATAAGCTGATTTTTCAAATGTGGCAGCCAGCGTTCCGCACTTTCCCCCGGGCAGCATCACAGAGACATCCTAGGACAGCGGAAAATATTCGCTTTGTTCTGTCCAGCTGTGCGAATGTGAGACTTTTGACACTGTTGAATGATGGTGTCAAAATCTGCACACCCGCCCGAACAAAGCATAAACATCGCATCAACCGAGACAGACATCAACAGAGCGCGCACGTTGCACGTTGCTCACACCTTCATCCACTGCAGCAGAGGCAGCCAAGGCACGTTATTGATGAAATATTTTCGACATCTGTTCTACTTAAAATGTGATCAATTTTCTATTTATCTCTCCTTTCCCCGGGGCACGACGAGTCAAACTGAACTCTTGGTGCACTTTTTTTTATTCGAGGGCGTTTTCGATGCTTTCACTTCTCAATGCTAGCAACGTTTGTCCACCGCAGAGAGCCCTCCTAGCTACCCAAAACGTCGAGAGGACATTTGTCCTTTTCGCGTAGCGCGTCAAAATTAATGACTTTGAACCACGCAGGCTGAGAAGCTAGAATTGGACACAACAGCCGCATTCGAGGGAGCGATGAAGTTATCATATTTCTGGAACAATTATCACGAAAACGTGCTATACATTAACATTCTTGCTTGTCACGGTCATCGGCATCATCGGCATCATCGACAGCGAAAGCTGCGTCATCACAACGGTAACAGCCGGCTAGATCAGGCAGTTTCCCAGTGCAACATTCGACGAGAGTTAATTGAATTCTTTGCTTGACAATGTTGCATCCCGGTATCGAATGGGATTTTCACCCGGCTACGACAACATACTTGAATTTTTTAGCTCGAAATGGTTCTTATTATTCATCAAAAATTGAGGAAGAATGGAATAAGGAACTTGAAAATTGATTAAAGAAAAACAATAAGCATCGAATTGATGTTAAGCAACACGATCGAAGCTAGGATGTAGTACCCTCCAGAGCTTACATCTCAAAAATAAATCAAAAAAATGCCTTCTAACGAGGTCCGGAACGATGCACTCGTGCAAGCAATTATCCGTCTTTCTTACAGATTATTGTAGGTACATACTTGCAACAAGTTGCAATCCAAGCGTACCCATCCTCTCGCACACAGCTGGACGCGCAATCGTTGCTGCCAGTGGCTCCGAGCACGCGTACCTACCAATACCTCCGCCGTTCCCATCAATCTTCGTCCTGCTGCTATGGCTGCTGGCTGTTGGTTACTTGTAGGTTGAAGGCTCCGGATCATATCGGTATAGGTATAGGTATGTTACAAATGTGCTCTCACTCAACATAGCAATAACAAAAAGGCACACGCCATCGCACAGTGGGGAATCGCTGGCCAGCAGCCAAAAAATGAAAGTTCATTTCGATTCTCCGTTGTATTTTTCCTGTGATTCTATACTATTGAAGTGTTCAAATCCAAAATTTTAGATCAACATGACAAAATTTGAATTTTCTATGAATCTTGAAAGTATGCAATCTCAGCATGTTTTAGCGTTTTTTTGAAAAATAACCCAATATTTCAAAACATGCTAGAAGTCTAATGGTAGCTCGGATTTCAACGGTATTTAAGGAAAAGTTCTTCAAAAAATAGTGCTGAATAAAACCCATTAAGTGAGTATGCAGTAATTTTATCATAGTATGCCACAATTTTAATTTTCATTAAAAAAGTGCCATATTTTCGCGTAAAACACGCTTAAAAGTTTTGAAGCCAAGGTTCGCCACTATTGACACTACCGGTAAAAGTTAGCGTAAAATATAAGCTTTCAAATGGATATAGTCTCATTTAGCGCAGAGTAGCGCAGAGCACAGATGTTACGCTTGTAAGGCTACTATATCAGAATTCAACAATATAGACAAAATGCAAACACACAAAGCAAACGTAGGATATCTTAATTATGGGATATCTCCTTTACATGGTTGGATAAGCTGCTTCGAATGTATGGTCCATATTGCATATTGACTAGATTTTAGAGCTTGGAGGAAATCTGGAGGATACAGCGATAGTAATGACGGAAATACAGCTCGAAGATCTTATGCCAATCCGGGTATTAGTTCTGGAATCACGGGTATAGATATGAAATTAATTAAAAGGTTGACAAATTTTCTTATAGCAAGTTCTTGAACACATTATTTCAGAAAAATTCGAAACTTATTGTTTGTATACCAAAAACCTTTATGTCAGGGTATTGTCCTCATATAATACGTCCACTGCAATGCAAAGAATTTGAATTTGCGGTCATAAATTAATCTAGACAACCATATTGCTAATAGGACGAATGACAGAAGAAGCACCAAAAATAAGTTTTTTTGTTTAATTATAGTCACTTCAACAACTCGGGTCATTCGTGACTTCTGCGGGGTTGGGAATTGAACCACGGAACCTCCTCAGTGTGAGAGGCATGAATGCTAACCACTACACCGGTATTGACCCTCACGAAAATAAGGTTATTGCCTTATGCTAAAAATAGTGATAAAAATACAAGACAATATTTACATGCAAAAATGAGTGTGAAAATACAAATAGTGATAGAATTATTCGTCTTCTTATTTCTCCGGATAAAGCTTATAGCTTCTTCGAAACGGAAAAATGTAATTAGAAAAATCTTTCTGAGAACGCTATATTACTATTGAAGACGAAACGTGAAACGAGTGATTTTGCAGAAGGAGAAGAAGAAAAAGAGTAAGAAGAAGAAGAAGAAGAAAAAGAAGAAGGAGATAAAGAAGATCAAGAAAACTAATAAACGTTTTGATTTTTGATTAATATTGAGTTATATGGATTTTGTGTTGATTATTAAAGCTCATACTTGCTTTGTATTGTTTTATATAATGTTTTATCCTATAAAATTCCATTTGCAATAATTTTCCAAATGACCCTCATTTCTTATACGTCATTATACTTAAAAAATACTTGAAAAATAGTTGAAAATTCTCCCTAGCACAAAAAATATACGTTCTAATGCAAAATAAACCTGAAATTCGGGCTCAGCACCCCAAAATTACTTAAGAACCACATATTATCCTTGATTTAAAGAGATTTTTTTGCTTGGCCAGCATTTGTATGGAGTCGCCCCACTGTGCATCGCGAGGAGACGCACGAGCTTCAAGCTCAACAGCCACCAGCCAGGTTCCATCGAGCAACAACTGTTGCCCGTTTCGGGGTTGCCGGCTTTGCTGCGAGGACTGTACCACACCACGCCACCCCAGTCCCAGTCCGTCTTCTTGACAGCCGACAGGTGCTAATTTTCGACTTTTGTTTGCTGCTGACTATCGTCGTCGTCCGTCGTCCGCACGTACCCTACAACTATACAGGCTCTATACACTCGACTCTCCAAGAAGTCTCATCTGCTGCTTCATTCGCATCCTTCCCCGGCGGGTCTCGATGTCGCTTAGCCGATGCTTCCTCGTCACATTCCCGGCACCGTCGTTCGGCTTGCACCTTTGGCATGCGTTATTTCAGCATTCATCCTCCGAATGCGGTACAACTGTGATCGGACCTCGCCGAATTTGAAAGTTGTGTGTATGTATGTATGTATGCATGATTGTGTTTGGCTACGAAGATGATCAGGACGAACCGTTTGAATCCACCTGGCAGCAGAGCAGAATTGTTTCCTTGCTTGGCAAAGCCAGTCCCGAACAAGAAAATCATAATTCGAGGATTATTATTATTATTATGATACCTAGTACAATACAAAATGACTACAAACATATCCATGTTCATTGTCGGTGAAAGAAAAACTGCCATTAAACTCATTATTTCCACAGTAATCGAGGAAAAATATAATCTGAAAAAAGATTTCCACAAAATTCTCTGCGTCTGTTAGGTTCTATAGAACACAAGGAGATCGTTGCTTTGCCATATTTTGACTATTTGATTTATATTTTTGTATTTTTTCCTATACCTGTCATGTCTAAGACATTATTGCGTTAAAATTAAATTCTTTCACATTGATGTTCACATTTCGACTCCAATTTTCACTTCTGTTAAGGGGGCATAGTACTTTTTACATCATATTTTTGGCCTTATTTCAAATATTTTTTTCTTGATAATGCGAAAGGCGAATCGATTCGGGTTTTTTGCATTGTAAACATTGTATTTTATACTAATATTTACAATTTTGTTTACATATGGAAACCTCTTCCCCCCTCCCCTACGACTCCTTGAACATCATCATTCGAAAAAAACATGAATTGCGGTACCATGGATTGGCACTCGAGGGCTTATCCAAAATGAAAAATTCCAAAACGACATGAAAGTATATTAAATTACTTCGTGTTTGACCCATCCTTTTTTTGAAATTCGAACGCATAACAAAATGGCGGATATTCAAACATAAAAGTAAGGTTTTTAGTCGAAAAAATTGACTTTAAACCATTATAAAAAATACAAAAATTACAATATCCAAAAAAGGATGGGTCAAACACTAGATAATTTGATTGGCTTTGAAACAAAAGAAGAATCATGAGAATTGCTTGAGCCGTTCTTGAGATATTTATGGTACCGACTTTCAAAACCTGGTTTCGAGAAAAACGGCGCTGAAGCTTTTATTCACTGTGTAATCGCTCCAGACACGCGCAGTACAAATAGCTGTAACTTTGTCAATTTTTGGAATTCATCCAAACGGCTTCAAACACATATGGTCAAAATGTTAATCTTTTGATATAAACAATAAAAAAAATTTCGATTTTTTAGAATTGAAAAAGTACTATGCCCCCTTAAGAATTCTTTGAAAAATATTTTTACTAATTCTTAACATCAGGAGTCAGTTTATAAGCATCTCTGGTTTCATGTTAAGAACTACATATCTACGTCACAGCATGGTTTTTTCCTGGAATGGACCAGCGTTTTCAAGTTAATGCAGTCTACACTGACTTGAAGGCTGCATTTGATCGCGTGGACCATGCAATTCTGCTGGCTAATCTTGATTCTGCATGACATCTGCATGACTATAAGCATCCCAAAATGTACCGTCATCAGTTTCTCCCGGAAAAACATACATTGGTATGCGACTACCGCATCAATGATCAAGTCTTGCAACGTTACTGATCTCGGAGTTATTTTGGATGAGCAAATAACGTTTAGACAACATTACGAGATGATCATCAGCAAAGCAACTCGACAACTGAGAATGATACTAAGGATTGGCAAAGAATTTCAAGACTCTGGAACATTGCGCGCTTTGTACTGTTCTCTGGTTCGTCCCATTTTAGAAACAAGATGCGCTGTGTGGGACCCCCACTATGACTTCTGGTCTCAACGAATTGAAAGCATTCAGAAACACTTCGTCAGGCAAATTTCCCATATGCTGCCTTGGAGGAATCCCGAAAGTCCACCATCTTACGAAAACCTATGTAGTTTAATTGGCATTACCTCACTTGTACAACGGCGGAAAGATATCATCGCTAGTATGGCACACAAGATACTAGTGGGAATATACGATAGCCCTGCTGTACTTTCTTCACTCTAACTGTATTGCCCTTTGTGCCCTCAACGACATCAACAGCTTTTACGTATAGGAACACACCGTTCCAATTATAACCTGCAGAAGCCAATTCGACATTTGGCTGTAGAATACAATCATAGTAGACTACATTTTGAGTTTTAGTACTTGACTAATTGTAATTATATGTGTATATATGGAATTTAATATAATATGTAATGTAATATGCTATTTGCTATTGTCCCAAAATGTATTTATGGTTAAGTTAATGATAAGTTCACCATGTGATTGAAAAACTGCTGAAAAGATGCTGGGTTTTTATGCCTCTTTGAGGATGCGTGATTTGGGCATTCTCAAGGCGGCTCTTCCTAGCCAGCATTTCATTTAGACCAATGAGTCGGTTGAAATCTATACCTATAAAAATGAATTTCTGTCTGTCTGTCTGTCTGTTCCTATGTTTCTTATAGAATCGAAAACTACTGAACCGATCGGCGTGAAAATTTGCATATAGGGGTTTTTGGGGCCAGGGAAGGTTCTCTCGATGGCAAAAGACCCCTCCCTCCACTAAGAGGGGGGGGCTCCCATACAAATCTATGCCTATAAAAATGGATTTCTGACTGTCTGCCCGAATGTTCCTTATAGAATTGGAAACTACTGAACCGATCGGCGTGAAAATTTGCATATAGGGGTTTTTGGGGCCAGAGAAGGTTCTTATGATGGTTAGAGACCCCCCCTACTAAGAGGGGGGCTCCTATACAAATCTATACCAATAAAAATGGATTTCTGTCTGTCTGCCTGACTAAGAGGGGGGGCTCCCATACAAATGAAACACAAATTTCCTCATAACTCGAAAAGTAATCAAGCAAATGGAACCAAATTTGGCAAGTGGGGGGTTTTGGAGGCAGGATTTTTTTTAACGATGGTTTGAGACCCCTCACCCCTGTGGTAGGGGGATAAGGACTCTCATACAAATAAAACAGAAATTTTTGCGTAACTCAAGAACTAATCGAACTCGAGAAACTTTACTCTTTCATAAAACATTAATCAATAACAAGACCACCAAAAACTATCAATAGTAACATTAGATAATTCAGCGCGAGACGGCCACAGGCCGCGAGTGTTGCCGGCGACCTGCCGTCGGAAGCGCCGCTGCTGCGGGGGGCAGCCCCCGTAGAGATCACCACTATCTACGTTTATTTATTTTCCTAGATCTACTGACCTCTATTACTTTCCTTCAGTTGGGTCAGCCTGCGAAATGGTACTTTCTACGAAAAAATTTTCCGTGAAATGGTACATCCCGCGTATGGTTTTTCGCGAAATGGTATTCTGCGAAACTCTATATTCCGCGTTATGGTCAACCGAGAATAGGTGTTCCGCAAAATGGTATTCGGCAAAATGGTTTGTAATGGTGGCGAATATTTAAATGCTATCCGCTTTATTTTATCAGGCTAAGCAATGGGGGAGTTGTTTTCTACTTTACTGTGAGGAAAATTTGTATATTAAAACACCCATAAACTCCCCAGAAACTTGCAAAACTCAAGACAAAGGTCATCCGAGATTCACGATTTATATGTACAACACAGTTTAATTTGTGGCAATACGAAGTTTGTCGGGTCAGCTAGTTATTCAATAAATATCAAATATCAGGAGTCAGTGACTTAATTGAAAATTACATTCAAGACGTAAAATAAGCGGAAAATCTAAATATGATTGCTGTTCTATACAATTGGTAACTTTCAGCGTAAGTAAAATGGATTAAACAACAGGGATGGGAGAAAATTAAGAAGACGCTCCAAAAACTTCAGTCCAAAATTGAGAAGTAAAAATATCTTAGGGGCCTTGCACTAATTACCTACTTGTCTACAGCAAATTATTATCGGCTGCAAGAAACTCCATTTCAGCTTAACTTTCGCTGGACGAATCTTCTCCGTCAAGAGTATCCCTGTCTAACAGCACCTCAGCTTGGCCGTCTACTTCAACACAACACAGGACACTTCCGAGGCGATGCGGTTCGTAAAATTTTCTGAAGGCGAATCCTTTCGCGTAATGCTCGGTTCATGTGTTTACGTCTAGGTTTACGTCAACATATGCCTCATCAGACGATAAAATTGTGGTTGAGCCAATGGTCAATGGTTAATGCTAATAGGTAGGTATTATTGCACTATTTTTATTTCTAATTTCTATTTTTGGGATGAAAAAAAACTTGTTCACGTGGACATATTCCATACCCCCTCCCTCCCTTCCGTGGACAAGTGTAAATATTTCCATACCCCATTTCCCCCCCCCCCCCCCCCCCCCACTAAACTGTCCACGCGGTATATGGATGGCCCCCTATGAAAATTCCTATTACACAAACGAAACAAAGGTTTCTTTCATATATCGCTCCTCGGTGGAACCCACCGCTTTGCTAACAGTCACTTGCACAACTGTAATCGGTAAATGCAAGAGAAACGCAACCCTCTTTACTTATTTTGACCGCCTCCTTGTGGGGGATCACCCCCCTTTTATCCAACCCTCAATGTTTATTCCCTTCGCAAGTAACAATTTGAGTTTTATTACACTCTTATGATGGCATTTAAGACCAAAATTGGTCATTAAGACCACCGTAAGAGTACAATAAAACTCACATTGTTGCTTTGGATTATGTCAAGAATCATGTGTGCCAAGTTTGACGAAGAACCGTCCAGGCGTTTCGGAGTTGAGGCCTCCCTCCCCCTGTAAGAAACTCCCATTTTGTCAACCCCTAGTGCTGATTCGCTTATGTCAAGGAACATGTGTGTCAAGTTTGGTGGAGAACGGTCAAAGCGTTCTGGGGTTATGATCTCTCCCCCCTCCTGTTAGGATTCCCCCTCCTTTTGTCAACCCTTGAGTGCTGATTCCCTTATGTCAAGTAACATGCGTGCCAAGTACTCACGCTATACATCTATACCTATAAAAATGAATTTCTGTCTGTCTGTTTGTCCGTATGTTCCATATAGAATCGAAAACTACTGAACCGATCGGCGTGAAAATTTGCATGTAGGGGTTTTTGGCGCCAGGGAAGGTTCTCATGGGAAGGGAAGTTACAGACGCCAGGGAAGGTGGTTACAGACCGCTCACCCCACTAAGAGGGGGAGCTGCCATACAAATGAAACACATATTTCTGCATAACTAGAGAACTAATCAAGCAAATGGAACCAAATGTGGCATATGGGTATTTTTGGAGGAAAGAATTGTTTCTATGGTGAATTAAGACCCGTCCCCTCTTTAGGAGGAGAATTATGATCCCTCCCCCCTTCAAGAGGGGGGGGGGGGCTCCCATGCAAATGACATACAAACTTTCTCATAACTAGAGAATTAATCAAGCAAATGGAACCAAATTTGGCATGCGGGGGATTTTGCAGGCAGGATTTTTTTATGATGTTTTGAGATCCCTCACCCCTGTGGTAGGGGAATAAGGACTCTCATATAAAACAAAACAGAAATTTTTGCGTAACTCAAAAACTAATCGAACTCGAGAAATTTTAGACTCTTCCATAAAACATAACAGACAGTAAAAAGACCACCAAAAACTATCTGCAGCCCCCCGCAGAAATCACCTCTGTCTAGGTTTGTTTGTTTTCCTATGTCTACTGACCTGCATTACTTTCCTTCAGTTGGGTCCGAATGAGTGATAACGAGTAAGGAGAGGATCACCCCGAGGATCGAAATGGTACTTTCCACGAAAAGGTTTTCCGTGAAATGGTATATTCCGCGTAAGGGTTTTCGCGAAATGTTATATGTTATCACAGCGAATATTTAAGTGCTATCCGCTTTATTTTATCTGGCTAAGTAACGGGGGGATCGTTTTCTACTTTTCTTTTGTCGGAAGGTTTGACCACTACGACCATTATTTTGATCTATTGTGGTATACTTCTTCTTTTGTCTAGGTATTAGTTGCCGACAAAACACTATTGATGGAAGTGTTCGTCATTGTCAATTCATACCTCTTCTCCCAGTCCGGCATTGCACTTCTTATTAAGTTTATTACCTGATTGGGAAGGTCCGAAGGTTCTTAGTCTGCGAAGAGTTAGTGCACTGCACTGGCAGAGCAGATGTTCTGCAGTTTCGCTTTCGAATTCGCAGAGTTGACAAGTATCATTATCCAGCCTACCAATCGTTTTGAGATGGCGTTTGCTCGGACAGTGACCGGTAAATAGTCCTATTTATCATACTTAGTTCGGTTTTCTTCAAATTAAGCAAGTTTTCTACTTTACTGTGAGAAAAAATTGAAACTTGTTAATTAAACTACCCATACTTTCATAGTGACGTAACTGCCAAAATGTATTATCTAAGGTTGAGCTCCTCAGAAACTTGCTAAACTCGAGATTGTGACATATTCACGATTTATGTACAACACATTTTAATTTGTGGCAATACGAAGTTTGTCGGGTCAGCTAGTATATCGATAAAAGTAAAAAATCAGCATTACGCACAGATATGCATGCTAATACATTGTATTTGATGCGGAAAACTGGCATATCCGTACTATTTTTAAGGCGATATACATGATGCGGAATAATCATACGCGTTTCTTCTATATAAGTATAATAGGGTAATTGATCTTGAATGGACCTATTTAGCGCTTTTTAACACCACCACTCGCACTCCTGCTCAGTTTACTCGTCATTTATAAATAATATGTGGTGATGTTACTATTTGTTGGAAAGTACCACCTTTTTTCTACATTATCAGTACTTTAAAAATGTATAATTGATGAAACTTTTATTAAATATATCGTTTTTAGCCAAAGCCTATTTTTGATCTTGAATGGACCCAACATGATCTTGAATTGGACCTATTTTTGATTTTGAAATGGACCTAAATTTGGATTGTCATAGTTTCTTCCATGTAAATGAACAAAATAATAACAAAGAACTTTTTTTCAATAGTACAACTATACTACTGCTATTTATTAATAGGACACAAGGTTGAACAGCTTTTACCTTTCTTATACTCTGTTAGAAAGGTATGAAAGTCGGTTGAAAAATTTGAAATCAGTCACAGTCGCCGAGGGTCTTGTTTTTATGTCAGCCCAACAATTGAACAATGTTTCAGTGACTTGATATGCGTTATGTATGTATCTGTGTGTGACATTTGTATATTGGAAATTATTACCTGTTGTTCAGATATGGTTGAAACGATTTCTACGTCATAAAAAAATTATGTCGCCTATTAGTTTCAAAAATTTAAACCATTCATTAAAAATATGTAATATAACTTGTATTAAACGTAGTTTATTAAGTACAGTGGGGTTCGAGTTTTTATTTAGTGACTACATATTTCGAAAGGTCAGACTTTTACTGACGTAGGACTACGTCTTACTCCAAAGTATCTAAAGGTTTGCGACAGCCCCTGTCGAACATTTTGAATATAAAACCGTTGCAATCGTGAAAAATTCGTTAATTAGTGGTAATTATTCAATTTTTGACACATTTATATGCAATTTTTTCAGTTAAAAAATGGTCTAGATTTTGCCACGGTTTCGATTTTGGCAATATAGGCGACACGCATTTGTTGTCAAATTCGAAATCATACTGTAAATGGTGCTTGAAAAAATTAGACTTGGTAATTCTACTAGGTTTAAAGGTAAGGTTAGATACAAGGTTTTAATTTTAAATGATAGTCGATGAAGAACTGTAGCAGATAGAAAATAGGTGAACCTTCCTATTTTCTATCTGGTACAGTTGAATATTTTAGATCTCAGGGTCACTCAATTTCGGTGGACAAGGAGGTATTAATTTTGTCACAAGTCAGAGGGGAGAGGTGCTTAAAGAAAACTTTACATCCCCCAAGAAAAAAATCAGAGGGGTTGTGTATAAGATGCGACCACGGATGACGTAGTACAACGTTAGTCGGGTTGCATGATTTTGAATATTTTACTAAACTGATTTTTAATCGATCTGTCAATCGATCAAAAGGTGATGTGAAGTCAACCTGCTTACTTATCGGCGGAATATAAGGTCTTTGCCAAATATTTTTTAAGTTTTTGTCACCCCCCCTTTGGAAATTGGCTTGAAAAATCGGGGGGCTAAAAAAAATTTGTAGGCTATGAGTATAAAATCAATTGTCCGTATGCTCTACAGCCTGAAAAACTCGAAAAATGAGTGTACTTAACACTTCTAGCACGAAACAGAAATGGAAATTCGAATTCGTAGTTTCCGAAAATCGTCCAAAAAAATTCTCTCGTTTTTGTCTTCTTTTCGTACCTTTTTGCATGGAAAATAATAACGTATATATTAAAAGCAAGAACAGATTTGGCCCTTGCCCCTACGGCTCCTTGAAGATAGTCGTTCAAAAAAACCATGAATTGCGGTACCATGGATTGGCGCTGGGGGCTTATCCGAATTGAAAAATTCCAAAACGACATGAAAGAACATTTAATTATCTCGTGTTTGATCCATCCTTTTTTAGAATCCGAACACATAACAAAATGGCGACAATTAATACATAAAAGTATGGTTTTTAAGCGAAAAAATTGACTTTAAACATTTCTAAAAAATACAAAAATTACAATATCAAGAAAAGGATGGGTCAAACACTAGATAATTTTGTTGGCTTTCAAACAAAAAAAGAATCATAAGAATTGCTTGAGCCGTTCTTGAGATATTTATGGTACCGACTTTCAAAATCTGGTTTCGAGAAAAACGACGTTGAAGTTTTTACTCGTTGTGTAATCGCTCCAGACATGCGCGGTACAAATAGCTGTAACTTTGTCAATATTTGGAATTCATGCAAACGACTTCAAACACATATGGTCAAAATGTTAATCTTTCGAAATAATCAATCAAAAAATTTAGGTTTTAAAAAATTGAAAAGGTACTATGCCCCCTTAACAGAAGGCAGTTAGTATCCCTCTTATCTTTTGATCCATATTATCTTTTAATCAATGATGGTTAAAATTTTTGTACAATACCGATTTTGTACAAATTAAGTTTATATTATTTTAGGCATAAAATGACATATGTTAGCTAACTAATTAGGAAGACTTTTTAGTTTCAAAACTAGGGGCTACAATATACAAACACTATGAAGCAACTACGAAAAAGGATGAGTGATAGTTAGTTTTATCAATATAATTAAGTTTTTATTTAGGCTATAAATCAAGCCTACTTTCAATATCCCGTGCTTATAGATTAATTATAAACGGAGATACTATAGTGACAACAAGCAACGACGAGTTCGTTAGTGGTAGGCAATGATAGCTACCGTCAGTGATGTCTCGGAGCGCAAAACTAGGTCCATTCTAAAATCAATACTAGGTCCATTCAAGATCAAAAAAGGGGGTTAACATTTTTCAAGAATTTGAAGATTTTACTGGTTTTACTGAACTTTTAAATACCTAAATTGAAATTACACATATTTTAGCATGATTTTAAGAGTATTGTTTTATTTCAAACCAGAAGGGTTCCGGGTAGTAACAGTTTGAAAATACTCTATGGTGACTGCCAAAACGCTGAAAAACAGCTACTTTTAAATACGCGGCAATAAAGTAGTTTTGGCTATAGTTTTAATTTAATTTTAGTATATTTACGTTCAGAAATGATTAAAGATAAACATAAAAGCTAAATACAGTACAAAGACTTGATAATTATATCCTAAAATTCTTATTTAAAAATAGGTCCATTCAAGATCAGAATTCGACTAGGTCCATTTCAAAATCATTTACCCTACTATAATATACGACAATATCCGATTAGGCGCGACTATGTTGCTATACAATTCTGTGCTGAAATTCGTATGTGTGTTTGTTATTAACATTATATACGACTGAAAAACAACTTGGGCGGACTTTGTTAAACTTTAGTTACGATTCCGAATTCGTTAAAAGATATTTACGATAATTTTGGTACATTGATGTACGATTTGGTGCTAACTGGGTGTTTACTATTAAAGTTCGTATCAAGTCTTCTTCTGCATTTTTTAATTTTAGATTTACTCCAGGACATCCTTTGAATAGTGGCACGAAGCAAGATTCGGCCAGAAGATCGTAGGGCACTCATGTTGCTTCAACAGAGGAAGCAGACACTCCTTGAGGTAGAACTGCCCGCTTACAGTCCCGGTAATCACGAATGGCGCACTCTGTTTGCCACATGAATCGCTTGCCAAGTCATGTATTTCTTGGGAAATTTTGAAACTTTTTGTTTCTTTACTTGCTTCGTAACATCAAGCTTGTGCTGGGCGGTGAAGAACAGTAGTCCCGGAAGCTGCCGGAAGTCCGCCTTGAGATACGTCTCATCATCCATGATGAGACAATGAGGCTTTAACAGCATCTGGGAGTACAGGTGACGCCATTTTTGCAATTTTCGAAAAAACTGACAGCGATAAAAATACAGTGAAAACAATACACTCTAAACTACTTCTACCCAAATTTTCAAGAAAAACTATCCAATGGGTAATTTTTTACAGCGTTTTTTCCGTGATGCAATCTGATGTCGGACACCCTTTACCCATCTAATCCTGTGCAACACTTGCACCATCTTGCTTAAACACTTTCATCCACTCTTTTTTCAAATCCTGGTTGTTTTTGATGACCTTCCCTGTTTTCCTGAGCTTACCCTTCATAATCGCCCAGAATTTTTCTATTGGGCGAAGTTCTGGCGAGTTTGGTCTTGATTTGCCTCGTTCGACACGAAAACAACATCGTTGGCCATCACGGGTTTCGCGTAATGGGACGATGCCAAATCCGGCCAAAACGAAGTGTCTAGAAATTCGTGAGACCGGAAAAAAGGACAGCAAACACTTCTGAAGTACTTCTTGGCAAATTTGTCGACCTACTTCTTTCGGAACTTCACCGGGACATCCGGTCGGAACTTCGACGAAAAGCTGGGGCAGGCTGGGAATCTACTTGGCGTTCGCTTTAATGTACGTCTCGTTGTCCATTGTGGTTCCTTTTTCCTGCATCCTAGTGCGGGATTAGGCCACCGTATTATGTTTATCGGTTCGGTTAGATGCCTTCCTTGCCTTGAAGACATAAAGTCCGGCCCGTTTCCTTGTATGCTAGACGAACCAGATGGAAGTATTGACCTTCTTGACCACGTACCGAATCGAAAGGTTCAGATTGTGCTTGAAAATGGTAAAATGGTCGATTCCCAACTATTTCGCGATCCACCTTTGGGACTGGCCGTGAGATTTTCCACGACAGCGCCTATAATTTTCTGTCGAAGCACTCCTTGCTTAGAAGCGATCTCGATAACCACTTGACAGATTATGACGAAATTTTGTACATGTAAACATTACACTCTAAGTTAGTTTTACCAAAAATTTCATCAATTTTTACCCATGAAATAAAAAGTTATACATAAAAGAAAGTGTTGCATTTTTTTTTAATAATTTACAATCTATAGTGGCCGCATGCCTTCACATTCCATTGCTGAATGTGCAGAGGCAACACCACCTTGTAACAGCGAATGTTGAACTAACAATCCATCCCGTCCTCCCCAACGACCACAAGGAAATGGCAGGTACCATTAATACTCTACTTAAAGACATAGTAACTACATCGTAGTTACTGAATTGTTGTACATTAAAGATGGTAAATTATCCCAAAAAGCTATATGTGTGTTCTCTGTGTAATTTAGTAAGCTTAGATCCATCACTGAGGAGCAAGTAGGATGTGTATAGTCGTTCATGCTGATACCTATACTCAATGCTTTAATGTTTTCGTTTTGATAATTTATATTTCAATCAACACTTTTGTCATTAATCGATTATTTCCACTGTATTTCGGCTAATTATGAAAACCAAACGGTTTAAATTTATTTGGTTTCGGCTTGATGTTGGCCTCTTTTAAGACGTGTACAATGCTTTGATGATCTTTTCGACTTCGTTTAATACCTACGTTCCTGGCTTCTTTTAAATGTACTCTCAAAAACTAGTCAGTTCTATTGAGTCTTACAGAAAAATGAACAATTCATATTAGGTACTTAATAAATGTATAGTCTGTCTAAATTGTTCTCCGATCAAACATCAAAGGCACGAAGTTTCACGACTCATTGCACAGCTTTTCCAAGCGAATCAAAAAAAAAAAACAAACTAGGTTGTTAATTTATATTTTATGGTTCTCACTACCGACTTAGTTTCAAGCATTTCCTCCCCACTACCCGCCCGGGAGAATTGAAATCGTCCACCGCACTAGGTAAGGGGTCTTCGGCACGGCATGTTTTGTCCAAAACGCAAACGGCAGGCACGGAAAAAGTTCGCTTCTATGCTGCAGCAACCGCTAGCGGGGCAATTGAATTAGATTATTCATTTGACAACTGGTGTGTTGAGTGTTGAGACTGTTTTTTGTGTGTGGTTTTCTCCGATAGTACCGTGGCTTGGCAGCCAGCGTCGGCCGGCGGTCATTGCTATTAGCACGACCGCAGCACTGCACTGCAGAGGGGGCGCGCGAACGGCCCGAATCGCACGCGGGAATCAAGAAATAATAATTTCGAATGTGATCCTTGTTATTGCCTTCGCCTTCGATAATGCTCGTTATTTCTCCATTATACACACGTAATACGAGATGATGATTTTAGTGCTTCTTGCTTGCTTGACGTCCGTCCGGTTCGGCCGTCGAGGGTTGCCGTTTACGTTTTATTTCCTGAGTTTGTTGTTTATTAGGACTCCGACGCGAAAGTTACCACAAACGGGCCATTCGATTTGGACCCCCGTTCGGGCTCGTGCTACTTTTTCGTTTAAACCCAGCGCAGCGGTAACCTTCTGTTCTACCTTTGTCAGTCACTGCTCGTGATGCCGCCGCACCATCCGCCATCGCATTGATGCCGGGGGCATCGTGACGCGAGGAAAATGCACCGACGACGCCGTTGCACACATCTCGTGTGTTGTCCATGTGGCGTATAAGATTACCATATAATTTGAAATCGTGCCAAATATTCTAGAGGTAATTTGAAATTTAATGCGGCTTCTTTTTCAAGGATAAACAAAGGTTGAGTAGAACGAACGAAAAAGTAATGTTTAGATAAAGTTTATTAACATCTTTCTACAAGGCAACCCCGTGGACCAGCGCAGCGTGCATTTACAGTACAATCTCATGAAAATTCAGTGAAGCAACTGGATCTCGCCGTATCTCCGAAAGCTAAATTCAATTTGTTCATAGAAATAATTGAATTTCACCACGACCAAATACTGACTCTCTTCAGCGAGTTGCAGTTGCTTCAGTTCAATAGTAATAAAATCAAATCGTTCCTATCATTCATGTATAAGAATGCTTCTTTACGAACGTATCCGCCGGCAGAAAGACATATCGCATCCACCGCTCGCAGCTCGCCCCGTCCCGCCCCACCAGTCAGCCAGCCAGCCAGCATCATCATCGTTCCTTTCATACAAAGTATTTTCTAGCCAAGTGAGCCACTTTCACGGACAGAAAATGTTACACTTCGATCATCACCCTTTCTTGTCTGTCAACTATAGAGCCGTCGCCGCTTGCCAGTAGCAAAACTAGTCCAATCAATAGTTCGCTTTCCACACTCGCTTCTTCCACGACTTCGAATCATTGCATTGTGAGTATAAGTCTCGCGCGTGTCTTCTGAATGCATCATCCGAAACGTTGGGTTGGCCTAAAAATTTTCTTTTAACTTTTTTATTCCTAACCCAAAACACTGTTTGAAATAAAACAATTCCAACTTGTAATGTCAGCTCAAAAAACGGAAATTTAAAATCAATTTCTTTAGGTTTTCTGACTACCCTACCGCAAGCAGCAACTAAATCAATAATAAATTTTCAAAGACGCTCTACACCGGCTCTGTTGGCTAACAAATCCTGTTAGCAAACTACGTATCTGTTTGTCCTTCCCAAGTATTTTTCTTTTCTGGTCGATTACACGTCTGCAAATGTAGTTGATGCGCAATGAAAACTCTCCACAAACAACCATGGTTCACGCCAGATAAATCCCGCACCCGGAAGTGTGTCTACTACTTCGGATGGTATACCGAACCAGGGCAGGGGCAATCAGCAGGAGGGACTTTTGTTTCGTTTCCAAAATCCACTCCTTTCGTACGAATTTCTCGCACCACCAATAAAGCCCATCGCCGGTTCGGTTCATCTTTTTCCATCACCGCAGCACAGCCGACCGCCACCGAGCGCCAAAAAATGAAAGTAAGTCAGATGAACCCTCCGGTCCGGTCCGGTACCGGCACTGCAGTGCCGCCCGCTCCCCAAACCGAACCGAAGACCCGTCCTTCGTCGTCGTCGTCGATCCTGTTGGTCCACCAACTAACCGAAATAGATTCGCAAAACAAATGCGAAAAATTTGCGATCGTCTAGACTGCGCTAAATATACGTATCAGGCGGCGGCCGCGGCTCTGTTGGCGGTGGTTGATGGTTGGTTGGTTGGTTGGTACGGCACGTTTACCAGACTTCGATCTTCGCTGGCTGGCCACGTACGGACGACGGAACCGAACGACCATCAGAACGACCGATCTTCGCAACATTTGGTGCATCAAGTTGTTGCTGGTAACGATGATGATGATGATGATGATGATGGCGGCGAAGACGACGCTGATGATGACGATGATAATGAGAATGGTGATCATCGAACGTGTGGCAATCTCGCGAATGGTTAGCAAACTAGACACCACAGATTGGTGCTATATTTGTCTCCAATGGAAGCCGACAAGGATCACTATAAATAGCCATCTTTTTGTGGACGAATTCGAATGGTCGTTGTTTTTGGACGTTACCGTTACTTCGTTGTTGCTCTCGATGGCTTCTGGAGAACTTCATAAGATGAATGAATTGGGAACAGTGCGAGCCACAAGCGCTTTGAACCGGCACACGATGATAGTGAACAAGATATGGAAATTTCGACAGCATACGCTAAAATAGATGAGAACTGATTTATAAAATATAAAAATAATAAGACAAAGATTTCCATTTTAATTTTGAGTGGTTAAGGCTTAAGGAGAAATCTCGAAAGCGGTTTTTAATTGAATTGAAACTTCTATTCTATTTATGAAATGTGTTCTCCTCATTCAGATTGGTACATTTTATTTTGCGCTAAAACCTACTTTTGAAATTCGAAAATTCAGTGACAACTCATTTCCTCTTAAAGTATTTTGAAAAGTGTTGGCACAATTCTGAAAAATTTGACACTCCATAAGAGCTGGCAAACTATTTTTGAACGCACAAAAGTAGGCCTATTTTAGAATTAGTTTTACACAGGAGAAGCATAAGGTAGTCAAAATAAAGGTTTTTCGCTTTCATAAAAAATATCAAATACCTATCTATTTAGGTATTCCAATTTAATTTTGATGAAGTTACGAACTTTTATATATCTCTAACCGTCTGCTGGACACACTGTTGATCAATCTGGTCGACCATTTCCTTTCACCACCACCTTCTTCACTGGAGTACCTTCGTCAATCTTTTTCAATTTCCGCGTAACAACAATTGCTCACTAATATTTCTCGATCAGCGAAATTGGAGGCAATTTTTAGGTGAGTTAAGGAGTGGCTACTAGCTAATTCTGTGCGCTTTCTTTGGTAAATGGAATAACGTGTATTTTCAAGATTTCTTGGTCATGGACATCTCCTCGAGCCGTGATCACATAAAACTTTTGCTAGGGAAGCTGCCCAAAATCTATCTTCACACATACGTTTTGTCCTGGCGCCTCCACGCAGATCTAAGTCAAATGATGACGGTCGATGGCCTTACCCGGAAATGCTTCATGTACCTGCTGAAGCAACTAAGCTAGGAGGGGTGAACTAGAGCGCTTGTTCTCTAGGTGAGGGGCGGCTCACACAGCGTCTGTCTCGAAACGGGCGGCTGAATATGAAATATTGTATCCCGCAAGCTATACCTAAAATGGCAGATCCATCAGCGGGATGCAGGTATCGCGACCCCGGCGGTATACCGAAAACTCAATTACCACGAATAACGAAGAAAGAAATTCAGGACGGAACAATCGGTATCGGACACGGCAAGGGACAAGGAAACGATTAAGGGATAATTGGTACCTGGAATGTCCGAACTCTCCATGAACCGGCACGGGCTGGCTTGCTTGCTCGAGAGCTGCATCAACTCGGAGTGAAGATCGCTGCTATTCAGGAAGTTCGGTGGCCAAATTCCGGAGAAAGGGAGTTCCGTACAGTAGACCCTATTGCAGGCACTTCCTTGAAGTACCACATCTACTGCAGTGGTGAAAAAGCAGAACATGGAGTCGGTTTCGTAGTGTTGGGAGTACAAAAGCAACGAGTTATCCGGTGGAGGCCCGTAGATGACCGTATATGCGTGTTGAGGATTAAGGGTAAATTTTTCAACTATAGCCTAATCAACTTATACGCACCGACAAATGATAAATCCGATGATGCTAAGGACGAGTTTTATGACAGGCTTGAGAGGACCTATGGAGAGTGCCCAAAACACGACGTGAAAATCATCATCGGAGATGCAAATACGCAGATCGGGAGGGAGGAATTCTTCCGTCCGGTTATTGGAAGACATAGCCTGCATCTGTCGACCAATGATAACGGTCTGAGGCTCGTAAACTTTGCCGCGGCCAGAGGGATGGCCATCTGTAGCACCTACTTTCCACGTTTGAATATTCGGAAACACACCTGGACGTGGACGCATCCAAATGGAGACTCTAGCTCTCAGATCGATCATGTCTTGATTGACGGTCGACACTCTTCGGATGTTATCGATGTACGATCTTTTCGGGGACCAAATATCGACTTTGACCACTATCTCGTAGTGAGTAAGATTCGCGCAAGGCTGTCGAAAACGGCGAAAGCTCGCACTGAGAGAACGCTGCGTTCCAACATCCAGCGGTTAACGGCAGACGGCGTGGCAGTGGAGTACGCCAGGAAGCTTGACCAACGAATCGCTGAGCAGCAGGTAGAAGGAGAAGATATAAATGAGCTGTGAAGGAACATATACGGTGCCATCGAAACAGCTGCGAGAGAGGTGGTACGCACGACGCGTGAAAGACAGCGTAACAGCTGGTTTGATGCCGAATGCCAGAGAGTGACAGATGAAGAGAACCAGGCCAGGAGTCGCATGCTGACTGCGGCTACGCGTCAAAACTGAGAAAGATTTAGAGATTAGAGATTAGAGCGAGTACGAGGAGCACGTGCTCGCCGGCGCAGAGGAGCGATACGCCAGCAACGACACACGGAGTTTCTATAAAACGGTGAGACGCAGGAATTTTGCCATGCCTGTGATGTGCAATGATAGTGCTGGCAACCTGCTTACCAACAAAACGGTAGTAGCAGCCAGGTGGAAGGAGCACTTCCAGACACTGTTGAATGGAGAGGTAAATGCGGAGACCAGCAGGGACAGGATAGGATTTGTAAGCGATGGTCAAGCTGTGGAGCCACCAACACAGGAGGAGGTTAAAAAGGCAATCAGTGAGCTGAAAAACGATAAGGCTGCTAGGAAGGACGGTATCCCCGCTGAACTTTTAAAAGCGGGGAGCGAGCGGCTGTACGAAGCGATCCATCAGATCATTGTCAGGATCTGGGAAGAAGAACAAATACCGAAGGAGTGGTTGGATGGCCTCATTTGTCCAATTTTCAAAAAGGGACATCGACTGGAGTATGAAAAATATCGAGGAATTACATTGGAATTCTACCTACAAGGTGTTTTCCCGTAACCTGTTCTGCAGACTGAGACCGTTAGCGGAGTCCTTCATCGGTGAGTACCGAGCTGGTCCTCGCGAGCGTCGCTCCACGACGGATCAGATGTTTACCCTGCGTCAGTTGCTAGACAGGTTCCGGGAGTACAACTTGCAGACACACCATCTGTTTGTGGACTTTAAAGCGGCGTACGATTGAGTTAAACGAAATGGGCTGTGGCAGATAATGCTAGAACATGGTTTTCCGACGAAACTAGTTACGCTGATTCGTGCGACGCTGGACGGATCCAAATCATGCGTTAGAACAGCGGGTGAGACCTCAGCTGCTTTCGTGACGTTCGATGGACTGAAGCAAGGGGATGCACTCTCTAACCTTCTATTCAACATTGCTTTGGAAGGTGCATTACGAAGGGCAGACGTGGAAAGAAATGGAACAATCATCACGAAATCTCACATGGTTCTTGGTTTTGCGGATGACGTCGATATAGCGGAGTCTAAAAAGTTTAAAAGGGAAGCGGCGAGATTGGGACTTACCTTTAACACTGTCAAAACGGTTGCTGGTAGAGAACGTGGAAGCCCAAGTGGTGTTGGTGCCGAGGTGAAGTTAGAAGGGAAACGATATGAAGTAGTGGAGGTATTTGTAGACCTTGGTACACTCGTGACATGTGACAACGATGTAAGCCGCGAAGCGAAACGACGAGTTGCAGCCGCGAATCGGGCTTTCTACGGATTACGTAGCCAGCTGAAGTCCCGTAGTTTTCGCGCAAATTCGCACAAAACTGGCGCTCTACAGAACACTAACCCTCCCAGTGGTCCTTTACGGACACGAATCATGGACGCTAAAGGAAGCTGATCGACGAGTGCTTGGGGTTTTTGAGCGTAAAATTTTGCGATCTATACTTGGTGGCAAAATGGAAAATGGAGCGTGACGCAGACGCATGAATCGCGAGCTGTACCAAGTATACAAATATGCTGATATAGTGAAGGTAGCGCAATGTGGCACACTGCGGTGGGCTGGACACGTGGCCAGAATGCCCGACGAAAGAGTAGGCAAAACTATTTTCAGCAGAGAACCAGGAAGAGGCCGTAGACTCCGAGGCAGACGGCAGACCACGCATCCGGTGTGTGCTGTCGAAGACGATGCACATTCAACTGGTGTTCGTGGGGATTGGAGAACGACAGCCCAGGACCGACGGTACGGAGGACCACAATTCGTTCGGCGCAGGATCGGTAATGGACCGTTGCCACTAAAGTAAAGTAAAGTAATGTAAAGTAAAGTACAACGCCTGGACGATTCTTCATCAAACTTGGATTACAGGTTCTTTGACATAAGGGAATCAGCACAAATGGGTTAACAATGGGTGAAGGGGTGGTTCTTAATAAATGGGGGGGAGGTCCAAATAAATTAAAAATCCGCGTTTCCGTTAACATTTTTTGACGTAGGACTACGTCTTACGGCAAGTTTTGAGATAGGGTGTCATTCCAAAAAATCGAAAAATGCGAGCGTCACGAAAGATGAAAGGTTTTAAGCGCTAATAGCTCAGCGGTTTTCCGATCGATTTTCAATATTCTTACACCAATCGATCGGAAAATCTTCTAAGAATTGACCCAAATGAAGAAAAGTATGAATTCTTGATGTTGAACTATTGAAAAATTGAAAATAATGAACCTATGTTTTACCAGGATTCTCGCTTCGTGATTGGTGGGAAGATTCTTTACGATGATCTAAACCTATACCAATTTGATATCTGTGCTTGGGAAGTAAACCAAAACAAGCGACAAAGTTTCCTCATTTCAACAAGATTTCTTAACACCGCGGTTTAACCTAGACCATTTTGATGTCCTTGCTTGGGAAGTACGCCAGAGAGAGTGACAAAGCCCCTCGTACCAACAGATTTCTTACGAACACGATTAAACCTAGTCCAATTTGATGTCTGTGTTAGGGAAGTATGCCAGAAAAAATGACAAGTTCGTTGTCCCAACAGATCGCAAATTCTTTACTGCGAGACGATTAAACCTCGGCGAACTTGATATCTGTGTTGGAAAAATGTGCTACAGCTGTAGTGTTCGGTTATAATACGACTCTGTATGAATACGCATGCTTGCTGTTTCATTAGAAGTGTAGTGAAAAGATATGCTGTTGATAAAATAGGATTGAATTGGTAAAATCCCTTCAACGTGGGGAACCATGGGTAATAAAAACAATCTTTAATTTCAGTAAGGTAGCAGGAAAGTAATAGTTTGTGTTCTTGATTTTGTTAAGTGGTTTTCAACTGCACAATCTTTTGAGAATTGAACGTATGCAATGTTACTACTTTGATAAATGTTACATACAACGCATGTAGCATGTTTATATGTTACATATAGCATGTATACATGAAGAATCGAATGATTACAAGCATGAATACATGCTACTATCACTGCAAAGAGACTTACGTAGTCCTGCGTCACCTATATATGCGGTCGTGTCTTGTACACAACCCCTCTGATTTTTTGACATATTTAACATCTCTATGGGGTCTATTTTACATACCTGCAGGCTGGGATGGCTCGATCACGTTGACTCAATTTTGACTCATTTGAAATTTGAATTTGTAAAAGTTATTATTTGTTATGGTAGATTTGTAGAACCTATGTGTCTTTATATTGGCAGAGAATAACATTTTTTTATTTTGTGCCTTTTGTAAACGTTCCGGCATGCTCTTCACGATCAAGATTTTCCCAGGCTTCCAGAATAGATATTCTTGTTTGTTACAGATTCATCGACTTCGATAGAATTATCAAGTCAACCAATTCTCGATAGGATTAGGGTCGGGGCTTTGTGGAGACCAGAGATGGAAAATCAGTCATTTTGATCAAATCTGTGAGTTATTTGGACACGCACAAATCACGATCCCTACAGTACATGAGAAACAGTGAATCTTTAGCATTGATCACATCTCTAAACAGTCTCAGTAGTCGATCACAGTGTTACATCTTACTTAGCTGCAAGAAAAAAGGTTACTTGTATTGAGAGTCAACCAACACAACCAATCGTCTGTATCTGTTATATTTCTCAAAGTCATGTAATAAACATGATCTGACATGACATTTATCATAATCTGTACAGATCGCAACAAAGTATTTGTCGCTTTCAAGTAGTGATGTCAATGAATCTGAATCTGATCGCTCATATGATCTTGATCGCTCCATCCATCCCTGGTGGAGACCATTCCTTTGGTACGAGAATGAGTCTATTTATGTTGCTGTGTGCTTTGAGTTATTGTCTTGTTGAAACACAAATTGATTTTCCAAGTCAGTTCTGATCAATGAAACTCGCGATATTCAAGCAATTTTTTTTATGTATTAGTCTGTATTAGTATAGATTAGTCAGGCTTCGCAGTACTTTGAATATAATGTTTCTGAAGTTCCTCTCTTAATCTGTGTCACACATGAACCCGCCAGCTTCGATTAAATCATTCAAATTTCGAACCTTCATCCAATATTGCATCGGCTTATATGCATGCTCCACAGCAAACCTTATCCTTTAAGTATTGTTTATGAGCGTATTGCCGTTTCCAGAAGTTGGGAATTTTGAAACTCTCGCTTTGGGAAAAGTAGAATTTCAACAAAGTTCCAAGCGCGTCAGACATTAATAATCATGGTCAGAAATATTGTCTTCATTTCTTTGTAGGAATAGTTTAGAAATTTGCAAATGTTATAGTAGATTCTAGAGGAAAGATTTATGTTGCATTTACTGCTGGTAGGATGAGTGCTATGCGTTCCTGTATGTAATCTCGTCTCGGATTTTTTTTTGTATGCCAGGAGGGCACTGGGTTCAAAAATGCCACTGCGACAGTCACGAAAATTGTCTTTTGCGGCTGGCCCGATTATTCCTTCGTCATAAACCGAATCATCCTTTCAGAGCACCAACTTCTTCATCACCATTTACAGGTACCAACTCTTTTCTGTTATCAATCGTACTATTTGCAGTTAGTTAGTCGCTTTAAGATTTCCTCAGTTGAGTTGAGTCAAGAAACGCCTCGAACATAAAAATATTCCAAAGTTTTCATTTAACGGCAGAAGAAGAAAAAGTGAAAAGGTCTCCGTACTCTGTATTTCGTCGGTTTGTTTTTCAAGAGCTTCGAATAGTTTAATTGCGATGTCTAAGCTTTGAACATCAGGTTGAAACATGAACTGCAGCGCTTCACGTGTGTCTCATACAACGGACCAAATTTAGAGCAAAGATGTTCTAATGAATCTTAAATAAGTCTATTTTAGCATCTGCTTGCTTGAATACAGTCTTTAAGTATTGTGAATTTTTTGAAAAATTGATCTATGATTAAATTAGACCTAAAACGGAAAACGTGTTTGGAATCAAATCGATATGTTGCACCGTTCTTCGTGCAATCGAGAAAAACAAATCGCATAAAAAGCGACTGTACTTTAGGGTATGTTGCTACTTCGTCGTAATTGCATATTTCCGTCCTATCCAATACAAATTATAATATAATATGCTTTAATAATCGCTTTCAGTGTTTTCAAAGTTCACGGATCGGAAGGTAAGTGTGTTTTAGTCAAATCAGCATAAAAACTTTTGGAATATTCATTAAATCCATCCAACAAATGATGAAAATTAGAATGGCTTTACTTACTATGACGGGAATTAGAGTTTTTTTTAAATAGGCAGTGACCTAGTGATCTAAGATTTCAGCATTAATCGCAAGCTATTTTTCTGCAAATTTTTGCAATCACCATCTAACAAACTTACTTCTTATCGGATCGATATCGAAGTTTTATTTTTACTACATATAGGAAGGTTTTAATTTAAAGGAATATTTGGTAGAATTTTTTTGGTATTTTGGTACGCTAAAAGTGGCCGCTTTTAATGATTACGGTTGCCGCCGGTATTACATACCGGAATATTTTGTTATTGACATATTAAAAACTGTCAAACTGTAATAAAATTTACAAGACATTTCCCTGTATTATTTCTTACAAGTCGTATGTAAGCAATCAGTTAAATGTAATGGCAGTTTTATCTTATGTATACCCGAACAAAAATATGTAAAATAAAATATATTTCTTCAAAAATCAGATTTACGAAAAAAAATGTTTTTTTTTCTGTTTAGAATTCATACCTATTTAGATTACAAATTAATAAAAAAAATTCTGGAAACCTAAACCGTTTTCAAAAATCCACTTACCGTTCGACAACCTGCGAGGACGTAGCGAAATTGTTCAGCGAATGGATCGGATCATTCTTCTTGAACAGATATCCAAACGAGTCGGCCGCTGAAAGAGAAATAAAACGCCATTCAATCCAACAGTCGGAAGCAGGAATATAAAACATCGCAAGGCGAAATACATGAATGAAAAAGTGTATGTACAGGTCCAATGTTTTGAACCATCGAGCGAAAACTTAGCCAGGACAACAACCCAACCGCACTCGCGTAGTATCATGTCGATTCACCGCAGGCACATTCGGCGCTGCCGGTGCAGCTGTAATTTGTCGACATCATCGTTCCCTCATCGCATCGCTATATAGGACGCGTTAGTAAAAGTTATGGTATGGAAAACACTGTTTGAAAAATAATCGTCGATTTCTTATCATTCGGTGTATGAAGAACCTTGAGAGCTCACAAATGCGTCCCAGTAATATGTAATGACGTCACTTGCCAAAAAATAAGCGAATTCGAATGTGGAATGTGGTGCTCTTATCAGTATCAATCCCAGATATTGAACCGACTGTTCTTCGTAAATACAGTACCAGTTCGATTTTGGCACGTTTCATTTTTAGAACGGTTCGTTTTTGGCAAATGTCACTGTTATTTAAAAATCGCGAAAGTTTTTGTTTATGTTTTTAAATAGTTATGGCATTTCGCAATGTTTTTTTACGTAGGACTACGTCTTTGTTTACTATACTGCGACTCAGGGACGTAAAATATACTGGTTGGTGACCAAAATCTGAAGACATCATTCGGCAGATTTCTAGTACAAACGCACCGAGGAGATATACCAGAATAACGATAACATCGCTTACTCGTCGTGTCGTACACTGAGAAATTTTTTCGTATAGTTTCTATTTGTTTCACACATAGATTTTTGCTATGTGCCCAGTAAATGAACTTTATGTGCCAAACAATTACCATTTATGTGTTTTTAAAATTTATCTTTAAAATTTGCACATCCTATTCATGTGTACTTCTGGGCGGATTGTGTTTATATGTGGCACATAATAATCATAAGGATTTTCATATGAAAATTTTCCATTAGTTATGTGCGGATTATTTTGAGTGTACACACTTCGAAGCGGCAAAGACACGCTTCAATATTCTAGCACCTTGCATGGTTTTTGGTATTCTCGTTCACTGCTTCTTTCGTGTGCCTATAGCTTTTCCTCAAATAATGCGGATTCAAAGAAAAACGTATCCAAAATTGAAAACAAACTCTACTGCATCTATTCTTGCAAGATCTTTGAAGTAGTGATCAGCCACAAAACCGTACCATAATGCAACAATTTTCATTACATGAAGTTCAGGTGAAAAATGCATCAATAATTACACCTTATTCTCTATCGCTTGTCCATACTATCCCAGCTAGCACTGTAAGCAAAAAGCGGCGAATGCCTGTCATTTCTATATTGTGACATCTTCTGCGACTGGTCACAGTGAAATAAGAATGTTTGCTTATTATCATCACGTATGTACGTATTCGAGCTAGTTTCAAGAACGCATCAATAGATAGGCTCTCTCGATACAGAAACAATACGAAGCGACGGTATTGGCTGAGATTCTGACATGACACTGCATACTGGCAAATGTATAGAAAAAGTGTAACCGTTTCGGTCCCTGCTGGGACTGGGTAGCTCTTGGTGAAAACGAAAATAGAAGTGTAACGTTTGAAGAAAGATTTCAAATGCTAATAACAAACTACTAAGCTACTGAACGAAGCTAAACAATTTATATGTCGTTGGAGAGATAAAATGACCAGCATTTTTATGGAGGGCGTAAGAAGGGGGCTCCCATACAATCATCATCATTAATCAGCTCCAGGCCGTGGTTTCCTCTGCTGTACGAAGAAGTTGTCTCTATTCCACTCGGTCCATGGCCGCAATTCGCCAGCCACGTAGTCTGCGTAGGGTCCGCAGGTCGCCTTCCACTTGATCGATCCATCTTGCTCGCTGCACGCCCCGCTTTCTCGTTCCAGTCGGATCGTTATTGAGAACTTTGTTAACCGGGCTGTCGTCCGACATCTTCACGACGTGCCCAGCCCATCGCAGGCGACCGATTTTTGCGATGGGCGGTTCCCTGAGCAGCTGATGCAAGTCATGGTTCGTTCGCCTTCTCCACGTTCCGTTTTCCATCTGCACTCCGCCGTAGATGGTGCGCAACACCTTCCATTCGAAAACACTAAAGGCGCGTTGGTCCTCCACGAGCATAGTCCATGCCTCATGACCGTAAAGGACTACCGGTCTAATCAGCGTCTTGTAGATTGTTAACTTCGTGCGGTGGCGAATTTTGTTCGATCGCAGCGTCCTACGGAGTCCAAAGTAGACACGATTTCCTGCCATAATGCGTCTTTGAATTTCTCTGCTGGTGTCGTTGTCTGCGGTATCTAGTGAGCCCAGATACACGAACTCTTCTACCACCTCGATTTCATCACCGTCTAAATGAATCCGGGGAGGGAGGTTAGCATTCACTTCTCTAGAACCTCTTCCTTTCATGTATTTTGTTTTCGTTACATTAATGAGAAGTCCAATACGTTTGGCTTTAGCTTTCAGTCCGATGTACGTTTCCGCCATCCTCTCAAAGGTACGTGTAATGATGTGAACGTCGTTAGCGAAACCAAGAAGCCTGACGGACTTCGTGAATATCGTGTCACTCGTGTCTATCCCCGCTGTTCTTATCATACCCTCCAAAGCGATTTTGAGCAGCAAACATGAAAGCCCATAACCTTGCCGTAACCCTCTTCGAGATTCAAAGGGACTCGAGACTGCCCCTGATACTCGAACAACACACATTACTTGATCCATCGTCGCCTTGACCAATCGCGTTAGTTTAATCGGAAATCCGCAGTAGTGCATAATCTGCCATAGCTGATCTCGATCGATCGTGTCATACGCCGATTTGATATCGATGAATAAATGATGCGTGGGCACGTTGTATTCGCGACATTTCTGCAACACTTGCCGAAGCGCGAAAATCTGGTCCGTGGTGGCACGGGCACCCATGAATCCCGCTTGATATTGCCCCACGAACTCCTTTGCAAATGGTGATAATCAACGATATAAAAGTTGGGAGAGTACCTTGTAGGCGGCGTTCAACAGTGTTATTGCCCGGTAATTAAAAAAATCTAACTTGTCGCCCTTTTTGAAGATCGGACACACGATTCTGGTACCTCCTGGAGGTCGGGGGCTGGTATTCTGTCGTCTTCTGCACGTGCTCTAAGATTTATTACCATATCGTCACCTTCATGTTCAGCTACATCGCTGTTAAGGTGCTCGTCATAATACTGCTTCCACCTCTCGATCACCTTCACGTTCGTTCGTGAGAAGATTACCGTCTGAGTCCCGACACATATCGGCCTGCGGCACATAACCTTTGCGCGAGCGGTTTAACTTCTCGTAGAACTTCCGTTTATCGTTAGCACGGTACAGTTCTTCCATCGCCTCGCGATCTCGTTCTTCCTGTTGACGCTTTTTCCTCTGGAAGACCGAGTTTTGCCTGTTCCGTGCTTGTTTATATCGCTCCACATTCGCCCTCGTACGGTGTTGCAGCATTCTCGCATGTGCTGCATTCTTCTCCTGCACTACTTACTCGCATTCGCCGTCGAACCAATCGATTTTTCGGTTCGGATTCAATGTACCTAGTGCCGCTAGAGCAGTACTAACGACATGCCAAATTTGGTTCCATTTGCTTGATAAGTTCTTGAGATATGAGGAAATTTGTGTTTCATTTGTATGGGAGCCCCCTCTTAGGGGAGAGAACTTACATAATAACCTTTCTCTGCCCAAAAAACCCCTACATGCAAATTTTCAAAGCGCAAGCGACCTGCGACGCAACATATTTTGCTGTAGTTATACGCGCAGCCCTTTTTCGCCCGGACCAGGACTGTGCATTTAGTAACATGAGCGAAGTCGCGTCGCGTCGCAGTCGCTTTTACTCTATACGGGGCCTTACGTACAAAACAAACATAGTATTATCAATCCACCGAAATTGGAGATTAATGAATTTTAAATCTCTTTAATCAATAAAATATCCACAGAAAACAATCACGCAATCTCAAATCATTCTACTTTTGTTGGTTGGGGCTGACACTTGATAGGCCAATAAAACATATGATTCGTATACCTTGTAATACATTGAGCATTTTAATTTTGTATTGAACAAACAATAGTCAAATTTAAAAAACCGTTCGTTTGTGGCTCGGTTCGATTTTAGAAAATACATTTTTCAGGCGTGTTGCCAAAATTTGCCTAAGGTTTTTCAATGTCGAAACATTTTTGTTTGTCAGAATTATTCAAATATATCCTACCTACTTATCTTAGTTAAAATTAATTAACACCTTAACCTAATTAATTCAAAGTTTGAATTATTTCATGTACTGAGCAGAAACCCTCTCTTCGTATTTCAGTTTGTATGCATCAAACTTAGTTTCCAGGGTGTCCAGGGCAGCGAGCATATGCACTTCACTTGTTCTCGTCCAGGGGAGTAGGTTCAGGATCATCCATAGGCATTTATTTTATACGCCATTGCTGTCGTCTTCGATACCGACTTGTTTCGCTGGATTATGTTGGTAATTCGATGGAGTTGATGGATGATGGACCTTCCTTTTCGGAATCCAAACTGTTCCTCCAGGAAGACACCATTCTCATCGGCGAACGGCGAATCCAGCTTTGGATTGACTACTCAAACAGCTTGGAGAGAGCAGAGAGCAAGCTGGTGGGCCGATAACTCTTTTAAACATCAGGATCTTTCCCCGTTTCAGCACTGGAATAACTTTAACTAATTTCCACCTTGAAGGGAAGTAGCCTAGCTCCCAGCATCGGTTGAACAGGTTTGCTACGAAAGTAAATGAGCTGTAGCTCAAGTGATATTAAACGTGCTATCGAATCCGGGGGCCTTCATGTTTTTAGATCCCTTGACATGGCCCATCAGCTCGTCAGCGGTGATTTTTTCTTCCTCAGGTACCAAGCTGATCGATCGACCTCGGCGACTCCCTCGGCAACAGAGTACTCGTGTGGACTGACGATATTTTGTCCCATATGGTGAGACATTACAAACTGCTGACCCATTGTGTCCACCTTTTCACTTGGAGTGATCAGCAAAATTCCATCGCCTGAGCCACCTGACGCGACAAGAGGAGGGACATGTTCAGGCTTCTTTTTGAGGACCAGCTGTTTTGCAGCTGTTGGAATTCCTTGTTTCTTAACTCTCGAATTCGCTCCTGGATAACCCTAGAAAGACTGTTTGCCATCGATTTTTTCTGCCGGTCCCCAGTACGCTGATATCGGCGCCGGTATACATTACGCAGCCTCATCAGATGTTTGGTGGTGGAATCTGTTTGAAGAGAGGTGTTCACCTGCAGGTGTTGTTCTGGGACCGCACTTGCCCGGGCAAACGGCAATCGCTCGCTGGAGGGATTCCAGCGCTTGATCGAACAGTTTCGGTGTATGCAGAGACTGTTCGGGATCGATGTTGTCGTCGAGGAAGCTTTGAAACTTGATCCAGTTGGCACGATAGTAGTTTCATCGGGGCCGACTGTCCACCGTATCGGTAGAGGCAGTTAGCTTCAGTGTCACCAAGTAGTGGTCGGAGGACAGCTCTTCGAAGCAGAGATGCCAGAAGTGAAGACATGTCTTCATTTTGAAGACATTTTTGTTACAAAAAAGTGAAATAAATGTCTTCACTTGAAGACATGTGAAGACATGTCTTCACCCTGCAGTTTAAATGGGCGGAAAGCCGAAGGAAGACAAATGAAGACATTTTTCCTTGATTCGTGAAGACTTTTCAAAAAATCACCTGGCATCCCTGCTTCGAAGACTTCCGGTACTGCGGAGATGGCCATGATTGTCATAAAGATGCCCAAAACGGAGTGGACTCCCGATCTGGAAATTCTAGTCGGACTATCCGGCGCCAGGATGTTGTAGTGACGTGCCTCGAAATCTTCCGCCAATATGGTCTTATTCTGATTTCTTCTTCGGTTGCCCCACACTTCATAGCGAGCATTGAGATCACCGGCAATGATGTATTTCTCTCGCCACCGAGTTAGTTTGCCCAAATCGGATAGTAAATTAGTGGCAGTACCGTTCTGAGCCATGGTCTGTTTGGGACAGTAGGCCGCAGTTATGTTGATTAGGCCCATCGACTGACTTCCTACTGACCTCCACTCCTATGGCCTCTATGATTCTCCTGCACTTGTTCAGGCGTGTCTCAAAAGTAGAAAATCGGATAGGTAGAGGCTGACCTCTGGTTTGAGGTGAGTTTCCGTGATGATGGCGATGTCGATCTTCTTCACGTTGAGAAAGTCGATCAGTTCAATATGCTTGTTCCTCAGTGATACATGGATTAGCTTGAATACTAATTCCGTTATCGAAACTTGACCTTCTGTTTTTATACGACAGTCCAGCTGTTAGAATACAGGACAGTGCGGGGTCCTACGTCCTACGATCCTATTGACTCTAATAGCCTCTCCTAGCCGGGATTCGAACATACGACGACTGGCTTATTAGACCAGCGTTTTACCTCGAGGTCAACTGGGAGGCAGTGAGCAAACGTTCCAATTAACTATGGAGAGGGCTTCACGGTCCATATTTGTTGACGATGGAGATTACAGCTTGGAGCTGCTCAGCCAGTTTTGCAGGAACGCTTAATGGTGATTGCTTCCGAGATGAGTTGGACGAGCTCTTTTGTCGTGAGAGGGGCACCGGCGTACGACAGACCAGGTGCGGTGAAACCTAGATCTGGAAAGGTAGTTGCAGCAACGAGGCGAGGCTGGGCTGAAAGGGAGTTGAAGGCCGTATGATGAGGTGTTGAATTCGTGGCGGGGTTTCGTTGGTTTTTGAGAGGAAGCGGAGGTACATTTGGGACCTGCCGACGGGGCTGAAGAGCAGGATACTCAGGATCCGTGTTGACCGGAGGTCGGCGATCGGTTCGCTTGCGACCAGGTTGGTTGTTAGTTGACGCTTGCTGACGAATCCGTTTAAACTCCGATCATTTAGGGCAAGAACAGCTGGTGGCGCGAAGATTCCCTTCGCAATTGGCACACTTCTCGCAACGCGGACCCATGTAGAAATTTTTGGTACCGTGACCAAGCCGGAGGCATTTCGTACATTGCGTCACATCGCGATGCTGCGGGCGGTAGGGCTCCCACTTCACGATGATTCGGAATAGGTCCCGGATGTTGCGCAATGCACCGATGGTAGTGGATCCCTTGACAAGGTGGACAAGAAGTCACTGATCCCGTGAGCTGTACTTGGGTTCAGCTCGACGATTCATCGGGTAGATGCCCTGAGGCTTCAGTCCAACCCTCTCCAGTTCAGTTTGTATGATTGCCACCTTGATTGGTGGCAGACCACGTTTTGACGGGTTCGCTGCTGCAACATCGACGACCGCGCTGCGTTCTTCTTGTCTAACAACCTCTGGCATTCCTCATCAAACCAGTCGTTACGTCCACTCCTTGTAGCGAACCCAATTGTAGCAAGGAGTAAAGAGGAATCCTGCCAAACTTATCAGAATTATGCAGAAGATAATCCTAATGGAACAATTTATTGTAGATCAACTTTTGAAACATTTGTTATGTGCAAGACTAGTTATACATATGATTAAAATGTTTAATTTAATGGACAAAGTAGCCTAAGTCCCCATAGCAAAAAAAATATGTTAAAAAGGGTTTGAACATGATAATGAATGAACCCAGCTAGACAGACATTACATTGCAATAAATCTGTGATTTGTTTTCCAGATCGCACACTATGAACAACATAACTGCAGCTTACAGTACATCAACAAAAATCAGCTAAAACATAATTAGCACTTGTGTTGTCAACAAAATATGTTTTTAAAAAAAGAATGAGCTAGAACGTTAGATAAAAAACGCTTTTCGAACCATGGCTTGGTTGGTTGCTTTGCTTAAAAGATATTAAAATGTCCTAGATTAAAATTTGCTCTTATCACTGACTTCCATAATACCTACAATGTAAGTCGCAGCTGTAGGTATAGGTTAAAGTCAATACAACTGCAATCAGTCTAGCAAACAGAATGACGAAAATTTGAGCCAACAAAACAAAAGACGTAAAATATTACATTTTCCAAATGATAAACAGTTCTCAGGAAACGCTCTTGCACCTTAATGGGTCATTCTGTTCTAAATCCTTTTCATCAAACGAGCTTAAGCCGTAGAACCCTACAAGATAATTTGCGTACGAACAAAAAAACAAAATTATTCACTTCGTGCTACTTACCACTAAACATGTTTGCTGGCTCTACTCAAGCAATTTCCCCACACACAGTGTATCCTGTTCAGTCAATTTGCATAGGAAGCTGCCCCGCTTTCCCGATACACCACCAGCAGGCACAGTATACTAGCGGTATTTTGCTGGCTTCTGCAGGTCAACCAACACTCCTCCTATAGCATAGAACTATTATTATTTGTTGTCACCAAAGGTCAAAAATCACGATTCGACCAATCGATACCGAATGGCACACGCACGCACGGTCACCGACAACCCGAAACGGGAGCGAAAAATTAAGACGGATATGTGAACACACCACGGTCAATAACCGAGCGCGCAGCAAAACAATAGAAACGGGGTCACAAAGGAGCAAAACACGAACTTGCCAATTGCACTGCACCTCTGCGCTAATCCCCGGGAAAAACTTAAGAAAAACAAAACGCACGGAACGGAAAAACGTAATTTGCTTTCCACTGCGGCACGGGGCGACGGCAGATTTACCGAATTTTGCACAATTTTACGAAGTATTTACAGCGCAAAACTGGTAATATTCCTAAATCGTAGCACCATAAAATTCACAGCAGAAAGGATAACACAATTTCTATCACACACACACAATAACAGTTATGACAGTCGTCGCCATCAAAAGTCTCAAACTTGACGGTCTTATCAAAATGTTCAAAATGGCCTTCAGCATTCAAGGTGTTAGCGTGGTAAGGTGCGGATGTAATGCTCAATTACAGCCCAACCATTTGACGCAATTCGCTGGCAAAGTGCCAGCGTTTTGCTTATTCGTGACCACAAAGTTATTGAGCTTGCTGTCGTTTACCGTATACGCACACATCGACGCGCGTTTTGTTGTTAGATTTTACAAAGAGTGACTATTAGAGTGACTATATACAGAGTGGCGACAATGTCAAAATTGGAATGATAATTATCTGTCAGTGTCATTCCAATCGAGCAGACGACCTATCCAACGCGTATGCAGGAAAGAGAAAGAAAACCCTTGGAAAAACCGCATTGCATACATTTGGGATGACTTGTCGCCACTCTGTATATAGTCACTCTAGTGACTATATACTGAGTATACCGTGGACCCCCGTTCGTTTGACCGTTTTTAATCTGAACACTTTTTAATTTGAACCCCGTTGGTTTGCACGACGTGCAAATTAAAAATGGTTCAAATGTCATTCTCAATATGACATCATTTGCTCATGCAGACAATGCACATAAACACGTTTGTTTGTACTGATCTAGCGTGTTTAATCTGTTTCACATTGCGTTTTCCCAACGATTAGTGTAGAAATCCAATCGGAGAATGAAATACTCGCTGCTTTCAACTGCCAACTGAATCAAACCACCAAAACAATAACAAAGAACAGGGCAGCCAGTTCACACAAGTTCCAGCATATTTAGGGTTACCAGTTGTTCAAATTAAAAACCAACCCCGTTAGTTTGCATGAGGAATCGTTCAAACGAACGGGGGTCCACTGTATATAGTCACTCTAGATTTTACATTGATTTTACAACACGCGCACTTTTAAACAGCCATTTTGCACAATGTTGTCAATTCTATTTTTAAAACCAGAAATGGTTATGCAATATGCTTTTCCAGTAGCTTAAGGCGGAACCGAAAGTGGCTAACGTTATTGTGTTAGTGCGACAAACACTGTACTGTACATCTCATGTGTTCGTTAAAAACCTAAACGTTTATTTGAATATTGCATTAGTATTGGTAATATATGTCAAATAGCGGAGCTTGCAAACATAAACAGCTGATCCACAGCCAACTGCACTGACTACAAACTTCCCGAAAAAGGCTTTGTTTTCTTTATCAAGGCATTCCGATTCAATCAAAATTAACAGCAGCAACTGAATAATGTGTAGGATCCACTAGGATGTTCAATTAATCCGCTTGCATCGGATTGCGTTTTTGATTCCTGCGTTTGCGTTTTGTTTGTTTACTTCACTCTAAGCTCATCGATGCGGCGAAAGTTGAAAGCTCTTTAAAAGCTCATTGATGTGACGAAAGTTTAATACTGTGTTGCTGCTTTTTCGGAAATCGCTAGTTCAACGAAATATGTGCGTAACCAAATATCTATTAACTAATTCCAAATTATACATTGGTCGCTTTTATGAACACGTAATGATCGATATGATCAGTTAAATTTATTTTCCATTAGCAATTATGTTTTGCTGAGCGTTTATTGATACATAGCAGATCGATAAATTGAATTACAAGTTTTAGGAAATTATAACAGCACTGGAAGCACTGATTACGTAGCGAAAGCGTGCTCTGCCAATACAGATGCAGATTTGGCGAGGCGCCAAACAATACATGCTTGGAATGGTAGCCATTTACCCAGCCATCTTTGAGCCACTTTCGGTTTCCCCTTAATCAACGTCTCATCAACCTTTATGCAGCCAAAAAAATTTATTTTGAAATTTAAAAAAATGGAACGCGATATTTTTATTTTGCCGTAAACATTGTCGAACGCGATATTTTTAGGGTACCGCCAGAGCGCAAGCGACATGCGATGCGACGCGACATTTCTTGCTGTAGTCATACGCGCAGCCCTTTTTCACCCGAAGCAGGACTGTGCATTTAGCAACATGAGAGCGAAGTCGTGTCGCGTGTACTCTGTACCCAGTAAACCATTTGGTTTGTATATCTCAATTGCAACTGAGGTATACGAAATCATATCTGAACGAAAAAGTTATATTTCACGCCATATATGAACATATATGTACCAAAGTGGAGGCGATATACGTGCGAAAATGTTGACAACTATTTGTAATTCTATTTTGCGCAGTTTTTATAACACACAACTAAATATGATTAAGATATAATCAAATATTGCAATTGTCTATCCTGCTTTATAATTCACAGTCATGAATTGTATATGAAGACACGCACGACTGCAAAACAACTTATTGTTCACTTCGATTTGACATACTCTAATCATTATACAATTCCAATGTGAAATTGACATGAAAACGATTTAATGTGAACTTTCTATTACGATTTTGTGTTATCTGGATACGGGGCCTTAGTGTCGGATAACTTTAATTCGTATAAGTAAACTAATTAAGAATGCATGTTTTTTTCGGGAATTGGGCCTAAAATTTGAGATAAAAATAATATTTTTTTCAAAAGAACGATAAAGCTCCACGTTGTGACTAGGAGTGCACAGCTTTTTCTTTTGCAAAACACACAGTTCAATCAAAAATTCAAAAGCAAAAAATAAGCTACAATTTCTTCCATGACATTACAGATCTATCTTGACATTAAGGAAAAAGTATATTTCTGGCAACAAGGATAACTATTTTTCCACTGGCAATCCTGGTTTGACATTAACTTTGACAGCAGTGAAACAGCCGATCATTTTGACAGTTCACCTTGTCTCGGTTAGTTTTGCAAAGTGAACTTTGCTGCTTATTTGTCGCGATCCGAGGGTAATGGCTTCAAGAAACTGCCAGTTGGCTGCTTTTCACTAGCAATCGCTTGGTTTTAAGCCTAGTAAAGCGATCAATAGCTAGGACCAGGGGTGACATTGCGCATCTCGTTTCGAGTGATTTTCGTTCGAGACGCCCATTTGTTTAACGTGGTCGAAACGAACCAAAACTACTCGAAACGAGATGCGCAATGTCACCCCAGAGCGGCCCGCTTTCGTTGCTCCCCGTCTATTTCTAGCTTTACGCCACTGATTGTATTCCCCTGCCGCTACAGCCGATTTCACTGCATCTTCACTGCAGCTGGTTGCTCCCGCTGCTGGTTTGTCTCCGCTGCTGCTGATTATCCTCCGGTGCTGCTGCTTACTCCTCGAGACTTATTGTCAAAAGAAATAACGAGAAATGCAAAGCAGCAGCTAGCAGCTGTAAACACGCAGTTGCATTTCTGTTCTTCCTGTACGAGAAGTTTTCATCAACCTCTCCAACGGATACTAGTTGTTAATGGAAAGTTCCACAACTAGCGGCGTGTTGATCAAAATGTGGACAACATTGATATAAGCAAGTGTGCTGTAGCTGGTGCCAAAAGAAGAAATGCTGGAGTTTATGCTCAGAAATCCTACATCGTATTTTAAAAACTTTATGTGTTTTTATAAAGGATTTAGGATAGACGCTTGTAATCAAAATGAAATAAACACAAGACGTAAACAAAACGGCTTTCGTGACATTTGAAGACAAACTATGGTTTCTTTTTATAATGCGTGTTGTCTTGGCACAACCACGCAGCGCACTATTGATAATTGGTTGCCCTATATAAGGTTGCCTAGAAAATTAATTTTTGTTTAAAATTTAAGAAAACAAAAAAAAACGTTTTTTGACGAAAATAAGCCAAAAATATAAAATTTAATATCGAAATATGTGTTTTTAGCCCTAACTTTATCGATACAGACTAAAAACGAGATAGGGCTTTAGGACCCAATTGAACCCGCCACTTTCTGGACCATAATATCCGGCACAATTAAGAAAAAATGACAGGTGCTTGAATTGGAGTTATCAAAATTTCTTCGGCAAATTGCAAGATTTTTTCTTGAGCTGTTTTCTTTTCAGCAGCGTACCCCGCTTTAACTGGTTTTGAGTGCCTTGTCGCCTCTGTAATCTATCCAGCTTTTTACGCGCTATAATGGCAGACAGTAGAATCCATATATATAGAATCCTAAAAATAAAAAATAAGAAAACTTATCCAATTTAATTCTATACTAGGTGTATTTTATTCACGACAGATACGTATTTCGCCTACGACTTGCAGGCTTCCTCAGTGTCTGTTTTCGAACCTGAGGAAGCCTGCAAGTCGTAGGCAAAATACGTATCTGTCGTGAATAAAATACACATAGTAGAATTAAATTGGATATTGCTGATTGCAAGGAAAATCGTACCATTCAAAGTGCGATATCGCTCATAAAAGTGCTATTTTGCATTAAATGGTTTCGGTATCTTCGGCGCACTTTTTCGTTATATTCCAAGCAATAAGTGCGCCGAAGAGACCGAAACGATTTAATGTAAAATAGCACTTTTATGAGCGATATCGCACTTTGGATGGTACAATTTTCCTTGCAATTGACTATAAGTTTTCTTATTTTTTATTTATAGGTTTCGTATTCTACTAAGCCGCTCCAAAAACTTCAATATATAGAATACCAGTGTCGCTGCAGTGCTCGTGGTAAATATCACACATTTGAAAATTATGAATTTACATTGTATGTGCATATGTGTGAGTGCTCCAATCGAAACGGGAATATGATTGTCAAACTGGAAAGGCAACCCAAAAGAACGAAAGAAAGAGCAACACTGCCGTACAGAAGGAGAGTGCCAGATTTGATGAATGCCATGGATGCAGAGTTGTCAAAAAGATTGTTCGCATATTACGAAAACAATTTATTAGCGTCCGCCATTATAAAGGCCCAGACACAATGCATACGGATTTTACTACGTTGCGGCAATTTGACAGTTTTTACATGGGTTTTCTGTCAAATTTCCGCAACGTAGTAAAATCCGTATGCATTGTGTCTGGGCCTTAAGCGTCGATGACACTGGACGAGTTTGTAAGTTGCTAGTCAGCGATCTCACGAGTGGGCGAGTTAGCGAATGCGCGAGTCATGATGACACACAAATCGGCAAGTAAGCTAGTATGCGAGGGCTTTTGATAAATCTAAAACGTATTAGGCAGCGATGCCGGTCATACAAACAAATCGTTGCTAGATAAACGATCAAGTTTAACGTACACAATGTACAATTTACATAAGAGTTATCTTATGTTATTTAATTCTAACTTCTTCATAGATGTTTAAATGATAAATATGAAGTATTACGAGGAATTACTTCAATTAATTCACATTGCATTTACAATTTCAAAATTAGTAAAAATATTTGGCATTTCTGGTGCTATAAAATTAATAATTTAAAAACCCCCTCGCTGCGTCGCTAGTTACTCGCAACTATGATGCCACACAGCTACCCAGGTAACCAATAAGCATTAAAATAAGCAGTAAATCTGTCGTTTATTAGCATCCCTGGCGTTTTATACTGCAGGTTGTTGTTTATCAGCTTTTTGACTGCATAACTGTTGTAAATTGGCATCTACAATTCTATTTAAATTCTTCTTGTTGGTAACTAGCTGCAAATAAGCATTGTCAGCACTATAAGAGGGCTAGCAGTAAAGTAGCCGCATATTTTGCCAAAATAGTATTTAAGTAGCATTTAAGGCAACTTAAATGCTTATTGGCTTGCTTTTAAATTGCATTTGAAGTGCTTATTGGTTACCTGGGTAGTGTGCTAGCCAACAAGCGCACACGCCATCGAGTAGCGAGTAAAGTTGAGCAGCATTCAACTTTACTCGCTACTAGCAAACAATCTGCTAGTCAGCTAGTGTGCATGATGATACAGGGCGAGTTCATGATCTACTCGCCAACTCGCTTACTAGCAACCTAAAAACTCGCCCAGTGTCATCGACGCTTTAATGCGTAAAAAGCTGCTCTCAAGGGGTTTCCAGTAAGGCGTATAAGTGCGTAGTAATCAGAGATTACTTTTGTAATCATTTACGATTTAATTAGGTAATCAATGGTAATCAGCATAGTAATCAATGGTAATCTTAAGTAATCATTGCTAATCATGATTAACTTTTAGTAATCACAAGAGATTGATTACTGGTAATCAGGAAAGTATTCAAAGCTTGATTCAAAGGTAACTTTTTTCCTTCATAGGTGCGTAGTAATCAATGCTGTTGGAAACCCCTTGCTTGCTCTCTCAACCGTTTTGTGTACATTTTTTAGGGGTTTCCCTTGGGGTTTCCAGTAAGGTGTATACACCCCACTGTCACAAATGTCTTTCCCATACATTTTTCGTGTAGCCAACATCTCATCTAGCCCACAACAAACTTTGCCTCGGACAAAATGTATTTGTGAGTAGCCCGCTCTAACTTCAGCCTCGGATGAATCTGTATTGGTAAGCTCCCGAACAAAGTTACTCTTTTGCTTTTTTTCTTTTTGTGTCGGACGTGTAGGAAGCGTAAAAAGATGTTAGCTACTTCTTTACCCTTCAGTTTCATACGCCTGGGTGTATAAGTGCGTAGTAACCCGAGATTACTTTTGTAATCAATTACGAAATAATTAGGTAATCAATGGTAATCAGTAGAGTAATCAATGATACTCTTAAGTAATCATTGGTAATCATGATTAATTTATGGTAATCACAAGAGATTGATTACTGGTAATCAGAGGTAATCAGTAAAGTAAGCAAAAGTAACTTTTTTCAAAGCTGCGTAGTAATCATTGCTGTTGGAAACCCCTTGTGTACATTTGCAACATTCGCCCTTTTGTTAAATCTGTCTAGCAGTTTTTTCGCTTTTTCCCGCGTTTCGAGCAGTGCTATAATGTTTTTCGAAAAGTTTGGCATCGCTTCGCTAGTGATTTCCGTTATTTCATTTTGATTTTCCGATTTTTTGTCATTTTGCTGTTTGGTCATTCCTTGCTTATTTGTCCAGTTTCCTCTTTCCTGGTTTTGTACCTTAATTTGCGGTTCGCGCTAGGCGCAACTCAATTTTTTACCTTTGAACAGTGTGTCTCTATTCTATAGAAAAGTTTCTATAAAATCGGATCGACGATATTTCCAGATTTTGGTCATCCATATATTGAAAAAGGCACGAAAATAATGTACGGACCAAAAAAGAATCAGTCCAGTGAAAGTGTTAGTTCCGGTTTGGAGTTAACTACTTTAGAATGGTCCGAGAGTAGTCGCGAATCGTTGTCTGCCGTTAACAAAGATCAGAATAGAAACCCAGCAAAGAAATTGAAAGATTCCGGAATAAATCTCACCGCAAATCTGTTAAAAAAGGTACGTAAGGAGTGCAGCTATGTGGTGAGATAATATCTAGGATTAGGTTTTTTCTTTATTTCACAGAATTTGCGAAGCAAGTTGCGTTATAAATCGAATACGGCAAACAAGTCAGAAGCACCTATTGTCAATTCTGACTTATCTAAAATTCCTGACACTTCGAATAGAATTAATTTAAGTATAACTAAGAGTCCTGGTACAATGCAAGAAGACCAAATAAACATACGAATTAGATGTACCCGAAGTGCCTCACTAGTTTCTTCAACAGTTGTCGACAAAGAGGAAACGTTGAAAAGAACTGGAAAGCCTGCACCAACTTCAATTGGGACTAGAACAACCATCGGCGCTAAACGTGTCAAGTTCGATGCAAGTCAAACACTTTCAGCAACATCATTCAAAGAAGGTAATTAGCTACTAAAACCTGATATGCCCAAAAATATTGGGTGCTCCATTTCTGTTGCAGTTTTCATATAGATATGTTTGATCACAGCTTTTCTGTTATGATATATCTACATCTCCAATTGTTTGTTACAGATAAGACCCTACTTATCCGATTATGCGACTTATCTAAACAAAAACTTTCGGAAAACAGTCAGTGTCTTGAGGAAAAAAATGAGAGTTGTACAAAGCTGTTGCCGAAATTTGTTTCAACTCCAAAGACAAACGTATCATGCATTGAATCTGGCACCGCCAGTAATCTGCGTACTCGCGGATCCGCTTCATTTATAGATTCATCATCTATTGGAATAAATGCTAGTATGAGTGAAGAAATTCAGAAAATAATCGACTTAGAGAAGAGGAAGCTTGAGCTGCAATATCAGCAAGACCAACGGAACAAGAAAAACAAAAGCAAGCTTCGTAAATCGACAATTAAAAAACTACAGACTACGATTCAAAATACCATTAGAGAGGAACTAATGAAGTTTGTACCAAAAAAGGTTTCAAAACAAAGCCACACGCGCCACCCAAAAACCACAATTATCAAGCACAAAATTATTCGGAAAATTGTTCCAAAAAGGCAAACATCGACAGCGGATAAAGAAATTCAAGTGAATATTTCTACAGGAGTTGACTATGCCGTCCAGACAGAACTAGGAGACCAGTACGTTTACACTCGTCGGCACTTGTCTGCCATTCCGGAAAAACCAACGGTATTTGTTCAAGATATGAACTTACAAACAAAGCAAACAACTATGGGCATCGCGCGCCGTTCCCTGCGAATTCGAGCTTATAGTCAACATAAAGACTAGAAGCATTACCCAAGGTTAGTCAAAACTCATGTTCGAAATTGTTAATCGCAAAAGTTGTTGATTTTTTAATGGTATATTTGTTTATCGATTTAACATTTGAATAAACGTTTTTCTCATAACTACTGATCTAATAACTGTTGGCCAAAAACGGGCGCACGCGTAGGTCCCATACGCGAACCACGTTCCTATACACAAACCTATCCGACCTATCTCTAAATAGTTGCTTACGGTATTGTTCACTTAGCAGCCATCACCCGTGGTAGTTGTTTATGCGTTAACTCATAATCACCCTCGCTATTTGGTGCGTTCTCGTTTTCAACATGCCATGGTAACGAAAAATAACCATTATCAGCTATTAATCGGTAGTGAAAGAATGTTCACTTTTGGCTTCCCTCTAAATTCCCCGTGGAGAGAAAATTAAGAAAAGTTCAAAATGGATAAATTGCCGAAAACCGTCGCCCCGGAACTACCTTCGCTCGAGGCAATGTTCAGCTCGTTCGCAAAGTATCGCCCGGCGCTTAACTCTTTCCAAGGTGACGGTCAAAGGATTCTGCTGTCGCAAAGTGACGCGTGGATGCAACAAGCTTTGCTGCTCGGAAAGGAGCGGCCTTTCACGCTAACCGAGACCGGGGTTCTCTTCTTTTCGTTCAGGTAGGTCGTTGATGGATTGCTGTCGCTCTGTTTGCGGCACCTGTTGATCGATGTATTAATGTATGTATACTTTTGATACTTATCGTTTTAGCAAATCGAGTCTGGATTTCGATGAATTCCAACAGTTTCTGGAAAAGTTATGTGACAGCAAGAACATTGATGTGGAGAAAGTAAAACTAAGTCTAGTGAGTTGTGGCCCTCCAGGCATTGTTTCCTGACAGTATCGTGGACACACATTGTTTGCTTATTTAAATCATGTCATCGGGGATGTTGCGTTCGCTTCAAAGGACTGAAATGGCATCGTTCGTTGGGGTCTTTGCAGCCATATAATAAGAAAGCTAAAGATTATGGTTTTCAAAATCATTTCAATAGAAGAATACTGCCGCTACTCGCATAACAGTCCCATTTTCTATCGAGTATCCTATATAAATGGGACTGTTACGCGTGTAACAGTCCCATTTAAATAAGATTTAATAAACATTAAAATATTGAAAAGATAAGAGAAGATAAGGGAAACAGAAATTAAAATCTTCTAAATCTGTGCTTTAATTCTACTACCATGTCATTGTATAATGATAAATACGCATTTCGATCGCGACGTTATATCGTCTTCAGTATCAATAAGTTTACGGTATAGCAGCCTAAGCCAAGGCAACGAAAAAGGACTAATGATTGGAAGCTTGGAACATGGAACTGCAAGTCTCACAATTTTCTGGTAAGTACCTGCATCCGTTGTTACCAAAATTCGGTACCATCGCCCGCCACGGTATAATCTGGAGCGACTGAAGTTACCTTAGGTCGCTACTGAGAACACGTATTGGCTTGAGGCTGCGGTGCCAGGTGAGGGAGAGCTAAACGAAGCCCCTCTCGAGGACTGCTGGGATAGCGTTAAACCAGCCATCGAAGGTCAGAGCCGTAGCGTGACATTGTGGCGCCCTTGGTGAAAATCCATTTGGGCACCCCCTTGTTTCAAAGATCAGTATTTCTTCCAAGTTTATCAGTTTTTCGTATTCGCCCTTCCTTTATCCAATACTTTGCCGCTTAAAGTATCGTATCTCCTTGTGCACCGTAAACTCCGAAAAAACAACAGCGGCTTGAACATTCTCTTCTCGCTGATCGTCAGCCACAGAAGGATCTTCTTTGGAGAGATTTTCTTGACGTCATCGCTTATTTTCTTGGTGGGGGACGTAATGTACTTGGTCCTCTGCCAGTCTTTGCCGCTCAACGTCAAGTACTTTTCGTCACCCATTATTAACGCGACATTGTGCTTCGTCGAAAAGATGTTTTTCAGAAATCCGCTCGCCGGGTAAGCCTAGGAGGTACGTTGAACCGAATCTGACCTAGTAGCTCCGGGCTATACAAGTTATTTTCCAGAATATCGTAGATGAATAATCGTTGCAATACACTTCTCATATTTGTCAGAGTAGGTAGACGTATAAGCAGGCATCTGTTTTCGTACGGAGGTAGACGAACAGGATCATCCCAGGGTAACCTGAGCAGAGCGTACCGAACGAATTGACACTGGATTCGTTCTATCCGGTTGATTTGAACAGCATAGTAAGGTGCCCACACAAGCACCCCGTATTCAAGAATACTGCGCACGAATGAACAGTAAAGCGATTTCAGACAGTAGATACCATTGAACTGCTGTGTATTCCTTTTGATAAAGCCTAGCATAGCGTAAACATGCATAATTTATTGTCCAAGAGGATGCCCAAGTCCTTTACAGTTTCGACACGGTTTTCTGAATGATTGCGTGCTACTCAGACACAACCAGCATTGACTGACGCTTTCGCAAAAAAAATATGTCCAGTTTGGCCCAGTACTTCACTGTTTAACCGGTTGCTCCGATCTCCCGGCCCAAGGCGCGGAACTATGAGACCATCTTGTTCTCGATCTTCAGCTTCTGACAGCACTATCGGGTGGCCGGAATCAGATTTCCGTTCAACGCTTTCGCCTATCTCGCGGGGAACGATGTTTTGCGAGATTGGATTTTTTCAGTGGATACGAAGTGCTCCCCCATGTCCAACTTTTTCATTACGGGGTGAAGCTGGCAGTACGAACAAAGCATCGAGCGTAATTGTTTAACTTTTTGCCATGGCTGTTGCATGCAAATCAACTGGTAGCGTGGCATGAAAATTCGCTCAGTCCAGCTTTTTAATGCATATGGTCGTGAATACAGAGTTTCCACGCACAATTTGTTCGTTGGTTTCAAAGCCGCATATGATATCATCGTTCGGAAAGAGATATAGAAAATTATGAACGAGCTTTCTCAAAAAGCTCATCAAAGTGATTCAAACTACGATGGATGGTACTCAGCACTGTGTTCAAATTTCGGGTGGATTGACAAGTTCATTCGAATCACGTCAAGGTGATGGTCTCTCATGCTTGCTGTTCAACATAGTGCTACAAGATGGTATTAACCGAGCCAATATCAACACGCGGGGCACGATCTTCAATGAATCTAGCCAATTCGTCTGCTTTTCGGATGACATGATGGATATTATCGGCAGAACATCTGTGGCGGTGGCTGAACAGTACACCAGACTAAAGCGCGTAGCAGAAACAAATAAGTTAGAGGTCTAAGACAAAGTACATGCTGGCCAACGGAACCGAAGACGACCGACGCCGCTTGGGCAGTAATATGATGATCGAAGGCGATGAGTTTGAGGTAGTCGACCAATTTGTCTACCTTGGCTCACTGATAACGGCGGACAATGCTACCAGCCGCCGCAAACTGAGACAATCCATACCCTCTGGGAGAGGAGGGATGTCAAATGTATATATGTTATACAGAATGGACCCCAAAAACTTTCGGGAGGCACACCCGCATCACCAATCTGATGTTAAATGTTTGCGAATATGCTGCCAGACTGATAGCTTCTGATGATCTTGATAAGATACATCGAAAAATTGTATCGATGCAGATTGAACATTAGGCCACCGTGAGACATATTTTCGATATCCAAGAGCACCAACGCTGTCGGAACGCGAACTGTTCTTCCAGGAAGATACCATTCTCATCAGAGGGCAGAGAGCGAACTGATGGCTCGATTGCTCATAGAAACAGCAGGATCTTTCCCCGGTTTCAGATAATGTCCACATTGAAGGCAAGTAGCCAAACTCCAAGCAGCTGCTGAACGGATTTACTACAAAAACAAATTAGCCGTTACTCAAGTCCTCGATCTCGATGTTGAATGTGCTAACGAAGCCGGGGGCCTTCATGTTTTTAGATCTCTTGACAGGACCCATCGGTTCGTCAGCGGCGATTTTTTCTTCCTCGAATACCAAGCTGTCTATTATCGATTAACCTCGGCGACTGCCTCAGCAACAAAGTACTCGTTTGGGCTGTGAGTGATATTCTGTTCCAGATTATGAGATTATGGAGAAGGATAGGTTTTAGCCTCTTCTTGAGGACCTTGGCTATGGACCAGAATGGTTTTTAATAAGGTGTAATTTGTTGGAATTGTTGTTTCTGTTGGAATTGCTTGTTTCTTAACTCTCGTTAACTCTAGCGCCTGGTCATTCCACTGGGATTCCAGCACCTGGTCAATCAGCTCCGATGCATCAAAAGGCTGTTCGGAATCGATTCGCATATCGAGGTAGCAAGTTTCAATACCATAGGGTAGTGGTCGGAAGATAGTTTTTCGAAAACCTCTGGTGCTGCGGAGATGGTCATGTTCGTTGTAAAGATGTCCAAAATAAAGTGAACTCTCGATCTGGAGATGCGATGTAGACCTCCTTCACGTTAAGGAAAGCGAGCCGCTCAACATGTTTGCTTTTCAGAGAGCAAGCGTTCCAATTAACTATGGAGAGGGGGTTACGGTTCATATCTGCTGACGATAGCTTGGAGTTGTTCAGCTAAAGTCTAAGCTAAGGCGAGCGTTTGATGGCAAAGCTCTTCCGCCATGAGAGTGGCACCGGAGGCAACACCGGCATGCGACAGTTCAGGCACAGAAGTAGAGCCTAGACCTAGAAGGGCAGAGGCGATACTGGACTAAACGGGAGTTGAAGGCCGTTTGATGAATGGTTGAGTGCGTTACGGCGATACATTGGTTCTTGAGAGGGAGCGGGGACTAGTTTAGGAAGAGCAGGATACCCGGTATCTGTGATAACTGGAGGACGGCGGTCAGTGCGCCTGCGACCGGGCTGGTTGTTTGCTGATGCTTATTGTCGAATTCTTTTGAAATCAGATCGGTCGGGGCAGCCATGGCTGTTGGCACAATATTTTTCTTCGCAGATGGCACACTTCAGCTCAATGGCACCGTCTTGTTCATAGCTTGCAGTCGCGTGCACTCTGTAGGTGGCCTTACTTATATACTTTTTCGGCAGAAGTTCGATTATCGAATCAGTGCCGAATTTAGAATCCGCTTCCAGTTCCAGCCATTCTCCAATCGCCTCTAACGCCCGCTGTTATAGCATCCTCATCAATAGCGTACGTGCTGAAGTGTTTGTAGCGTCTAAGTAGAATACGAAACTGTCGTATCCGAATCCAAAACACATCCTTGGTTCTCGAAAATAGCACACAGAATGACTTCGCTCGTTACTCTCGCGTTCCTCGACCTTACGGGAAACGTTGTCCCACTCAATAGGATTATATACATGGCTGCCAGAAACAATATCGACTCAAAGTTTGGGCAGTGCTAATATTTTGAAAGTGACATTATTGTTTTATATTTAAGTTCATAACTAAGCTAGCTATGATTACTCTTGATTTGATCATAAACATTTGCTTACATTCAACCATGTCATTGCTATTCACTACAGAAACCTGAAATTAGAGCAAAGGAAAACAATATCCACATTTTCGTAAAGCAAAGCAAAGCCTAGATGCTAAATTCCGTTTTTGAAACTTGACCTTCTGTTTTTGTTCTACACACTTCGCAACCAGCAGGACAATTGCGGGGCTAGTTCTATGACTTTATTAACTCTAGCAGCCTTTTCCAGCTGAGATTCGAACATATGACGGCTAGTGTCGTACCTCGAAGCCATCTGGGAGGCATCTCCCAAATCTCCCACATCTTTGTATAGTTGGTATATTTCGTGATTCTTGCGTCTGTGCTACACTCCTTTTCCTAATATGCCACTCAGAATTGATCGCAAGATCTTATGCTCAACAACGCTAGTAGCCTAGAGTACCACCGATAGAATTAGTACCTTATATGTATGTATGTATGGGGTTAGCCACCATCACCTCAAGGGTTTCCCATTGTATGCAAGTACTGCAGAATTGAATTTATCCACCTAGCAACTTTCATGTCAATGCTATTCGTGAAGGACCAAAAGGGGTTGGGTGGATCTATAAGCAATGTCGCTTATATGATTCCACGGGAATATGAGACACTCCTTCCAGCATAGACTTCCGGTTTCTAGATATATAACTTCGCCGTGCAAACTTATCTTGCGTGATGATTTGTGTGCTAGAAGGGCGCGTCAAAATCCTCTCCGACCTTACATGACTTGGGCTGGTTACCACATCCCTCATCCAGTCTTTGATTCATTCGGTACCCTGATACTCCCTCCCCTCCCCAATGCTATCTTGATGTTGGCAACCTGGTACAATTAATATGATGAATATAATGTATAGGGGAATGTCGTCGTGGTTGGGCCATCTTTTGATCCACAAAGTTCTTATTAATAGCACGTAATAAAGTGCTTAAATGTTTAAGTGTTATAACTGTGAAACTTTAAGGTTCTGAGTTTCCAATTATTTAGTGATTTGCACATTTATACAGTTTAACTTTTAGGCATTTCAATATTTAAATGCTTGACTTAGTTAGTTTGTATTCAAATTTATTTTAATGCTTGAATTGGATATTTATAAGTTTTGAGTATTTGGTAGGTAATTGTTATGAATGATTATTAAGGTGGGTGAATGCTTGCATTTTTATCTTTGGGATCAGTGACAGTATTGATGATGATAATGGTATAGAATTGTGATTGATGGTGATATGCATGGTGGTTGTTATGATAATGGTTGTGATGATGATGGTGAAGATAATGAGGATTATAATGCTGATAATGGCGAACATGTTGATGATTATGATTTTAGTGGTGCTGATGGTGTAGTGGTATTGGTATTAATAATGAAAGTGATGCTGAGCCAGCCTCAAGATACTTGTATAACGATCTGTTGCTTTGCTTCGATGTCTTCTTTTTTTCAACATATCAATCTATATGAATTCTTCATGCACCTGTACAGTGGACCCCCGTTCGTTTGAACGATTCCTCATGCAAACTAACGGGGTTACTTTTTAATTTGAACAACTGGTAACCCGAAATATGTTGAAACCGCTGTGAACTGGCCGCCCTGCTCTTTGTTATTGTTTTGGTGGTTTGTTTTAGTCGGCAGTTGCAAGTGCGAATATTGCATTTTCTGATCGAATTTCTATCTTAATCGTTAGGAAAACGAAATGTGAAACCGATTAAACATGCTAGGTCAGTACAAACAAATCGTGTTTATGTGCATTGTCTGCATAAACAAATGATGTTATATTGAGAATGACATTTGAACCATTTTTAATTTGCACGTCGTGCAAACCAGCGGGGTTCAGATTAAAAAGTGTTCAGATTAAAAATGGTCAAACGAACGGGGGTCCACGGTACTACGCTGTATGGATTTGAGAAGCAGCGTACTAGAGTGTTCATGATTGTTATTTTGGAGTATCTGAATAGGACCACATATGTAATAAATTTTTCTTTTATCAGATCAGATATATATATATATATATATATATATATATATATATATATATATATATATATATATATATATATATATATATATATATATATATATATATATATATATATATATACAGTAGAGATTTGTATAACGCGGATTTGTAGAACGCGGATTTCTATAGCGCGGGTTCCATGATATTTCTATAACGCGGTTTTCCGCGTATAACAAATACACGTAGCATATGGATATTGAGTTAATTGGGGCTAAACTCGAATTTTGAGCGATTTTGAACAGATACGACCGTGGTGTCTTTTAAGAAGTTGTAGGGCACATAACAGTTGACTCTCTAAGTGATATACGGAAACCACAAAGTTACGGGTTGGCCTGCTGGTGGGTCCGGAATATCCGTTGAAATTCTCGTATTGGTAAAGTTGGTTAAAATTGGTGAAATATTTTTGAAGTGACTAAAGTCGGGTAATTGATACGAATTAAAAAAAAAGTAATAAATAAACGACCTTAGAAAGCCATAAGGTCCTCCGGAAAATTCAGAACATATCGTCAATATTTTAAGTGTAATTTGACTACACTAGAAGTATATTTCGACTATTTGTGATTCAATTTGACCATTGGATGGTTTACCGGGAGAAAATCCAAAGCTTACCTGAAATTGGTAACTGGAAATGAAAAAGGTTTTTAATTTGTAACAGATCAAAATGAAATGGAATATCAGCAATCCTCAACTAAATAGGCCGCTCACGACTCGACGTGGCCGCCAAAACGTTCCCTGGAAAATTAGGCTTTGCCGTCAAAGTGGACAATAAGTGAAAATTCATGTTGAAGTCCGCGTTACAATTTGAAAAAGGTTTGATATAAACCATTTCGGATTTAGAAACAGAAATGATGCGAATACTGCAAATGTTCGCTGGCAAATAAACGAGGTTATATCACAGAGAACAGACATCCAAGCGAAAGGTCCCCACTTGGATAAAACTTATGTCAAATTAGTTGGGAAACTATAGTGATGATGTCGCTAAAGACGCATAAAATTCTACACTAAACTCACAACAGCTAGCTTCTGGCGCTAGCATAACGGTTACAGTCCATATATACTAGCGCCAGAGGAGCCAAAGGTTGTCAGTGTGCAAATCAAAAGAATCATTTAGTTGGGAAACTATAGTGGTGGTGACGCTAGCATATTAGGTGATTTTAATTTGAAATTTTATCCAAGAATTCCCGAAAAATTTGTTCCTGAATGGATGTCTGTTCTCTGTGGTTATATCGCAAGTTTGTTGAAATTACCAATTTTGCTAGTGTAATTTGATAGATGTGGTAGAAACTGACATACATTACTGACATACAGGTAACATTTACTATACTTATAAATCTAATGGCAAATATATTAACCTTTGTATAAGCTCTTCACTAGGTATTGTGCTCTTCTGGGAGAATTTTAACAGAAATCTAACCATCGTAGTTAGCCATGGCCATTCCGAAATCCGCGTTGACGGTATCTAATATTTTTATGGTTTTTGCCTGAGAAAAAGTGAGAGAGAAGTGTTATTGCTTTTGTCCTGGACAATTCAGAATGGGGCTTCTTGTAAGAGCGAACAGGCTACGAAAACTTTGTTGCTTCGTCAACGCGATAAGCAGTTCGATGCCCTTGATCATCAAATTTAATCATTTAATATCGGATCTTTTGATGCATTTCATAATGGCCAGGTTGAGTCATAAACCGCTGAATTTATATTCCTATTTCACATTGTTCAATTCGAGGTTGAATGAACATAATTCCGAACTCAGAGAACAATTTTCGCTCGTTGACCACTTTTACGGATGTTCCGTATTTGTCGGAGAATCGTATGTTGGCTTCGTAATAGCACGGATTGTTCACTTTACTTATTTTACGCCAAATAATAAGCCATAGGGACTTTAAAAAGAATTTGGAAGCTATGAGAAGACTTCACAGAAATGAAAATTTACCGGATGTTCCGGAAGCTCTGGAAGACCAAGGGGCGATTTTTTCTGTCTCACCAAGCATCTGTAAGATGGAAAAATATATACTTGACATCTTTCCCAAAGGAACCATGGTCGTGTTGATTCAAAATTTCGTAAAATTCAGGTATAGCCCCAATTAACTCAATTTCCATATGCTACGTGTACTTGTATAACGCGCTTCTTATAACGCGGTCCCAATTACCCGCGTTATACAAATATCGACTGTATATATTTATTTATTTATTTATTTATTTATTTGTTCCTTATAATTCTGTTCCTGGTTTTTCCTTTTTCCTTATCGATTTAGTACCTTATAGAGCACAAATTTCGTTCGGAGTTGCAGGTTACGACCCACTACGTATTCCGCAGTAGACCCTATTGGCAGTCGCTATCTGCCTTTTTACTTAACGACTAACATCGTTGGCACATGTCACTAAAGTAGCATGATAAATTCGTTGGCCACTTCAAAAGTTTCGTTATATATTTATTATCACCACAGTTCCATCGTCCGAAGGTCTACCGTGGCCACCAGCGATCCCAAATACACCAACTCATCCACCACTTCTGGTTCATCGCCGTTAACGATTACCGTTCGCGAAAGACGCATTTTCGTCTTCTTTGAGGCTCTACCATTCATGTATTTGGTCTTTGGCGCATGTATTTGGTCTTTTTAGCCCAATCCTTCTAGCCTCCGCTTGCAAAACTTCTGGCTGTAAAACCATCTGCGTAGCCTAGGAGTTGGTTACCTTTACTGAAAACCGAGCCTTCCATTTCGATACTCGCTCAAGAACGATTTAAAAAGCATGCATAATAAGCTATATCAGTGTCATCACTTAGCGACTCGCTAAGCTAATAGCGAGCTAGCAGCCAACAAAAACTGTCTAACAATTGGATAGATTGTTTTCATTTTGCCTTAGAGTTTTTTATCGACATGAATAATTGTAAGCTTTTAACTTCACTTTTTGCACTAACGTAAGAGCTGACGACACTATTAACACAAGGCATAACACTTTTTTATGTTTGTAAGAACGATAAGTGTTATGCCTTGTGTTAATAATGAATAATTGTTTTGAATAAATTTTTCGTCTTATAAAGTTCACGACTGGTTAATCAGGATACTTGTCGAGATATTTTCCATTTGAAGTTCCTCACAGTGTAGAGAAAACGCTCAATCCTCAATGTAATGGTGCGCCATCGGTTAGCCCCCTGCTTGACAGTTTTTGCATTTTTCGCCAGCTCAAAGGCGCACCGCGCACGCACACTCCGACAGCCAGCCAGCAGCGTCGAGTCGACTACTGGTCCTGCCAAAAACATCAGCTTATAGTGGAAAGATTACGTCCGCGTTTTATCGTGAATCGAAGTGGCAATTCTAATTATACGCGTATTATTTTAGTGTTCGCTTGTTCTCATCCAGGAAGAAGTGTCGATATTATTTCGTGAAGAGTGCTATATACTCTGTGGATTCGAGGTGTAGTAGATATCCACCACTAAGCAACTGGTAGATTGTCGAGTGCAACCAAAATTTGCGTGAAATTATTTGATGCCTTTGTGAACGATTAAATGAGTATCAATCAAATTTCTTACTCTATCGGTATTCACTGCTGCAGCTAAGTGTAACTGTTCTGGTATCAGCAGATTGTTTGTTGTTCGAAACATTTGTTATCAGCACGCGTTCGATTAGGCGATTTTCCAATCTCCTGGTAGGTGGCATTCACCATATCGCCCATGCCGGTTCGTCTGCGACTTTCAGCATTTTATGGCAGCCGGTGGGTGGTTCTAAATGGGATCCAGCATTTTGAGAACATTCCTCTGCTTTTTCGTTTTATTTCAAGCATTTCAAGTAATGTGACCGTGAGAAAAATTGTCATATGCTATTTGTGGGAAATAAGTAGGTTTTTTTCTCTGAATGTTGTCGCTAAGTGATTGAGGGAATTTCAGTTTGAATTATTAAACACGTCAAGCGCACAGATAGAGAAAGGCACTTGAAGTAAAAAATGTAGACATTGACTTTCCGCTTTACATGTGTTTTATACATTTAAAAATTGCTAAGTTAATTCTGACTTGCGTAAAGAAAATTTTAATTGTAAATGATGTGTATAATTTTAAAATATACTTTCCTACTTCAAAGTAGTGTAGTTCAACTTTCGGAATAATTTACAACTGTTATAAGAATTACAATTATATTTGACTCAGGTCGAACTGATCTTTCCGTTTTATCGTTGGTTTTAAAGGTTCTAATTCAATAATGAACAATCAAATTTAAATTGACAGTATTTTTGTCTAATTTACGATTGCATGGCAACACTATTCGCAACCTCTCCTTTGCAGCGTAAAATGACTGCTCCATACTCCGTTCCGATTGATCAGTTTCTGTTCATCATCTCCGTTGAACGGTTGTGCAGTTTAGTTGTCCTGCAGTCTCACTCCCCTACTGGGAAAACCGGTGCTTTTGTGGAGCACAAACATATAGCAGCTGTAATCGCAGCATCTTTTTCTGCTCACTAACCAGCATCTGTGTGGTAGTTGTACATATCACTGAGCAGCAGACGCATTATTTTAGAGCTCCACTCACTCCGACAACGAAACCTTACACAGGACTGGAATTTTTCAATGGTGTTTTCCTCATAACATGGTTATTAACGGTGTGCACCTTGAGGACAGTGTGATATTGTGTAATGCGTAGCATTTGCATCGAAAGCGAGTGATGGAAACTTTCAATTAGTACATCCAACAGTGCCCTCTTACTTTCTCCTTCCATTGAACCACCCACTGCCTTTGCCACCCACTCCTAGGCTGATGTACGAGTACGACCGAGACCGGCACTGTATGTGAGATTGTATGGAAGGAAGATCTCGACTAGAGTGCGTGCATAGCGTTGAATTTATCCGCGGAAAAACAGGGCTCTCGAAAATAGTTGTTTTGATATTTCAATGTGCTTCTTCTAGTGGTTGTGTAATTCCATACTTTCGCTCGTGTGCAAAAAGCGAACGCAATTAAACTAGCTAAACTACAGCTAATCAAGTGCCCAAAGGGATTCAAGAAAGTTATCAGTGAATAAGGTAAAGGCTGGTTAATTAAGCCAAATTTGTCTCGCTTCGGAATTCGTTTGGAGGAATAGTTCATTGTATGCAACAAATAAGGGTGAGTACATCACTTTTACTTTATCATTATACGGTGTAAGGTACATTCGTGAGTAGTTTCGGCTTTGGAAAGGTGGACTTGAATTTTATTCCAAAAATGGATACATCATTCATGAAAATACCTCCCCCGCCAGTGCATGTTCATGTTGCTTGCATAGAAACGCGCATACAATGTTAAAATAGTCCTACAGATGAGCAAAGAAACCATAATCGAAAGCTGGCTCATATTTTGTCGCCGTTGTTGCAGTCTGCTTGGGACCGTTCTAAAATTAGTGGTTGTGTCCACATCCAGAGTGTTTCGCACGTTTATAGTTGCATTTGTGAGAAATATCTTCGGTTGGATAAGATTTTATTCGAATATGTGTGTACTTACTCTCAATTTGCGAGAGTCGGAGAGTGAATGAAAGTCGTGGAAAGATGTTTGTTTTCGGTTCTACTGTCAAAAAACCGACAAGCGCAGAATGCGGTTTTTTGACCACGTTACAGGTATAAGTAGCACAAGGCAGGATGGTATATTATCAAGCGTTGCCGCAAAATAGTGAATGAACTAACTTTTCTGCGATTTTGTTTCTTTTAGAAAAAAGGAACAGTCTATCTGCTCCACTAGGTGGAGGATATTATTTTTTACGTAGACGTAAAACTGACGTTCTAACACTAAGCTGCTGTTCTGATTGTGAAATGTCCCGCTAAAGTGCGTGATAATCTCCTCTTTTCGATCAATTGTGTCGTTTTGTGTTACAATTTATTTCCCACAAAAGACCTATCGTGCTTTGCGCCAGCTGTTTTCCTACTTGTTTGGCAGCCAAACTGCCTTTTTACCTAAACTCCTTGTCCCTTGTACTCTTTTTTCTTCAGTTCGACCTTTACAATCGATAAATTTTTCTAGCTCCGGAGTGTTTAACCTACTTCTGAAATCCACTCCTTGAGAACAACAGTGAAGTCATTGGCGTTGTACTACTGTTTGGTCAAATCCTCCATTCCTTCCTAGTTTATGATTTCAGAAGTTACGAAAGCGTTACATTGAAGTCCCGATATGCAGATTACTGCCCTTTCAGCTTGCCTCGAGGTACTACGCTGGTCTGACTTGCCAGCATTCGCGTCTTCGAATCTCGACTGAGAGGCTGTTTAAGCGACTAGTAGCACTAGCCCTGCAATTGTTCTGTACTTTAACAGCTGACTGCGAAGCCTGTCGAACAAAAACAGAAGCTCTAGTTCCGAAAAGGTATCATCAAGGCTTTGCCTTGCTTTTAGCTACAGATTGCTCCTCACCAAGCAAGGGTTTTTTCGGGAACTTTGACCTCTTTGTTGTATCGAGGTACATATCCAAAAACGGCTTTACAGTACGTTTCATCTTCTATCTAGCTGTAAAATTTTCTACAACTCTACTCGACCACGCGGAGGGAAGAGGGTTTGACTGAGTAATGTGAAATTTTACGGGACTAATTTGGTAAAGCATCTTTCATCTTAATGCCTCGAAACGGCTTTATTTAGGTACCTCCGAAGAACGAGCAGATAACGGGACTAAAAAGTTTGTATTTCAGTTGTTTCGCGGAAAGATCAACGAGTGAAAATTGCTTCTAGGTTTAAGCTAAAAGCTTTCGATTTGTTTGACTAATGACTTTCTGGCGACAGTGTCTTGCTCCTCCCGGTTGGCTTCGAGTTCTAACACTGATATAACAAGCCTGTCGTCGTATGTTTGTTACCTCAACTGGGAGAGACTGCGGTATATGCAGAATAAGTTAGATGATTCTTAGAGATCCCAGACAGCAGTGTGTACTGTACACATTTGAAAATAGGTGCGAGCGAGACAATGCTAAAACTTCTGGTATTCATTGACCGTTACCTGCGGTATATCCTTTAACCCTCTAGTGCCCAAATTTTTGATTTGCTTGAAAAATTTTTAAAATGCTCATTTCGTGGCCAGAATAATGGAAAAAATATTCTCTAGTTACTAAGTTCAGGAATAGTTTGATTATTTATAAAAATTCGTAACCCGCCAATTGGCGGGGTTGGGCACCTGGGCGCAAAAAAGTTGCAAAATCAAATTTTTCGATTTAATTCGGGACATCGATTTTAGAACATCTATAACAGTGCTAGTATTTATGAAACTAGTTATAATGAGCTTCAACTGAAATTTTTGACCATCTGGCCGATTCCAGGTCCCGGACAAGTTCCTTCGAAAATCCGTTCCGTGCTTGAATCAGAAAAGAAACTCTCCCCGGGCCCGGAACCGGTCATACGGCCTCTGTGAGACATGAGATTATCGCCAATCGCTATTTTGTCGAGTGCTGATGTTTTTTGATATGCGACACGACATAATTTACTGATGTTGAAATGTCCCTATATGAGAACCGGTTCCGGATTTATAATGCCCCCCCGGATTCGGATGGCGCGCACCTCATAACTGCGGCAAAGTAACTGATATGTCTACAGTCGATGATATGTTTACAAAAATCAACAGATTTCAAACAAGTTTTAAATATTTGGCAACTTTATCTAAAAAAGCCATGTCACGGTCGCCCAAGGAACTCCGGAATAACTCCGGGACCATATAACATATGGCTATTATCTATAGATATTATGAAAATAGAAAATATTTCTGGAAAAATTTCCAAATTTGGTGAAAAAATATTGAAAGATAAAAAAGTTACGGCCATTTTAGTGAATTTTGCAATGCTAAAAATGAAGTAGACCCTAGAGGGATTAATCGAAGCGTCTTGCGGAGAAAAACTAGACTTGACTTCCAGCTTGAATGCATCATTGAATCTCCTTACCCGTAATATTGTCGGCGGTGACCAGAGATCCCAAATATATGAACTCATCAACCACTTCCAGTTCATCGTCGTCCATAGTCATTGCCCGTGGGAAGCGAATCTTTTGAAACAGACACAGAAACAGTTGTATTTTGAAATTTGGCAATGAATTCAGCAGAATCACCACGATCTTGCTTATTGATGTCCTTATCAGTAAGCAGTTTGCTTTTGGGGATTATATTACTCCGAATAGTACCCATTCGTATATTCCTCTCGTTCCTCTCGAGTTGAGATATAAAATCAATGGTAATGTCGTATAATAATAATCGAAAAATATGATTTTTAAAATCCGGTAAAATTTTAGAAAGGCGAACAACAACATTAGTAGTTGCTCCCAAGTCAGTATTGCCTACACCATAATATGCTTTGAAACTATAACCTTTGAAAAACCTTTAGAGTCTGATAGAACATGAAACTTAAATCCTCATTTATGTGATTTGTTTGATAAATTGGGTTTTTCATTTTTGTAGTACACTTTTGTTCACTATAATCTTTTATCGACTGGTAATTCATTCAACTTGTTCATTAACACAAACTGATTAAGCGGTATAGATTAAAATTTGCGGTCAAAATGGTCTATGATAGATCCCATTTTGAATAATATTGTCTTGCTTATCAAGATTTTGTCGTTAAGCAGTAAAATTCGCCGGGTTTCAATGAATCTGTTTCTTGGTTATAGGGTTATGGTTTTCAAATACCATAAAATGCAAAAATGTTTTGTACTATAGCTATAAAGCGTTATATTGCAGCTCGTCAAAAAGGCGCACTGAAAATTAGGTGATAAGTCCTGTAAATTCCCCTTCCATATTGATGCCACTGCATGCTTGTGTATTTTTCAAGGCATATAAAAGAAGTTAACAAGGCCTATAACAATAATTTGTACCTTAAACTCGAAAAAAATCAATAAATACAACGAAAACAACACGTTGTCAAGTTACCAAAAAAAAAGTTGACGTTAATGCCCAACCCCGCCAATTGGCGGGGTCAGTTTCTTGATAAAACTCGGCCAGTTCCTAAACTTTTTATCGCAAATTTCCTTTTTTACCATGAAGTACAATTTATCAGCTACTCACCAATAATTTTTTTGTTTATTTATTCCAAGAAATAAGCAATTTACAACAATTTGAATTTCACTCTGCAGAGCAAAATAATTTTTTTCTCAGTTTTCTGGCATTTTTCAAGTTCCGCGCGAAATATCTGTTTCAAATCAACGTAATAAAACTAACAAACCACTCGAATAGTTAGATTAGACTATAATGAGAAGGTATGGGTGGATCTCAACATAAAACGAATAAGCATAGTAGATTTACAACGATTTTGCTGAAGCCCGCCAATTGGCAGGGTTGGGAACTAGAGGGTTAAGCCTGGTGGCCTGACAGCTGGATGTTCAACGAGAAACTCCGTCGATGTCATCAACGGGCAACAGAAATTCGGGAACACACTTTAAGGAGAGGACCGAACGAGCTCTGCAGAGACGCACTTGATTGGAATCTAACAAGATAGAGGCAGATCCTGAGGCTCTTGCGACGCAGTTTGACTAATAACCATCCGGGTCGAGAACTTTTGCTGTGGAACGGTGAAAGTTATGGTGGCTGGTAGTCGGTAATGGAGATCCCTGATTTCATTGTTTTGCTCTGCGAAGCCGGTAAACCTGAACCAATAAGATAAGCTAAGTTGAAACTTGCTATGTCTCTTGAAAGGCCTTGTAGAATGCAAACTTATTCAGCCAAAAAGTTCTGGTTCCACTGCTCAGCTGGCAGGCCCCTCACTTCTGTGTCTTCTGTACAAGTATGACAGTTTGATATAAAAATCAATGATTTTTTCCATCATCTGTAAAGTCACAGGTGTAAGACTGGTTGTTCTGTTTGGTTTGGAACTTATGCTGTCACGTTTTTCAACTTTAGGAATGAAGAAAAACCGGATCTTATCAGCGGCGTATTATCAGCAGAAGTCGAGCCAACGACGGACTCCACAAACACTTGCGGTCGAACAATTTGAGCCCCCGTACAAAGTGCACACTGTACAAAACGCTAATTAGACCGGTTGTCCTCTACGGGCACGAAACGTGGACATTCCTAGAAGCGAACCTACGAGCACTCGGAGTTTTCAAACGGTGGGTGCTAAAAACTATCGTTGGTGGCGTGCAAGAGAAAGGTGTATGGAGGCGAAGAATGAACCACAAACTCGCGCGTCTTTACGGCATACCCAGTATTCAGAAACTATCCTGCAAAAATGGTTTTCGCATCGAATCCGGTAGGAACAGGACGGGATACAGCGAGCGAGGTGGCAAGACCAGGTGAAGCGAGATCTGGCGAGCACTGGGTGCCCGCGGAACTGGAGACCAGCTGCCATTTACCGAAATAGATATAGCAACATATTAGGAAAGTACTAAAGATCAGTACACCTACATAAACAAATTACGCTCTTTCCACTTCACGCCTGGTCTCAATCTGTTAGATATCTAACTAATCTAGGATATCCTATCGACTCTTTGTTTCATTACTGTCTTCTATCGTTCCTTCCGTTAATTGTAAAATCTACCGTTAAAACCCTAATTATATGCCTGACCTCATTCAAAGTCAAGACATAAAAACAACGAGGTTGGTCTATTCCATAGAAACGGGGCCTTTCCCCGAACACCCGCGTTGAGAATTGCGGCTGACACGCTGACAGCATAGATACCATTTTCACAGATTTTTTCACACGCATAAATTTGGGACCCACCAATTTTGTCAGTTCCTATGAGTCCTGGTTCTACCAAGGTGTCTGATAATTAAAGTACTTCATAGACTACGTATATTACAGAAAAAATATACTAGAAAAATTAAATATTGCGCAAAAAATGATAGGGTCCCGAATTCATGCGTGTGAAAAAATCTGTGAAAATGGTATCTATGCTGTCAGCGCGTCAGCCGCGATTCTCAACGCGGGTGTTCGGGACTGACAGACGAACAGCGTAAGTCGCAAGCGCCTGCATAGTGTCGTCGTCCCGTCAGTAAAACGAATTAGATTAAACTTCTCGATCGGTGGTTTCTACAGTAGACGGAGGAAGAGACACATTTTGTGTCTGCAAATAACTCAACCTGCCAAGGATTGGTCCTTAGATAGAGATGATTTCCGGCGGCCATTTGCTTCGAAACAATTTGCATTGTTGCCGAATTATATAAAAAATTTCCAAGAACGGTACAGTAAAGTACAGCATAAAGTGTTGTAAACAGTAAAATTCATAGTAACCGTAATGTTTTTACATTAATATTCGTTATGCATTTCTATCCGGGCTGCGCATACTTACTTACTTATGTGGCTTGCCGTCGTAAGACAAAGCCTGTTGAACAAAGTTTCTCCATGTAACTCGGTTGAGGGCTACCGCTCTCCAATTCCTCGGACACCGAGTACTTTCCGCCAGATCTCGCTCCACCTGGTCTAACCGTCTTGCTCGCTGCGCTCCTGGTTGTCTTGTTCCTACCGGATTTGAGGCGAACATCATCTTTGCAGGGTAGTTGTCCGGCATTCTTGCAACATGTCCTGCCCATCGTATCCGTCCAGCTTTAGCCACCTTCTAGATACTGGGTTCGCCATAAAGCTGTGCGAGTTCATCCTCCGCCTCCATACTCCGTTCTCCTGTACACCGCCGAAGATCGTTCTTAGCACTCGTCGTTCGACAACTCCGAGCTTTCGCAGGTCCTCGAGCATTATCCATGTTTCATGCCCGTAGGGAACAACCGGTCTAATAAGCGTTTTATACAGGGTGCACTTTGTACGGGGACTTAGTCTGCCTGACCGCAATTGCTTGTGCAGCCCATGGTAAGCACGACTTCCGCTGATAATACGCCTCCGAATCTCCCGGCTGGTATCATAGTCCGCCGTTACCAGTGAGCCAAGGTAGACAAATTCATCGACTACCTCAAACTCATCGCCGTCGGTCAATATACTACTGCCCAAGCGGTGTCGTTCGGCCTCGGTTCCGCTGGCCAGCATGTATTTTGTTTTAGACGTATTTACCTTTAACCCAATCTTTTCTGCTTCGCGCTTTAGTCTGGTGTACTGTTCAGCCCAGGGCTTGAAAAGGGATCGCAAGTTGAATGTGACTGCCGTGAATGCGAACTTTCCGCATTCAAACTCCGCTTTTTGAACGATCATTTGACTGTTTTTTGAATCCAGTCAATCTCCCGCTTGCGCTGCTGCCGTCTTACAATTCATGCGGCATCTCAGCAAAAGCAAACAGTCGATCTCCCGTTTTGCTTTGCGCTTTGAGAATATAAACTGCAAACTGACTGGAAGCATACGGTGACGTATTTTTTCGTTTCTCTTTTTGTCTCCAAATCGGCTGCTCACAGTAATAGTTTGTCACCCGGACGGTGGTCCGACGCAAGCAAAATATTCGTTCGTATTGGACGGAATCCGACCGACTTCTTCCATGCACATGTAGTGGTTGTTTTTTTGTAGTATTGAATCATACGATTGTGCGGTTGCTTTTTGTTAGCGTGGTGATTGCCAGTCATTTGACTGTTTTGCAGTCATTCGCTGCTCCAAACGGTAAAGGCAACTTGATCGAAACAAAAATGTCAAAAAATTTGAGAGCGCGTTCGTTCTGTTGCGTGCGATCGGCGTTTGACTGAGCAAACTGCCAGTTGTGTTATGCATAGCGTTCGTATTCCACCTCTAAACGGACGGTGTGAACTTGAATGCGCGTTGGTGTGACTGGTGTGTGAGGTCGAAGCCCTGGTTCAGCCACCGCCACAGATGTTCTGCCGATAATATCCATGTCATCGGCAAAGCAGACGAATTGACTAGATTTGTTGAATATCGTGCCCCGCGTGTTGATATCCGCTCGGTTCATAACACCTTGTAGCGCTATGTTGAACAGCAGGCATGAAAGACCATCACCTTGACGAAGCCCTCTGTGTGATTCGAATGAACTTGACAATCTACCCGAAATCCGAACACAGCACTGTGTATCATCCATCGTAGATTTAATCAGTTTGATGAGCTTCCTGGGGAAGCTGTTCTCGTCCATCATTTTCCATAGCTCTTTCCGGTCGATGGTATCATATGCGGCTTTGAAGTCAAGGAATAAATGATGCGTGGGAACTCTGTGTTCACGGCCCTTTTGGAGGATTTGCCGCAGTGTAAATATTTGATCCGTTGTAAACCGACCTTCGACGAAACCGGCTTGATAAGTTCCCACAAATCTGTTCGCAATTGGTAATAGACGGCGGAAAATGATTCGGGACAGCACTTTATAGGCTGCATTGAGAACGGTGATCGCTCGATAGTTCTCACAGTCCAACTTGTCGCCCTTTTTATAGATCGGGCAGATAACCTCATCTTTCCACTCCTCCGGTAGCTGTTCTGTATCCCAAATTCTAACAATTAGTCGATGTAGACAAACGGCCAGCTTTTCTGGTCCCATTTTAATAAACTCCGCTTCGATGCCATCTTTTCCAGCTGGCTTGTTGTTCTTTAGCTGCATGATGGCCTCCTTAACTTCGCCTGTCGTTGGGGCTGGCACCGCTTCCCCGTTTGTTGCACCGTCGAAATCGCTTTCCCCGCCGTCACGGTTCTCCGCATGGGCGCCATTCAGGTGTTCGTCGAAGTGCTGCTTCCACCTATCGGTCACCTCACGATCGTCCGTCAGAATTCTGCCAGTCTTATCCCAACACATTTCGGCTCGCGGCACATAGCCTTTGCGGGATCCGTTCAGTTTCTGGTAGAACTTCCGCGTTTCCTGAGAACGATGCAGCCGCTCCAACTCTGCATATTCCTGCTCTTCCAGGCTGCGCTTTTTCTCCCGAAAGATTTGGTTTCGCTGCATCTTCTTCTGTTTGTGTCTTTCCACGTTCTGACGCGTTCGCACTGCACATCTTGGCCGCCCGCGCAGCGTTCTCCTCATCCATCACCCTCCTACATTCATCGTCAAACCAATCGTTCCGCTGATTCCGGGCCACATGCCCGATGGAGCTCTCCGCTACACTCCGATGGCTGTTTTGATAGTGTTCCAACAGTTTTCGAGAGGGGCTTCGTCTAGCTCATCCTCTTGCGGCAGCGCAGCTTCGAGTGGATGCGCGTCGCCGCAAGGCTGTTTCAGCCGCGCGAGGTCTAACCGAGGCTGGCGTCGATACCGAATGTTGTTCACAACGGAGACTTTCGGGCGCATCTTAACCATCACTAGGTAGCGGTCCGAGTCAACGTTAGCGCTTCGATAGGATCTGACGTCGATAATGTCTGAGAAGTGCCGACTGTCGATCAAAACGTGGTCGATCTGTGATTCTGTCTGATTTGGTGACCTCCATTTGGTGTACTTGTGATGGATTCTGTGCTGGAAAAAGATACTACGTACGGCCATATTCTCCGCTTAGAATGTTATTGAAATTTCGCGTTATAATTCGTTTTGGATAACCAACGTATTTTGGACCCCTTCAGTAACTGTACTTAATTTGGACACTTACAGCAAAATCATATGGAACAAATGTTCACGGAGTCTCAGCAACGCTTTCGGTTGAGGCTGGCCGATAACTTACAATTTAGTCTAGTTAGAAGTAGTGTTGGCTTTACCTCCATGTTATCTACCGGACTGTTTGCGAGGCAGACCACGGATTCAACGCCCCGGATCTGGCGCAGAAAGCTATCAATTGAACTGCGCACCGAAAACCGTAGAAGAAAAGATTGCAACGTGGAAGCAAAAAAAAGCAATTGCATATCGATAAAGTGACGACAAATAGGGTACGGGAGGGTATTTTCAGCAGGTTTCTAAATTCAGCCTATTAAATTTCGCCAATTAAAATACTTTTCTGACATACAATTTTAATATGTTAAGTATGTATATGTATGTATATGTGGGGTTAGCCACCATCACCTCTGTATGCAAGTAGAATTACTGCAGAATCGAATTTATTTACCTAGCAACTTTCACGTCAATGCTGTTCGTGAAGGACCAAAAGGGGTTGGGTGGATCTATAAGCAATGTCGCTTATATGATTCCACGGGAATATAAGACACTGTTTTCAGCATAGACTTCCGGTTTCTAGATACATAACTTCGCCGTGCAAACTTATCTTGCGTGATGATTTGAGTGCTAGAAGGGCGCGTCAAAATCCTCTCCGACCTTATATGACTTGGGTTGGTTACCACGACATCCCTCATCCAGTCTTCGATTCATTCGATACCCTGATACTCCTTCCCCTTTACGATAATGATGGTATATGGCAATATAATAAAATATGTGTTATATGAATATACATTATATGAAGATATATGGATAAAAATAGAACAATCTCACCAGCAGTCCTTCGAATGGAATAACCCATCATCGCACCTCCTGCTTGACTACTCAATAGATAGAGCGTTACCGGGTAAGGCCACGTGGAGACGCTAGGTAGGGGCTTGAGATGGCTGGAGCTATGTTGGACGCTTCCTCATTTGCCTTCCCCATTTCATACCTACATACAATTTTAATATGTTATAAATATTTTCTCAAAACTGTAAGTAATCTACTATTGTTTATTCATAGAACGTCAAAATCAACTGTTCTTCCACTAGAACTAGGCCATAGGCCGAAAAAATAGATGCAATCGCTTAATGAGCTGAAAATACCCTCCCGTGCCCTACGTGGTTAGTGCGAGCCATTTAGCCATTTAGCCTGAGCCTGAGAGATATCTTCATACGTGCCAGTCATAAGAATGAAGCGAGTAACTCTCATCGATATCGCTGTACCGCAATGTGCAGCTTTCTCGACCAAAATCACGAAGTACCATGAAATGGCCGACAAATTAAGGAAATTGCGGCACCTTGACGAAGTTTCTATGTATAGTTCCAATAGTAAACTCTGCTACTGAACTAATTTCCTGTACTCTATTGCATTCGTTTGAAAAGCTGGAGTTGCACAACGAGCTGCAGAAGCTTAAGAAAATTGTGATTCTTGGAACCTGTAACATAGAGTGACCATAACTGTAGTTCAAGTGAAGCAAAATTAAAACGTTACTGTGTTTAAGCCTTTCATCCCATGCTGATTTTTTTTCGAACGGACAACTTTTTCTAGTGTACCAGAAATATGAATACATTGAATTTCATTTAATGCACAAGGTGAAGAGAGGAAAATTTTTTGGCTTGTCGAGAATTTAAGTAATAGAGTAATAATTTGAGTGGTTTTCAATGCTTTCAATGGTCGTCAAGATTCTACTGGAATTTTTACACAAGTTTTTTTTCGAAACCAACGATTCTAAGAAATGAAGCGGTACTTATTGCGTGACTAATTTAGAATCAATTGCCTACAACTGTGGGGTCTACCGTCGTATTCAAATCAATTAAATAATCAAAGTTCGGCCACTGGCGAGACTGGTCTGGCTTCAAATTGTCCTCCATTGAACTGGAATCTCCGATTCCACGCTCGGTCCAATTAGTGCGAGTAGTCTGACGATGGAATAGTCTTGGTTCAAAGTTTTAGAAATGGACAGACGGAAACTAAATTTAATCAATGCTCTATTGTGTGGACCAACTTATTTAATTGCTATCGATTGCGGCTGAAGGGACAGTTCTCTTCAGCAATTTTGATAGCAAAGATGTGTTCGGAGGACATATTCTAAACGATTAGACAATATTCGAATTAGGTTGCGCAATTTTCCTACCAGTATTATCACTGATTTAAAAAATCGGTCTTCTACGTAATTTCTTCCCCATCAACCAATTGTTCAACGATTCCATCGGTGTATCCAATCGGAACTAATTGAACCCAGACCGAAATGCAATCGTTCGCGGCTGCCTGGCCTGGCCGCTCTGCGGAGGCGGTTAGCAGGTATGTGCTGACCATATCAAAGCAGTTCAAACGACTGGCTGACGTCGGTTTTTTGATTCAATTAACTATAGATGGTTGCGAACAGGTTTTGTTTGTCTGTTCGAAGCCGGTTGATTTACCGCCAAAGTGGAACCGCGCAAATAGAGTCGACTAGCTCTACATTTTTTTCGGTCACTATACTGTCAGCTGGTGACGTTGGGCGCAATCCCACGACCCCCCTTGTCACTACGTGATTGAAAACTGCTGCTGCATGTGTCACTCACCACAATAGATTTCCTATTTTAACAATGGAGTATGGAAACACTTTAACCCTAATTGGTAGTCCAGCAAGCTACGTTGGAAGTGACTGAAAATGGCGATCACTAAAGGTAATTTGAATTGTCGTCATCCGGCCACACTAATTGTTCGGTTGTGGGTACCCGAATAAAAATGTATAGCGAAAAAACATTAAATTTCACTGTTACAAACATTGAAAAACTTCGAAAAACCACATTGCAACATTGAAAATCTTTGTAAAAGTTACACTGAAGTTACCATGAATATCACTGTTTTCACAGTAAATTTTAATGGAAACCGCCAATTTTACAGCGAATAAGGGGGTGATTAAGTGATGTAACACTAAATTTTTCGGCTTTTTCCCATACAAATAAAAACCAAAAACAGTAAAATTTATGGTACATTCACTATAAGTTTTACACTGTTTTACAACGAAGTTACAATGAAATTTAAGGTGAGTTCTGAAAAAAAAAATTATAGGCTTTCGGATTATTAGGACATATTTCATGTATTTCATGTTTTTGAAGATATAATGAATTTGATAGGCTTCGAACTATTATGATTTTCGAGCCGCATTCATCGCTCATATTAGGAAAGTATTAGAGGTCAGTACACCTACATAAACAAATTCCGCTCTTTCCCATTCACGCCTTATCTCAATCTGTTATATCCTATCGACTCTTTGTTTTATTACTGTCTTCTATCGTTCCCTTTCAATTGTAAAATCTACCGTTATAAAAACTTAATTATATGCCTGACACCTCATTCGATGTCAAGACGTAGAAACAACGAGGTTGGTCTATTTCATAGGAACGGAGCCTTTCCCCGAACACCCGCGTTCAGAATCGCGGCTAATATGTTGACAGACGAACAAGTAAGTCGCAAGCGCCTGCATAATGTCGTCGTCCCGTCAGTAAAACGAATAAGATTAAACTTCTCGATCGGTGGTTTCTACAGTAGACGGAGGAAGAGACACAATTTGTGTCTACAAATAACCTCAACCTGCCAAGGATTGGACCTTAGATAGATTATTTCCTGCTTCGAAACAATTTGCATTGTTGCCGAATTATATGAAAAATTTTCCAAGAACGGTACAGTGAAGTTACAGCATAAAGTGTTGTAAACAGTAAAATTCATTGTAATCGTAAAGTTTTTACATTAATATGAAAAAATTTCTAAGAACGGTACAGTGAAGTTACAGCATAAAGTGTTGGAAACAGTAAAATTCTTAGTAACCGTACTGTTTTTACATTAATATTCGTTATGCATTTCTACCCGGGTAGAGATTAGAAATAGATTATTGAAATTAAATCGGAATTGATTGTATTGAGTTGAAAAACGACGCAGTTCTGAAGATTTTTTTAAACTTAAACAAGTGTAGATATTGATGCACAGCAGCAATATCAAATATCAAACGATTGCAAACAGGATGAGACGAAATTTCACACTTCCTGCTAAACTTTTCTGTGAAACTTCTAAAATACTAAATAGGTGTACGATTTCGTTTTGAAGTCAAAACAAACAGGGAAAGTTAGCTTGGACTGTTTAACGTTTGCGAGAATGCTGACCGGTAAAAGTTTTATCCGTTATTGAAATTCTCACTGCTGGGGTTCGATTCAAATGCAACATGAAACGTTACTAGCGAAGCATGTTTCGTCTAAAAAGGGTCGCGGAAATCAGGCAATATAATCATGAGCGACGCTGCTTTGCAGCACTAGGTATCATAAGAAGCGTTAGGAGTAGGAGTACACTTTTAATGTGAGGCCAGTAAGGTTATGCAACTGCAAACTAAATTTCATCGAATTTAGTGACTTTCCGAATTTAATTAATCATACGTATTCAGCCTCTAATAAAACAAAAAGTAGAATAATTTTTTTTAAAAAAGCTCGAATTATGTTTAAATTTGCTTGAGACTTTCCTTAGACTTCTGTCTAATCGAAACATTAACTTAGACATACCACCATCATCACTGGCGTTTCGGAAGCCAGAAACCATTTTCGTTAAACGATACATACGTTTTACGATTACTGCTATTCATTATGTCGATGTCGAATGTTTATGATGCACGTAACTGGCAACGGCGCTAGTTTTCCTTCGTTCGCAGTACGATAGAGTCACACCACGGGGAGAAATGTCGAAAAAGCCGAAAAATTCTACTAATAAACCAGGTATAGCTTATCAGATATGTTTTTTTAATATCGTGCATAAGTTTTATAAAATTTTGTTTGTCATTTATTAATCTTTTAGTGATGAAAATTTCACGATGGATTCAGTTCTAAAAATACAAAAACTCAGATGGTAATTAAGACAGCAATTAAAGAAATTTATTTTTAAGCGCCTTTTTCCGACTTATTACCCATCTTTTGTATGTGGCTTTGTTAAATTTTAATGATCTATGCGGGATTTCAGACAGCTTTTGTTAAAAACTTACTTCTATTTACTTACTACTTACTTTTTTTTGTTATATTATAATCACTTTAACCAGCTTGGGTCATTCGTGACTTCTGCGGGGATGGGATTTGAACCCGGGTCCTCGGCGTGAGAGGCGTGAATGCTAACCATTACGCCGGGACTGACCCCCTACTACTTACTTACTTCTTACTTCTACCAGCCAGAAGCCGGGGAGGCTCTTACCGTATCAAGGACTCCTTTTCACTGTACTCGGTCCTGGGCTACTCGTCGCCAATTCGTTGAGCGTCTCGACACACGCAAGTCGGTTTCAACCTGGTCGAGCCATCTAGCACGTTGGGACCCTCTATTCCTGGTGCCGGTGGGATTCTTGAAGAGAACGGGTTTCACTGTACATGCACAGCCGTCAGGCACAGGCATCCTTGCGTCGTGGCCGGCCCACCGTACTGCCGTCATATGCGAAAGTGACGTAAACGCCAATTGTTCAAAAATGGCTTTATTTCACCAAATGGTGCTTCACACAGCTTGTGCTGTTGAGAACTCAATACATTTTCATCGAAAACAATACAAAAAATTGAAAAAACAAAGTGACGTAACCGCCACTTCGCTGCAAAAGTGACGTTACAGTGTTAATTGTGATCTAAGTCATTTGGTTACACATTATTTTAATTGTTTGTGTCATATCTGATGCTTTCATTGAAAAAATGACTCAATTCACCTAAAAGTGTAACTTTGCTTTTCTCATATTTAGAAAATATGTTGAATATTGACCCAGGTTTATGCATATCGGAAACACATCCAAGTTGTTCCAATATGACCAGAAAAGCCTGCGATGGCTGCCAATAAGTAAGTTAAAACAATAAATTTGATATCCCGCATAATGGGGTTTAGTCCAGATCGGAAAGTAAACATTTCCTCTGGGGCAATTTGTAAAATGTCTGAAACTATTGCTCAATAGTATAATTGATTATCCCGCAAACATAGCATTTTGAATATTTTGTACGTTATTGAACATTAGAATAAGCGCTTTATATTTAAATTATACACGATCAACTTTCATAAAAGTCAGTTTTAGGGTTGCTTTTTGAAAAGCTTCAGTATGGTCAATGTCTTCGGATGACATGTCGGCAATGTTTTCGGAAATATCATTAGTGCAAGATACAAGGAGATGCATGCATCCTAGTGATAACCAGTCATCAGAGAAAATACATTTTAACATAACGACTTTCGTCAGGTGTACGGTGGAAATCTCTCCAAGTAGTGCCTGCAACTCGTGGTTCATACGCGTACCACTCTCCGCTATACGTCTGTACTCCACCACAAATAGTCCGCAGTACCTTTCGTTCAAATACGCCAAGTGCAGATATGTCTTGCGTAAGCAAAGTTGCTGTCTCAAGTCCGTAGAGGACTATTGGTCTGATTAGCGTTTTGTATATCGTCAGATTTGTGCGGCGGCAAAAGCTCCTTGATCGAAGCGTCTTGCGGGGGGAAATAGGCTCGAATTCCAGCTTGAACGCGTCGTTGAATCTCCTTACTCGTCTTATTGTCGTTGGTGACCAGATATCCTAAATATACGAACTCATGAACCACTTGGAGTTCATCACCGTTAATAGTCACTGCCCGTGTACGTCCTGTACGTTGCTTTTTCTGGAGCCTCTTCCTACCATACATTTGGCTTTCGACGCATCGATTTGTAACCACATCCTTCTTAGTTTTTAGTCTGGCGTAGATTGCCTCCGCTGTCCGAAGTAATGATGTCGAGGTCGTCTGCGAAGGCTAGGAGTAGGCTACTCTTTCTGAAGATCGTTTCTCTCGTTTCGATACCCGCTTGCCTCAATAGCGATATTGAATATCATACACGACATTCCATCCCCTTGCCGCAAACAAAATAAAAAATACAACAAGTGTAAATACGGTGGAAAACCCGTTCGCGAGAGGAGGCACCAAGCGTTCTCCACCAAGGGTAGAGAAGGATGCAACTAGAAGCGCTAGCGTGTGGGTGACAAAGGCAGCGGTATGCCTACCACGCCGGACACAGCGATGAACAGCCCAGCGCTAATCAGGGCGATGGAGAAGAATAGAGACGCTGTACCTAAAGTGGTAGCAGCGTCACAGCAGCTCGATATAATAATCGAGTTCCCGTTAGGTCGCGGCAATTTTTCCAAGGACCTGAAGCAGAACTTACTTATGCTTCGAAGAACCTTGAATGCAGCGACCAAAACGGACAACGACATAGTGGCGCGTGCAGGAGAGCCGAAGAAGGTGACCGTGAAGGCGTCGAAGGCAATACAGACGGACGCATGCCTGTTGACGGAGTGCCGCAACGCGGCCCAGGAGGCCACGGAAAGCGCTACCAGCAGCGGTAAAGCGTCCGCCAAGCCCAGCTGAGACAGTCCCCGGGGGATAGCACTGGTGGACCGAAAAAACGCCTGATCGGTAAAAGCTCTCAGGCTAGCGGGTTGGCAGAGCTGTTTCGGCTGTTTGATACCTGGCAGAGCTAACCGATGAACCAGCGAGAAACTCCAAGACGGGTGGCCCATGGGCCAAAGTTAAGGCCAAGAGGAAAGGCGTAGGAGGCTCCAGTAAAAAAACAGCTCCACCTTACCGGCAAGGAAGCGAGCGAAGAAGGGTGACGCTCTTATCCTGAAAACCGACGGGTTTAAATACTCGGAGGTTCTGATGGCCATGAGAGGAGACGCCCTACTCAAGAACCTGGGCGCGGACATGCAGAGCATCCGCCGCTCACGCACGGGCGATATGATCCTCGAGTTAAAGAAGGACGCCACCAAGAAGAGTTCCGCATACCAGTCCATAGCGGAAGGAGTGCTCGGGGACGGAGTGCAGGTACGTGCTCTCACACCAGCAGTGACTCTCCAGCTTAAGAACTTGGACGAGATCACCGAAGTGCGCGAGGTCGTACAAGCTCTCAAAGAGCAAAATGGAGTGGTGGTGGCAACCGAGGCGGTTCGCCTACGCAAGGATCCGGCCGGGACCCAGGTAGCCACCATACGACTTCCGCTGACTGACGGAAACGAAGCCCTGAAAGCTGCTAGGCTAAAAGTGGGGTGGTCGGTATGCCCACTGAGCGTGCTCAAGCAGTCGGAAGCTTGCTTCCGGTGCTTCGAGCACGGACATAAAGCCTGGAACTGCAAGGGGCCAGATAGGAGCCAGTTGTGCAGGAGATGTGGCAGTGCTGGACATAAAGCAAGGGACTGCGCGGAGCCTCCCAAGTGCCTGATCTGTACCGGTAAACGGGACGCAAAGCACGTAACGGGAGGTCCAAGGTGCCCGGTCGGTGGACCGGCGACTAAACCACGTTCATAGTGCAAGTGACACAACTCAACCTGAAGCACTGCAGCAGCTGCTACACCAAGCAGTTTCCGAGTCGGCAACGGATATTGCCATCATCTCGGACCCATATCGCGTCCCTGCCAAAAACGGCAACTGGGTCTCGGATAGGTCTGGGACGGCGGTTATATGAACGACAAGCAGGTTCCCGGTTCAGGAGGTTGTGTCAACTGCAGACGAGGGATTTGCGGTTGCCAAAGTGGGTGGAGTGTTCTACTGCAGCTGTTATGCTCCGCCGAGTTGGTCGATCGAGCAGTTTACGCGGATGGTAGACCGAGTATCAGTTGTGCTGACTGGTCTAAGGCCGGTGGTTGTGGCGGGCGACTTTAACGCTTGGGCGGTTGAGTGGGGAAGTCGTCGCACGAACCATAGGGGTCGGATTCTGCTTGAGGCTCTGGCAAAGCTCAACGTAGACCTGACCAACGTCGGCACCACAAGTACCTTCAGTAGGAATGGTGCAGAGTCTATTATCGACGTGACATTCGGCAGTCCTGGTCTGATAGGAGACTGGAGGGTAGACAATGGCTACACTCACAGTGACCATCAGGCAGTCCGCTATGGTGTCGGTCAGATAACGAGGCAGCAGACGGCGAGTAGAGCCGACACTCCAACCACCCGTGGATGGAAGACATACTTCGATCCCGAAGTATTTGTGGAAGCGATCCGAAGAGAGTGCGGTGATCGCGGCATGCCCGATCCGAACGCTGATCATTTGATTGAGGTACTGTCGCGAGCATGCCATGGATAGGAAAAGCCGACCTAGGTATGGGAGGTCACCGGCTTACTGGTGGACATCTGCAATTGCGGAACTCCGCGGAGTGTGCTTTCGTGCGAGGAGAATTATGCAAAGAGCTCGTTCGGACGAAGGTAGGGCTGAATGTCGAGTAGCACTTGTCGCTGCACGCGCAGCGCTTAAGTGTGGGATAAAAGCTAGTAAACGAGCCTGCTTTGAAAGGTTATGTGCTAGTGCTAATGCGAACCCGAGGGGTGATGCCTACAGGGTCGTAATGGCAAAGACCAAGGGCGTGATGGCGCCCGCAGAGCGATCGCCAGAGATGCTGGAGTGAATCATCGAGGGCCTCCTTCCGCGCCACGAGCCAAGGCCCTGGCCTCAGACCGCTGAGTCGTCCCACGGCCGACGTTCTAGTATCCCAGACCATAGCATAGGATGGTCGGCCTCCATGCCGAACATCCAAAGTAACGTGGGCGACGGCGGCTTAGAGGTTGGGGAGGAAGTGACGGTTACGAACGAGGAACTCATTGAGATCGTTAAATCCCTAAAGGTGAGCAATGCACCGGGACCAGACGGAATCCCGAACTTGGCCATTAAAGCGGCTATTTTGGAGACTCCCGAATTGTTCGGAGCAGTAATGAGTAGATGCCAGGAAGTTAGCCACTTCCCGGACCGATGGAAACGACAGAACCTGGTCCTATTGCCAAGCAAAGCAAAGCCTGGGTGCTAATTCTGTTATTGAAATTTGACCTTCTGTTTTTGTACGACAGACTTCGTAACCAGCTGTTAGAATACAGGACAGTGCGGGGTCAGTGCTACCATCCTATTGATTCTAACAGCCTCTCCCAGCCCAGATTCGAACACACGACGACTGGCTTATTAAACCAGCGTCTTACCTCGGCGCCAACTGGGAGGCCACGACGGATGCGTTGACGCAGCGTTCTATTTGGCTCTTAACTGTGCTAAAAAATATTATTGCGAAATTTGGTAAAAAGGATATAAATAATCTAATTAAAACCAAGTCCACATAGAAAAAATAGTCAAAACTTATATTCGGGCCATTGCATTGGTATTAAAAAAACCGGCCATTTTGCCGAAACCGTTCGCTTGGCTTGTTGATTGTGTAATTAAATCGATCCAATAACCTAATGTGGTAGAAAAATACAGAGGCCATGCCCTTGCTTGTTGTCTGTTGTGTCTCTGGACGGTTTGACCATCTGTCGCTCACTCTTATTCATTTGGCTGACCTGAAGCTTACGTTTTTATTTTAAACGGCATCGAACAGCGCTTCGAGTCACCAAATTCACCAATTCGCACTATTGAACATGGTGCTTTCGATGCTTCGTGTAAATGAGTTGCCGTCAAAACGCCTAGCGATGAAGCCCACGTGAAAGACTTTGTCCGGCGAACTGTAAGGTAGCGTAGTCCACTGATCTTCAACATAAATATGAATATGAATGCAGCAATGCGAAGCATTGCAGCAATGCATGGCAATGAACCTATCATGTCAAAAAGAGTTGAAGATATTCAACGATTGGTCATGCTTCCCACCTCTTGTATGAAGGGCCAAAAGGGAATTGGTCGATAAGCAACATCACTTACACGTACCAGGGATTTAGAGAATCTCCTTCCAAGGACTAAGACGCCTGAGTCAATCGTTGAATAAACCGTCTTAATACAGAATGACTCCAGCAGGTGTGGAGAAGAGGACGCTCATTATCCACGATGTGTTGTTAATCGGGCCAAGATTAACCCTAGAAAGTTGACTGTTTCACTCTCCCTAGGCCCACCGCTTCAAACAAGTGTTCTGATGGTTCCTCCCTCTTCCCCATTCTAGTTTATTTATGAAATGTGGTATATATGGATACAAATAGAACAATCTCACCAGCAGACCTTCGAATGGAATAGAGTTGCGTGCTTTTAGTTTCCATAAGTGCTTCTAATAATTAGTTTATTTTTTTCTTCTGGTATCCAATATCCATGTGCAGTATTAACACTCGTATTGGTCAAAGTTTTATATAGCAGGAGGTGCTTCATAAGCTAAAACGAAAAATATAATTAAAATAACTTATTTTATGCTTACCTATTAACAAGGTCGTGTGGCTCCGCCGTCTGCCCAAAACCTCGATTTTGAGATCAGGCAGCCGGGAACCACGCAGTATCGCACCTCCTAGCTTGGCTACTCAATAGAGCATTACCGGGTATGGCCACGTGGAGGCGCTAGGTAGGGGCTTGGGATAGCTAGAGCTATATTGGACGCTCCTCATTTTCCTTCTCCATTTCATACCCAGGTCCACTGATCTTCAACATATACGAAAACTACCAGTGTATGCTGATTTTATTGACATTTATGCACTCACAACACTATTATGTTGCTCGAAGGTGAGCAGTACCCTGGGTAACGGTTCTTTTAAGTAACACCGAACCTTCCTTATTGAACAGTTTAATCTGTTAACCGGTTGTAGCTATTTTTAATCCAAAATTTTAATTTTAAATCTGTGAACTAGAAGTAAGTTAATGTTGGACTTAACCTACAGAAGAACATCACGTGCACAGCACAGCATTTCGATTTGTATATGTTAATACCTAGCTCGTCATCGACTTCGAGGTGCGTTGACCCTGACGACAATCACTTATCACCTGAATTGTTGCTGTAAGCAGAACAACGCCTCATATCTGCGGGTATTCTACGACTTGGTGATATAGCTTTACCATTTTGGTTTGATAAAAAAAACCTCAATCTGGAATAGAATTAGAGAAATTGTTTTATTCTTTAATGAATAATTCATTCGGTAGGAGGAGAGCGAAAATAAGCTAGATTGCGAAAAATACTTTCCTTGCATTTATTCGTTTAAAAACTTGCACGCCCAATTTTTACGTGAGACGTAGACTTTTCTGTTATTAGTTACATGTCTGTAAATATTGCAATAAAAAAATAGAAATAAAGAAGAAAATTTTTCGGTTAAAGTTCTTTTATTATTCTGAGAGGGGTATGTATTTCGCCCACGACTTACAGTCTTCATCAGTGTCTGTTTCGAACTAATTCACAATCTTTTCTCTCTAAGTCCGTCTTTTTATACCATTAGATTAGGTTGAGCATGTATCCATAAATTTGGATTAGCACAATAGTAGTGCACGTCATACGTAAATAATTAGCGTACACGTTTTTACGACTTTCGTAGTTTTTGAATCTAAATATAAGTAACAGACAAACAGACGTACAAAACTCACCTCACATGACTTGCACAAAGAAACGAATCGTTACGCTATACTGTCGCTTAGTCAGCATTGTTCGACTGCCGTCTCGAAACTTCCAACATACGGTGTAAAACGCTGACTCATATCGATTCCGAGCACAGACATCGCATTTCGCAACGACTGTCGCCGCAAGTTAGTCACCCGCCGTTCGTAGAAAGAACGAATGAACGAAGTCACTACCGTCTACAGTCCATTCACGTTCGTCCACTTACGTTATCTACCCGGGTAACAGGTCTGTTCATCGGTGTTGCTTCTACTAGCTCTAGTAGTAAAAGTAAAAGATAACGAATGCCGTTCATTCGACCCGAATGCGTCGAGTGTCGGTTGGTTATGTTTAGAACACATTTAACGCCACGTTTTCCGCGTGGTGGGTTTAGTTGTCTTTGTGAGTGCAGTTCGTGCAGGTTCGCTCTGGCTCTGGCCGAAGTTTGTTTGCTGCTGCGTTGAGCTCCCTCGTTCTACAGTAGTTTGGCACAAAAAGTGTGGTGGTAAGTAGCGTTAATGTGCGGTACAATTTTATTTGATGGATAGAGAGAGAGACTAGAGAGCTCCGTTATTTTATTATGCTTGTTTAAAATAAAATGTCAATGTTGCTGCAATAAGATATGCATCATAACGCCGCGTTTTCCGCGTGTCAACGTCTTTCCGTCAACGACTGCTTTACTTTTTACTTCATCATGTGATGCTATTTGCCGTTTATGCAGGGTTTCACAAACTGTTTGCTCAGCGGTGCGGCTTCTCTCTATCTCTCGCTCATAATGTTGGCTCACATTTACTTGCAACTTGTGGCGTGTGATTTTTCTGTCCGTTTTGCTGTGAACGTAGTGCGAAGAACTAGGGTAAATGACCATGGCATAAAATCGTTGCTCGTTTCGGCTTGAGTCATGAGGATTTTAAAATTTTAAAAGTTGCTGTCTCACAACCCTAACTCAACTGCACTTCGATGATAGAATTCATAATAATTTGAACAAGTATGTTACGTAACTTGAAAAACTATTTCTTTAATAATTTTTACTACGCAAGATTTTTACTGGTTCCACTCTGAGGTCATTTTTTATTAATTTTAAGCAAGCAAAATTAAGCTGTCCCGGAACAGGGCAAACCAAACCTTTCCTGTTACATTATTTTCTCTCTGCATATTGGTTGCACTAATGCGGAGTCTGGGTCTGGATTTCGAACTGCAATATATCATTTTCAAAATGCTATCCTGCGCCCTAGCGTAGCACCAGTGGGAAGGAGGCTTTCGCTTTTCGCGTATTAAACAGGTTTATGGTTTTGTGTTTGGCCCCGCCGCGGTACAAAAGTTTTGCTCATGCTGCTGCAGCATGCAAGATGAGGCCGCGTCGCTCGCCGCATGCAGGCGTTGATTATTGAAAAACTTTTGAAATGCAGACAGGGCTCTTCGCGTTGTGTTTTTAGCGTCAGTCTTTTTATTACATTTGGCGAGAATGTTTTTTTTTCTGATGTACGTACCTACGGCAGTGCAGTGAGCGAACGCGGCATGGTACCGACCACCAGCGTGTAACGGCGATGCCGCGCCGTGGACTGGACTGGGGGTACGAGGGATTTTTGCACACTACTTAGTTTTATGCGATTGTTTATGCCACGAACATCAACGACTCGTCGTTAAACGGTTGGTATAAAACATAGTTATCGTAAGCCATTTCCTTCCAGATGGTTTTGTGCTTTTGTGTGAGTGGTTTGCATTTTAGCGTGTGAGAATTTGAGTAAAGTTGATTCATGCCGGTGCTGCGGATTTTGAACTGTAAGTAGCCTTCACGTGTTTCAGTTGATTTGCAAGTCCACATGGTTTTCAATTCAAATAATGTTGAAGCAAACATACATTACTAGTGTTCTAAATATTCTATATTGGCTGCCTGGATACTACTTCCGTTTATTATAGAGAAATTAGATTTTCCAAAAAGACTAATTTTGATTGCAATTAAATTAACATTAGCCTCTACACACTCTACAGTGTGGTTGTAATCGGATTAAATTTCATTATTTCCAAAACAAACTATGTACGTAACCAAGAAGAGTAGGCATGAAAATCATATCCCACTTGTACCTATGTGACGTTATCGGCTCTAATTTTCCCACTCAATTTGCAAGCCATCACATAGCAGTGTTGTCTGTCTGTCACATATCTATATCGCACAGTAGTATAGGCTGGCGCTGGCTACAGCTTTATCGAACGGCTTCGGTCGAGTATGGGAAAATCACTCTGGACATATATTATATTTATAAACAAATGTAAATGAGAAAGCTTGAACATCAACAAAGCACCCGTTTCGCAACCATTTCTGCATCGTCGCGTCGTCCCGCTCGTCGAATCCAGCAGCAGCAGCAGACAGGTGTTCACCGGCACCGGCTTGATGCACACCGGCGGTATGCGCGAGAAGGCAATCAATTCACCAGAAGCCACGATGCATGCAGCAACATCGAGCAATTGTATCGAGCAAACCGTGTGAGTGCACACTGAGTTGTTATCGGAGCTAATGCTTATATGAATGGATGTGCCGGCTTTTTGTGGATTTGAAGCATGACAATTCTAAAGTGCCGTATTGAAATATTGTATGTACCTATTGTGAAAATATACCCACAATCGCGTGTGGGTTTTGAATTGCAGCAGAACACAATTGCTTTGTGATAGCCGCAATCGATGGCATTTGTTCACAGTCGTTTGGTAATAATTTTAAACGCTAATAAGTGGATGTTCATATGTGTTTAAGCTTCTCGCTCCTTCAATAATTACAGAATTATAGCTGACAAACGAAATAATGGAGAACCTCACGCAACCGGTCGGCAACTTGAATAAATATCGTAAAATCGGTGCTTACAGAAAAGGTTAAAAATTCTTAAAACTTCCTGTGGCAGAATCGAATCTATGACTGTACCGGACCATATCCATGATTGAGGGAGACCTCCTTTCTTGTTTTTTTTTTTGTAAAACAGAATTTGTTTGCCGACTTCTGTTTCTGCTTGCGCGAATTTCGGAATTTACAGGGTTTTGATGGACGCGAAACGTATCCTCGCATAAAAACCGACATGAGTACATTAAAGTCGCTTTTTACGCGGTTTGTTTTTTACGTGACTATTTTGACGCGAATTTCGGAATTTACGCGGTTTTTACGCGTATTTCGGAATTTACGCGTTTTTTACGCGAATTTCGGAATTTACGCGGTTTTTTACGCGATTTTCGGAATTTCCGCGGTTTTTTACGCAATTTTCGGAATTTACGCGATTTTCAGAATTTACGCGTATGTGCTCAAAACGCCTATTGTTTCGCGTAGTGTTGAAATCCACAAAGTTTTTTTTACGCGAAATTTTGATTTTTTTGCGCGAATTTTGGAATTTACGCGGTTTTTTTTTACGCGATCTTCGGAATTTACGCGGTTTTGTACGCGATTTTCGGAATTTCCGCGGTTTTTTACGCAATTTTCGGAATTTACGCGGTTTTTTTACGCGCGATTTTCGGAATTTACGCGTATGTGCTCAAAACGCCTATTGTTTCGCGTAGTGTTGTAATCCACAAAGTTTTTTTACGCGAAATTTTGATTTTTTTGCGCGAATTTTGGAATTTACGCGGTTTTTTTACGCGATCTTCGGAATTTACGCGATTTTCAGAATTTTCGCCATTTTTTTCGCGAATTTTGGAATTTACGCGGTTTTGATTTACGCGGGACGTATCATTCGCGTAAAAAGCGACTTGAGTGTATATTTTCTATCAGCGGATCGCTTCAAATCGCACTGTGGCTTGCGGCAAAGGTTGGACCATCTTGTTTGTTGTTTAACATTACCATTTGCGATGGCGGAAGCAATCTACGCCAGACTAATAGTGGAGGCTAGAAGGCCACCGAATAACGGGTGGCAACTAAAATTTTGGACTTTTTTTCTCAAGCTTTTAAAAAATGACAAAGATGAATGAAGAAGATCTGATTTACCGACATTAAAGATATATTATCCATTGTTGAAAAAAAATTAGTGTGCATTTGAAAACGGTCCGTAATTAGCTGTTCGGCGAAGCTTTCGTTTGACGTCGAAACAGGAGCGTTGTACGGTCGTCATGTCAACTTTGCGAATGCATCTCTTAATTCTACCAATCAACTGTTTGCAATTCGTGGCTCTCCAGTTATTTTTTTACACCAAGGAACTTAAAATCCCGAAGAAATCTTACTGAGACGTACTGAGACAGATTTTTCAGGTCGTGGTTTTTGAGTAAAAATGGGATCGAATGGGTATTCAAGAACGATTGTGTTTTTTTGGCATAATGCGATGATGCTCTATCCGGCCAAAACACGTATTGTCCATCTGCCTGATGTTTTTGTAGAAACTGGATCAAAATTTTCTTCAAACATTCGTCTGGTGCATCTTAATTGATAGCTAAACCAGAGGGCTTATTGTTGAAGAAACGAGAAAGAGAATGATGTCCTTCTGCATCCATAATTTTGGCTGGTCTTCCACTACCTTGCTTGCGAATAGTTGTTGGGCATCTTAGGATATGGTAAACAGTCGAAGCCGTAACATATTTGCTTTTTAATTGTACCGTATACTTTTTGCCGAGATTTCTGTTGCAGTTCGTAGAAGTGTACAACGCACTCCCGAAATGCTTCTTCTTTCGACGCCATTTTTAGCAAAACTGGACAAGCATAAACAAAACAAAATATACTAACAAAAAGAGGAGAGAGAGAGCTAACACATACATACTCTTATTTTCCTCTCTTTCTCTCGTTTGTAGTTGAGCATAAGAGCATCGAAAAAATTTCAAGTAACCAAGTAGAGACTCAAAAGAGAAAAACGCATTTAATCAAAATGGTCGATCTGTGTTTTCATCGGATTTGGTGACCGCCAAGTGTATGAAGTTCATGCTGGAAGACGATACTACTGTCCTTGAAAGCGGCAAGGTCCGTAAATCTTGAGCACCGTCCGTTCCTGAACGTATCGTACCGTGGAGCCCTTTCAGCACACCTCATGCCGTGTTGAAGACGAACTTGCGGCTCTTCAAGACGCCGGAGAGCATTCGAGTGCTCCCTTGGAAGTTGAGTTGAGTTTCATGTCCCGAATTTCTAAACCCTCGTCCACTTTTGTCGCACAAGCAGGGCCCGGCATCGTCGAAACAAGTAAATGAAGCTGACTTTCTCTTACCTTCGCTTCATACATGAAGCGACTTGCTATGAGTGCTTACGGCTTACTTTCTTCTAACCTTTCTTACATTTCGTACACGCAGGTACTGAAAATACTCGATTTATGAACCTACTTTTCAAACCTTCTTTAGTTACAGGAAAATAAATGAAATGAATTTAGGATTTGATTGAAGGTAAATCTATACCTATAAAAAAGGATTTCTGTCTGTCTGTCTGTCTGTCTGTCCGTATGTTCCTTATAGAAACGAAAACTACTGAACCAATCGGCGTGAAAATACGCATGTAGAGGTTTTTGGGACCAGGAAAGGTTTTAGTGATGGTTAGAGACCCCTCCCCTCACTAAGAGGGGGGGCTCCCATACAAATGAAACACAAATTTCTGCATAACTCGAGAACTAATCAAGCAAATAGAACAAAATTCGGCATGTGGGTGTTTTCGGTGACAAGAATTTATTCCATGGTAAGTTGAGACCCCTCCCCTCTTTATAAGGGGAATTATAACTCCTCTCCCTTTTAAGGGGGGGGCTTCCATACAAATTTCCTCATAACTCGAGAACTAATCAAGCAAATGGAACCAAATTTGGCATGTGAAGATTTTCGAGGGCAAGAATATTGTCTATAGTAAATTAGGACCCCTCCACACTTTAAGAGGGGGGGCTCCTGTACCAAAGAAATACAAATTTCCTCATAATTTGGAATGTGGGTGTTTTTGGAGACAAAATTTTTTTCTATGATGAACTGGGACCCCTCCCCGTTTTTGGAGGGGGGGTTCCCATACAAATGAAATACAAATTTCCTCATAACTCGAGAACTAATCAAGCAAATGGAACCAAATTTGGCACGTGGATATTTTTGGAGACAAAAATTTTTTCTATGATGAATTGGATCCCTTTCCCACTTTAAGAGAGGGGGCTCCTATACAAACGAAATACAAATTTCCTTATAACTCGAGAACTAATCACGCAAATGGAACCAAATTTGGCATGTAAAAGTTTTCGAGGGCGAGAATATTTTCTATGGTCAATTAGGACCCCTCCCAACTTTAAGAGGGGGGCTCCTATACAAACGAAATACAAATTTCCTCATAACTCGAGAACTAATCAAGCAAATGGAACCAAATTTGGCACGTGGGTGTTTTTGGAGACAAAGATTTTTTCTATGATGAATTGGATCCCCTCCCCACTTTAGGAGGGGGGGCTCCTATACAAATGAAATACAAATTTCCTCATAACTCTACAACTAATCAAGCAAATGCAACCAAATTTAGCAAGTGGGTGTTTTTGTAGGCAAGAACATTTTCTATGGTGAATTAGGACCCCTCCCCACTTTAAGAGGGGGGGCTCCTATACAAATGAAAAACAAATTTCCTCATAACTCGAGAACTAATCAACCAAATGGAACCAAATTTGACATGTAAGTGGTTTTGGAGGCAAGATTTTTTTCTATGGTGAATTGAGACCCCTCTCTTCTTTAGAAAGCGAGTTATGGCCCATCTCCCCTTTAAGAGGGTGGGCTTCCATACAAATGAAATGCAAATTTCCTCTTATCTCGAGAACTAATCAATCAAATGGAACCAAATTTTGCATGTGGGAGTTTTAGATGGCAGAAATTTTTTCTATGGTGAATTACGACCCCTTCCCCTTTTAAGAGGGGGGCTCCCATACAAATGAAATTCAAATTTCCTTATAACTTGAGAACTAATCAAGCAAATGGAACCAAATTTGGCATGTGGAAGATTTTGGAGTCTTGAATTTATTTTACGATAGTTAGAGACCTCTCACCTCTGTGGTAGGGGGATATGGACACTCATACAAATAAAACAGAAATTTTTGCGAAACTCAAAAACTAATCGAACTCGAGAAATTTGAGACTTTTCCATAAAACATTAGTCAATACAAGACCACAAAAACTATCTATAGTAACACTAGATCATTCAGGACGAGACGGTCGCGAGTGTTGCCGGTGACCCGCCGTCGGAAGCGCCGCCCACTGGTGGGCTTGCAAAACTCGAGATTGTGACAAAGATCATCCGAGATTCATGATTTATGTACAACACAGGTTAATTTGTGGCAATACGAAGTTTGTCGGGTCAGCTAGTATCTAATAAACGTTTAATTAGATGCGTCCGTTACATTCCGGACCCCATAAAACTGCTAAGTTTTATCAAATAAAATTCAAAGGATCGCATTAATTTTCTATTCCCTACGATAAAACTGAACCTTGACGTGGTGTAGGGATTTTTAACTTATCAGTAAATGAACAGCGGTCACGTTTACTTCTGAATGTGGGTATATAACAAAATACCTTTATGATTTCAAGTGGGACTCGGGGTAAAAATTTACTAAATGTGATTGTTGCGTTGTTCAGATAGGGCCTTTAATCCATTTAAGAATAAAGCCAGTATGGGGATCTCTTATAATCATTAGATTAATGTTTCTGGGGCACATCCTTATCTATTACAGTTCTCACAAACATCTCGAAAAAATTGCCGGTTTGATTGAGTCGGCCGGGGGCTGCCAAGGTCGAAACCGTGCCAGGATCGAGACCCTTTTTTGATATGAGGAATATAATGTAAATGCTTCAGAAATTGACTGAATGTCGTTGGTCAGCGATTACAACCATTTTATGTTTAAAAAGTCCGCCAAGGGCTGTCCGTCCGGTGCAAGTGGGTTGTTGACACCCTGCGGTAAGACGTAGTCCTGCAGCAGTGGAAATATTATTGTTCGAAACCACATAACTTTTTTTCATGAACATACTGGGGGCATCATTTTTTCGTCATTTAAAGGATGCGTGCGGAAGCTGATTGATGTTTAAGCATATTTATGGATGTGAAGTGTCTTGTGTTGCCAAAAACGGATACTTTTGTTGCCAGAATCGAGGCATGCCCGAATCGAGCCATGCCGGGATCGAACCGTGCCAGATTCGAAATCCAACTGTACATTAAATTCACATTAATAATATTTCTAGTGGTTGGTTTTTGAGGTTTAGTGACGGAGATCCGTTGTAGATACTCCGCACTGGCTCTTTGGACTCGAGAGTTGGAAAGCGGGTGCGACTCTATATTTTAAAGCTTCTGTCGGCTACCGCGTACGTCCAGGTCGTGCTGCGCACCATTTACTTTGTAGACCTGTCTTGGGACAGTGCTCAAATGCTGGGAGATGTGAGATGAAAAATTGCCCTGATAAGTCCTGCCCTGATAAGCCATGATAGTCACTAACGGTCCAAAATTTGTTTTCCTATTGGTTCGTTTGTGGTTGTTTGTGTTGGAAAATTGATAGTGGGCGGTAGTGATAGTGACCGGTGTTTGGTGGGGCTGACGAATCTTCTACTTCTTCACTATACTACATTTTACAACTCAAGTAGTATAAAATGTCCAGGGCAAAGCACATTTATAAATTCGCTCTATTATTTTTCTTCTCGTCATCATCATCATCATCATCATCATCATCATCATCATCATCATTATCATCATCATCATCATTTTGTTTAAAATATGGCATTCCGGCCTTTAGCAGAGAGATCTCAGAGTCAGTTCGTGGAGTCCGCACAGGGCCGGAACGCCTCCGCCTGCAAGTATAGGCGAGTCCGGCTATGCTTGGGGCTCCACCTGTGTTTAAGGTGTTAAGGTGTTTAAGAACTGATGTTTAAGGTCTCCCTGACACTTTGTTGCCATCACAAAGGGGCCCAGCGCAGAGTTTTATACGCTATTAAGCAACCAGTTGGATAACCCGAAAAAAAGGAAAAAGGATCGCATTAATTTTCTATTGTTCCTAATTGGATTTGTCTCAATTCGCTTTATGGGTTCAGTTGATTCTTACTAGTCTTACTAGTGTATCTAACTTGAAACATGCCTAACTTCATCTCTGGAGCCACCAAAATGTTACCGCTAGGGGTATTAGAAGAGAGTAATTCAGACACGCCGTAGAATTCTTCTCGATCCGAAAAGTTTCTTTGAAGTTTTTTTTCACCTGCTGCTAAGCCTTTCGAAGAAGAGAAGGACCTTGGTTTGTAGGTTTAAAGAAAAAATATTTTAAGGAAACTCCTATAATAGAAGAAAGTCGAGTTTTCTCTCTTCTAATACCTCTAGCGGTAACAAGATGTTTTCGTTGTTCTTGCATTTCTTTTCGGTGCTTGTGCACCAATAATATGTCGAAAGACTGGTGAGTAAGAAAAAATGTCAAATGTTTTAAAATTTTTGTCACCAACCAGTACATTTTACGTCCCTGATAAGTAGTTTTCGAAAGAACGAAGTAGTGCTAAGAACGACCTTCGGCGGCGTACAGGAGAACGGATTATGGAGGCGGAGGATGAACCTTGAACTCGCACAGCTCTATGGCGAAACCACTATCTAAAAGATGTCTAAAGCTGGACGGATACGATGGGCAGAGTATGTTGTAAGAATGCCAAACAACTGCCCTGTTTGCAGGGTACCATCTTTGGATGGTGTTTCCCTCAAATCCGGTAGGATCAAGACGACCAGGAGCGGAGAGTACTCGGTGTCCGAGGAATTGGAGAGAAATAGCCCACAATCGAGTAAATTAGAGAAACTTTGTTCAACAGGCTTGGTCTTAGGACGGCAAGTCACCTAAGTAAGTTTATATATGGCTCGACCTTTTGATTGACACCGGAGTCCTTTTCGATTTCTGGTTCAGTTTTCTTTGCAGAGTCCTCACCTCTTCGAGCCATCATGCTTAGCTAGCTTTCACAAGCTTCAGCCGCTCGCAACTCATCTTGCTGAAAAGGTCGCTAAATTGATTTATACTTAGATTTAAGTAATTTTTGTTGTTTTGAGCTTGATGTAAACACTACTTTTGTAAGTTACTGCTGCGAAAAGGCGGTGCATTTTCCTCGTTTTTATCTACTATCATAATTATTAAAATCAAATCGTTTCCATATTTATCCAATTTGATGATTACGATTTGATAGCTTAATTTACCGAAAGCAACGAGCAGTTCCGTGCAAATAATTGCGACTCTGTGACCGGTCGTCGAAGCAAAGCTGTTTATCACGCAAAATGCGAGAGACCAGCTTGCCATCCATCCCGTTTCAAGAATTGTCCATTCGAATTGTTACCAAGTCATATCGATACATTAGGAGTCCGATAAGATAGTGAGTCAAAACCATGCATTCAAGAAATTATTTCTATGAACTTAGTAGAAATATGTTCTTTTCTTATATGCCGAAAAGATAACAAGTTATAGATTGATACATGTTATGTGTATTAGTACTTAGAAATCATTTTGCGTTGCTAGTCGATCGTATCATATTTAAAACTGTTATTTTTTGTCTTATAGTTACTGTGATTGATGTATATGATGTGAGTTATTTTTAGTACCTTTAATAACGAGTAATTCACAAAGTTAACAGTTACTTTTTGTTATCAGATGCAGTATTTGCAAAGCGCAATCTCAAAAACATTTGAGCGACGGCCACAAGATGGCAAATAATCAAGAGTTTGAATAGATAATTAGCCTGTGTTTTTCTTTCTACATTGTTGCTATCTAAATGCTGTGCAGTATAGCAATTTCATGTGAATCAAATTCTAACGTATGTGTACATAAACTTGTACCGCACTAAAATGAGTAACCTTCCGTTACCTGATCTGCTGCCAAGGGGCTCTCAGAAGGTGCAGAGGAAATTGTTGGATCGATGATGTAAATCATACCCACAAACATAATTATCCATACGTACAGAACAAACCGGCTAGAGAAACTTTTCTGTGCTTTGTACGCTGAATACGTTTCTGATTTTGGTTACGGATAATTTCAAACTATTAATAATTAAATGTGTGTAAAGTTTTATAGCGATTGTTATAACCTAAACTTAAATAGGTAATTCAAGAACAAAATCAATAAAATGTCAATATAAAATCCGTTACCGATAAAATTACTATATGCATCTGTAAGTATAACGTCATAACAAACAAAATCCTCCACATCAATCACACCAATTGCGTGTTCCATTCGCAATGAAGGTTGCTTTTTATTGCTAGCCTCTAGCCAGCCAGCCAGCCAGCCAGCCCTCTTGCCATCGTTTTTCCATTTCGCGAGCGATATCAGATTGACCTACCTTGAATCGTATCACCAACCACCTCCTCCAACTGGTAGCGTTTTTCTGGCTGCCCAACAAACCTCCGGCGCGGCGCCTCTTCTTGCACCACTGTCAAGGTCGGTCGGTAAACAAACATCGGGGTCTCTAGGATATCTGATGTTTTGATGTTGTAATATAGAGGTAGGCGCAGAAAATACGAAACAGTAAACGCGAATGAATGACTGATTAGCGTGCATGTTTGGATTTAGTGGCTGACATTGATTTGCATTATGCTTTTCGAATACGCGATGCCATGCCACCAGTCAGTGTGACCCATGACTAAAATATCCTAACCATATTTTAATCGTGAGTGAGACCGAATGTCTGCTGCGTGTTTGATGGCTGGAGATGAATTAATTATGAACTGGAAGTAAGTTATTATGGCATTTTCGTTGTCTGGATGTCTACGGATTCAATAAACGAAAATCGATTTTCCTAGATTCAAAATTTCCGGATAAGATCGGAATTTACGTTTGAATTATAAAAAACCACTTGGTAGAGCTCAATCAATTCTCAGCTCAGCAGCAGCCACTGAGTTCAAAATGTGATTGAAATCTCTTCCTCAAAAGTCATAAAATCCGGAAGCGTCCTTCAGCTTGACATGCATTGTTGACATCGGATACGGCGTGGTTGGTTAAGTAGTTTGCATTGCGTGGGAGGTACGCAAGAATGGTCCAATCGAGTAATATGAACAAGCGGAGGTTGCTTTGCCAAACGATAGTAAAACGCATTCCGATTCGGTCATGGACTGTTATTGTTCCGTTCGTCTACATATGAACTATTCAATACTTGTCTCGAAAGGAATAAGAATTTTCGATCCAGTTGGGTTGTTCGGTATTACTAGCACGACTATTGCATGCAAGGTTAAGACACATCGCAAAAGGGGGATCAATTGGCAAACCTAATTACATATACGCACATTCAGTAAACGGTTTGTTGAACAATCCACTCACGTTTTGTTTTTATTTTTATTTTCAGACATAATTGAAAGTCCATACAGTCGTAATCAATCGCTTGAAATCAATGGAAACGTTAATTCATTCTTCGGAGGGATAGAGGAGATCGAACGAGTGGTTCAGTAGCGAACGAGCATTTCACAATCGCACTTTCGTTCCTTATTTACAATACCGACGACGGCACAATAATGGCCCGGCATATAATGGCGGTGTGCGTCGTGTGTTTACTGTGTGCCGACCATCTACCCTGTAAACAGCATGATGATGATCCCGTGCTCGGCCGCTTGTCGACCGCTGCCAGTCCGAATACACTGTACCGAAGGGAGCCCGACTTTCGGCGGCTGGACGGATCCCGGTATCACCTGGGTAGCGAAAAAGCTCGCTTGGTAAAGCGGCATAACCACCACAGCGATCACCATCACCACGATCACGGCGAGGAGGACGACGAGGATGAGGACGATTCGGTGTACAGTCGAGCGGCACGGGAGAAAATGGATAAATTCATACGCAAAATCTTCGGCGAGTTTGGCGACGCACAGTCAATGACGATGGACGTAATCGGTTTCGAGAACATGATGAAGCGGCTGAACATGTACCGATTGGTGACGGACGGGGAGGCGCACCGGCCGCTACCGCCGTCCGCGACGCAATCGGTAACCAATGGCGAGCACTCGGATGGAGACGATGGATCGGTAAGGATGTTATGTCATACCATTACGACTGACTGCGCTTTGCAGTAAAATTTACTGACTAAATGCTTATTTATGAAGGTGTTCATTTTGTAATTTCAATACGTTTCTTGTATTAAGCTGAATGGGCGATGGAAAAACTTTTTACCTTTTGATAGCAGCCGAAATACGAATTTGCCAAGTATTTTGGGGAAGTGAATTTGGTTTTATAATCTATTTTAAAGTGAATATTTGTGGTATAAGAAGAATTAAACGGAGAAATCCCTTTTTACTCATATTTTACTCTTAAGAAATTCAATCAGCAAGTCTGCCTCTAGTCTCTATTTTCAATACAAATATACATCATTTCGTAGTCACCAAACAGGAGATTTCAGCATCCTCATGTCTTTCAAGCCCATAACATAGTTTCCGTTAATACGTCTCTAATAAAAATAATATAAAAAAACTTAGTTCCGAAAGACGTCACCCAGATCCCAGATGGGAAGAACCAGGCCAAGAGTCGTATGCCCACTGTTGCTACATATCAGAACAGAGAAAGGTCTAGTTTCTACAAAACTGTAAGGAGTGAGGAGTACAAACGGTGCTGGCAACTTGCTAATTGACCAAACGGCGGTAGAAGCCAGGAAGGAGAGGAGAACACGGAGATCAGTAGGAGCAGAATAAGAGTTGTGAGCGATCGCGAAACTGTTGAGTCACCAACACTGGAGGGGGATAGGAAGGCAGTTAGTGAATTGAAAAACGGTATGGCTGCTGAGAAAGACGGTATCCCGGCTGAACTTCGCAGAACGTGGAGCGACTGTACGAAGCGATACACCAGATCATTGTCAGGATATGGGCGGAAGAACAAATGCCGCAGGAGCGGTTAGATGGTCTCATTTTCAAAAAAGGACGACGAATTGAATATTTAGATTTACCCTGCGTCAGTTACTGGACAAGTTCGACGAGTACAGCTTGCAGACTCAACAACTGTTTGTGGACTTTAATTGTTCCAACCCAACTACTGAATAAACCAACATTTTCGGGAGAATAAACAAACGTTCTCGGGTTCTCAGTGTATTGCTTATAACGGGGTTGAAACTGTGAAAAAAAACAGAGCAAACCCGTCACCTAAAAGTGCATTTCAGAGCGAAACTAAGTTCAACCTGAGTGAAACAATAAATATTTTGACAGCCGTTCAATTGAAACTAGAGCGACCCTAGCAATTCAGTCAAACGAAACGAGCTATTGCAGATAATGCTAGAACATGGTTTTCCGATAAAACTAGTGCAGTTAATTTGTGCGATGCTGGATGGATCAAAATCATGGGTCAGAATTGCGTCAGAATCCTTTTTCGTGACTTTCCATGTACTGAAGCAAGGCTGTATCTTCTCTAACCTGCTATTCCACATTGTCTCTGAAGGTGCATTACGTAGGGCAAACGTGGAAAGGAACGGGACTATCATTACCAAGGTCCTGCTAGGCAGCCATGTTTTTGCAGTCAACATCTAACTATTTACGTAAATGAAACAGCATGACACCGCTATACGTTCTGTTCGTTACACTCTGCAAAGCCGGTATGCTGGCAGATGGCTATTATTTTCAAATCATAGCCAGATTTTTGCCATCGGAATAAAACGCTAATCAGACCGGTAGTCCGATATGGACTTGAGAGAGCAACTTTGCTTACGGAAGACATACGTGCGCTTGCCGTATTTGAACTAAAGGTGTTGTGGACTGCTTGGAGAGATTCCCATCGTACACCAGGCGAAATTTTGGAGACTCCGGCGGATTGGCCACGTTGCAAGGATGCCAGACGACTGTGCAGTGAAATCCGTTCTCTTCAAGAACACCACCGGCACCAGGAATAGAGGGGCCCAACATGCTAGATGGCTCGACCAGGTTAAAACCGACTTGTGTGTGTCGAGACGCGCAACGAATTGGCGACGAGTAGCTCACGACCGAGTACAATAGAATTCTTGATACGGCAAGAGCCACCCCGCCTCTCGGGTGATAAAACAGCAACAACATGAGATTGGGACTTACCATTAACACCGCAGATATGATTGCTGGCAGGAATTGGGCTTTCTACGGATTAGGTATCCAGCTGGAGTCCCGTAGTTTGCAGATTCGGTGGCCCTTTATGGACATTGTTCTTAGACGCTAAGGAAAATCGGCAGCTCCGAATCAACACAGTATTGAAGGACCATTTTTCGTTCGGCGCAGGATCAATAACGGACCGTCACCATTAATGTAATGTAAATTATCCAACCAGTGTCAAGATCAAACCTCAAGTCCTCAACACGATTCAGCGTCTGACATCATAGTCATGTTGGAACAGATATTAACCATTATCAACAAACTAGCAACAATATTGTAAATAATAATAAACTCTACAAATGCCCTACACACTACTTTTTCGAATTATGTTTGGTTGAGGCACAAAAGAGCAAAAACTAAGCAAAAAGAGCAAATCCCGCTTGACTTCTACAATGATTGAATTACTATAAAAAACTACAATACTCGCTACGGTTCTACAACCACTTTGCTATCGGACAATGGAACGCTATTTGCTGGTGAACGTTTCCAAAAGTTATGTAGCAGCAATGGAATCTCCGTCACTTGGATGCATCTTAATACCCGCAGATTGAACGATTTATTGGCTCCCTGAAGCGAGGACTCAAGAAGTTAAGTGTAGGAGACAGCCCGTCAATATCAGAGCATCTCCAAACCTTTCCATGTATGTATCGAATGACGCCTAATAATAATTCGATTCACTTGAAGTCTTTAGCAGATGTTTTCATGTTAGTCCTACAACAGGGTGTCGATTACCTGGAAAATCAGGGAAAACCTGGAAATGTCAGTGAAATTCGTTTCAACCTGGAAAAGTCAGGGAATGTCAGGGAATTTCATTTGAAGTCAGGGATTTTTGGTATGGGAAGAAAATATACCGGATAAGTTATGGCATCGCCTTCAAGTATCCGGCACCTTTTTATTTAAGGCCATTGCGTGTGTCCAAATCAAATATAATATGACATGTTATTTTTACTTGCGTTTTGCTATTCTGCTGTGTACAAATCAACGGTTGGATCAATTTGATCGGTTTTGGGTTTAAAGGGAAGAGCTCACAATCTAATTGATCATTATCAATATTTTTTGGATTCCTCGAAATTAATGGAATATTTAGATCAAAAGTTGTGTATAGAAATTTGCTTCTTTTTTCATACCAGATTGGTGGATGTTGATACGCAAAGTGCATACTTTGTTGGAAGAATACTTTTTTTGTTTTCACTGCGGCCAATTCAGCAAGATTGTTAAAACACTCTTCGATGCTTGGAGAACAAATATTCATTTATATTTAGAAAAAATCAGCATTTAAAACAAGCACATTTTGCCTCTAGATAATTCCAGACTTCCGGACCGAGATCGGACTGTAATTAAATCGAGGACTAGTCAAACTGTACCAAGATCAGTCTGTAAAAATTAGCTACGATATTCAACCTGAACGAGTCAGAACCCGGACTTTAATTTTTATTCTCATATTGATCACTAGTTAAAAGCCACGCTCCATGCATATTCGAATGAAAGACCATCTCAGCCTCAACATTCTGATTCAGTCTAACAAATCAATCATATCTTTGAAACTCGACTGCGAGCAGAGAGTCGATAAAGTCGCAAACCCGAAATTTTCCTAAATATCAAAAGTTGGCTGCAAGTACCTAGGTCGAATAAAAGCAAATAATGCAACGATGCTGCGTTGCTCGATTCATCGTTATGTCATTTGTCATCAAAAGTTTTTAAATTCCTAAGGAACAATTATTTCCGTAAATTTTCCCAACAAATCGAAATAGCTGCTCAGACATATCGGGCTTGGGGTCAGAAAGTTTCTTCTAATTAACTAACTTCTATATTTATTGTTTTGCGTAGTTAAATGTTTGAAACGGATTTATACCTATTCATTACTTGTGATCAAATAGACAAAACGGCTTATCCCACCACCTTTTGGCAATTGGATAATCCAGCAGACTATTTTCATTTTTCCGAAAAGACATCTTGCAAGTTTTATTTAGCTTAATTATTTAATTTCGATGTGCGTTAATTAGGTTCGAATTAGTTTTAATTTTGCACATAGAAATTTCGCATGAAAAGATGAAAAGGAAAAACGAACTCATTAGAAAATAATAATTTAAGAGTACCAATTAAGCCAAATGAACACTTTAAAAAGGGAAATTAACGAGATATTTTGCGTCTGGATTTCTTTGAAATATACCTGGAAAAACCTGGAAAAGTCAGGGAATTTCATTTTCGCGGAATAATCGACACAACAAATAAACAATAAATCTGTCATACTTGACAACTCGGGATTTTCTGGTAAAACCAATTCCAGGATGGCCACAGACTCGGGAAAAGCGGGAAATGCGGGAAAAAGTCGGGAATTGGAACCTGTCGGGAAAAATGCGGGAAAAAGTCGGGAATTTTATGAAAATTGCTATAAATTGGGAATTCCTGTATTTAAGTAAAGATGTTCAAGTTGAATATCTTGATAGAATCTGGGAGACTTGTCCAAACCCCTACAATCCTGAAACACATGAATCTTTAGACCTCAAACTAAATCTTCGTACGAGGAATTTCCTCCACCTGTAAAGACGAACTGAAACCCGTCTGTAACTGTGAGCGTATGGCACTCTCTGTATCAGCTTTTTCGTAATAGTGGTGCGTGGAGGGTACAGCATTCCAGTTGGTTTCAAGGAACGTCGCTGGACTTGATCCCTTTGTTCTGCCGAACCACAAGCCAACGGATGAACACATCAGAAATTAAGTCATGAGCAATAAGATAAAAACGGGGAATATTACAATAATTCAAAATACTGGACGCAGTGGTTCAGTTCGGCAACAGAAGAAGAGAGCCCCATTTATTGCAAACCGTCTCCTTCCAGTTAGCCTCATGGTTATTAAAAAAAATTTAATACTTCTTTCCGCACGTATAACAATTTTTATTGAATAACAATTTGTATAAGTTAAGTGCTTTATATTTTTACCTTAAAGTAGTCAGCTTTGATCTGTAGATTTTTTTACGAGAGATGTTTGAAATCAAAAAACGGGTAGCAAAAAGCAAACGTGCAAAGTACAACAACTGTGCCCACCTGGTTATAAGCAAGTGATCGTTTGCTTGTGAGATATTATGTGTCATTAGTGAAATGCCAGTGTCATGTCAGTTCCGTCAGTGATTTGGCCTCCTAATGTTGTGTTTGATATGCTTTGTGGCCAACTGTTAGTGTGTAGCAAAATTGATAGATTCGATCATTCGACGACTGGCTTATTTGATCAGTATCGTACCACGAAACCAACTGGGAGGAGACGGTTAGTAATAAATAAAGCTTTCTTCTTCTGTTGCGGACCTGATCCACTGCGTCCAATATTTTGAATTATTGTAATATTCCCCGTTTTTACCATGTTGCTGATGACTTAATTACTGATGTGTTCATGTCCTTTGGCTTGTGGTTCGGCAGAACAAAGGTATCAAGTCTGGTTGGTGGACGGTTATCTGCCATGGTTTTCTGCCATCTGCCACATGTCGCCAGGTGAGGTTCCAATAATAATCTGAATACAGTTAGCAAGACCACGCCGTCAGTAGCTTCTAGATCTGCTTCCTCTGCTCTCCTATTGAGTGTCTTTCTGCCGATTTTTTTCCATGTGTGGACTCATTACTGCGACCAGTATAGTTGATCTATTGTAATATCGCCCGGGTGTTTGCTGTATGACCTGCACTGCATTTCTTTTGCTATAATCGCTATTGAGTGAGCGATATGCTTATTAAATTTTATGCCTGCTTGTGTGTATTGAGGTTTACCCTACTTTAAAAGCTAGATCTGCTACTTTACCCACTTATTCCTCGCTATTATAGCCGTCCCTGGCGAGGACTTATTCGTACCTCTGACCAGTATACTTAAACTATAGGAGGGACATTTGCACTGTCAAGAGGCTTCAGAGGGTAAATATAGAATTTAGCGTGAAGGAAGGGTAAATGGAGGGGCCTGAGAATAAACCCATGCTAAAGTCACTTGACATCGAATGGCTTGATTCTACTAAAATTCGAACCCACGACCACTCGCTTGTCAAAGCAGACTCGGTAACCTTGCGGCTACGGAGCCCCCCAATCTGCCGATTTCGTTCGCCCCTCTTCTCAAAATATATCAGATCCTTCTCCACTTACGCTTCCGAATCTCTGTTTCTATGTGGCGATATTGACGATAGAGTTCCTAATTGGAAATCCAAGTGTGAGACCACGAATCCTGAATGATGCAGAACGAAGACCTGCAGTTGCCTCCACCGACACGGACCACGTCTTGCAGGCAATCGAACGAATTTCACGTTTAAATTGAAAATTCGTATTAGGATCGGTACGGTAATCTGATTTGTGTGTCGAGCCCAAATTCCCAAATTCCATAGTCCCAAATCCCTGGCCATCCTGATCTAACTTTGAAATTAGATGCATTAATAATGTTTAATCTCACTGACTTGGTCGTCGCGACGTTGAATATGAGACCTACTATCTTGGAGTTGTCATCAAGGTTGTTCTGCACAACATATTGTCGTCAGCAGAGCAAGAGAATGTCGTCGGCCAAAGTCAAAAGCAAAGCAAAAGCAAAGTCTTGGGCTTAAACCGTCTATAGACATTATCCTTCTTTATCAACAGACTTCGCAGCCGGCTGTTAGAATACAGGAAAATTACGGGGCCAGTGTAACAATCCTACTGACTCTATCTAGCAAGCACCGTATAGCCGAGATTCGAACATACGACGACTGGCTTGTTAAACCAGCATCGTACCTCGAAGCTAACTGGGCGGCAAAGTCAAAAAACTCCAGGGTAATCCTCGGTCTGGTTCACTGTCAATGGTTCCAATTAAAATCTCGTCCATCACAACGAGGAGCAGTTGCGGTGACAGTACATATGTAGCCTTATGTCACTTCTGCAGTAACACATATAGGGACCCGACAGGAGGCCATCGTGCAGCAATTTGCACTAAAACAATGAGATAGACTACTTTATCAGGAACGCATCTACGCCTTAGTACGCCCCATATGTTTTCATGTTTCGGTCGAATGCTTTCTCGAAATCAACAAGTACCAGAAGAAAACAGGTCAGAATTTATATCGATTGGCAGGGAATCTAGTTTGCTATTGCCGGAGAGCAGCGTCGATCTTCTCTCGGATCCGGTTGAGGATTACCTTACAGAGTACTTTGAGAGTAATGCAAAGCAATGTGATGCCACGCCAGTTACCGCATTCAGTTAGTTTCTTAGGGACTTTGACCCATATGCCCTGCATCCAGTCCATCGGAAAAGTTGCAGTTTCCTTATTGCTAATATATTGCTAAAAAGCTGATGCATCATCTGAGCTAACAAAGATGGATTTGCCCAGGCTTCATTTTGCTCATCTTGTGCATACAGAGGCAGAGTAATCTGCTTCTCACAACGATCAAATTGTTTTCGTTTTCTGTTCAACCGTTTCCTCTCTCTCCGAACGATGCCTAAATACTGTTTACTCTTACGACCGCTCATCTTGCGCAGAAGGCGGAAAACGAAAAGCAGAGCTAATATTTTCTTCGCACGCTGGAGACACGAGTCTATTTGCTCCGTGTCCCAAAGAGAATATGCGTTAGGCAATTATATGGACTGGAACGATTTATCCTGTGACCTTGAGAGCATGCATTCGGTAGCGCTCCGGCAGAAAAAGAAAGTTGAAACCAAACTGATGCTCACTCGCCGGCAGAGCAAAGCATCAAAGCATTGCAAAAACAAAACAAAACTCGGCGAAGGTAACATTCGACTGAGAGAGAGAGAGAGAGCAAATCGATTCGTCTTCTGTGCTTTGCCAGGAAAACGCCGAGAATTGAGATATTTTGCAGAGTACGACAGAAGCCTGCGAAAATTTGCCACTAGCGGAAGGCTGTAAAAAGTAACGTCGTCATTCATCAGCTAGATATTTGACCCTGGCTCTCTAGTCCTGCTTACAAGACCTCTTAACAGCCCTCCTCAGCTTGGCGTATCATTGACGGACTGCTGTCTTAGCTAATCCTTGTTTCGCTAGGCTGTCAACAAATTATTACTCTCGTTTCCGCAGTGTCCAGGCACCCTGAATAATGAAACTTTGTTTTGGCGGGAAAGTTCCCTTAGTTGTGCTGCACTCTTAAACTAATTTGGATGCACACTTAGTGGGCTTGAGAGCCAGTCGTGCCCAGGCTGTCCATAAAGATACCTGATTTTCGGCTACTACATTATTTGAACTTCCACTTCTGTTTCGTGGCAGAATCGACGAGTGCACTCCATAGACTCATAGTAGAGTAATAGTTTCGATCCTTGAGCTCTGCTCTGCAAACTGCAATATACACAGCATATGTTACCTTTATAACAAAAAAATGAAGGAAGTTTCTATCGGGAACAACTTGAATCCGATCGGGAAAATATCGGGAAAAAGTCGGGATTTTTTTTCAAGAAGTTCTGTGGCCACCCTGCAATTCCATCATTTCCTCATTTAAACCATTTTAAATGAGCAGCATGACAAGCAGTTTACTCAGCGACAGAGAGCAGTTCGTCGTGAGTTCTTTCCTGCTGACCCAGCGCAGAATATCATCACGACAACAAGAAGCCTTCTGAACCGTGATTTAATTGAATTTATTATATTATATCTTCAACTTTGAGTTGTACAGACAATTTTATTAAGCCTAATAGTAGTTGTATACTACGTTTATAAACAAATTTACTGATGTCGAAATAATACGCCTTACCGGCATCATTGAATACACGGCAGCACATGGCCCAAGGTTCCTTGTACCCGTAGTTTGTGCGATGAGAAGGCTGCTTCAAAAGGAAATGATTCCGGATTTGACACGGTCGTTAGTCCGAAAACAAAAAGTCTACAATAATTTCCTTCTCGCAGCTAACGAATGCAGGTTCTTCAGTTTCTCACAGGCTGGTAGATTTAGAGGATCGTTCCATGGCAGAAAACGCAGAGCGTATCTCAGGACTTTTTTTTTGGATAGCCTTCGTTCTATTGATGAATGATGATATGGTGCCCATACAACAACAACGTATTCCTGAATGCTGCGGACAAGTGCACAGTACAACGATTAAAACACGTCTTCTTCTTCTTCTTCAGCAGCATAGAGCCGGGGTTGCTCGTGCTGTTTCAAGCACTCGTCTCCATTCAACTCGGTCTTGGGCCACTCGTCGCCAATTTCCTAGTCGTCTCAGAAGTCGCAAATCGCTTTCGACCTGGTCGAGCCATCGTGCACGTTGGGCCCCCCTGTTCCTGGTGCCGGTGGGGTTGTTGAAGAGGACTGTTTTCGTCGCACTGTCGTCCGGCATCCTTACGACGTGTCCGGCCCACCGTAGCCTGCTAACTTTCGCTAGATGTACGATGGGAGTCTCCCCAAGCAGTGCCTGTAGCTCGTGATTCATACGCCTCCGCCACTCTCCGCTTTCAGTTTGTACTCCGCCAAATATCGTCCGCAGCACTTTCCACTCGAACACGGCAAGGGCGCGTATGTCCTCCGTGAGCAGCGTCACGGCTTCAAGTCCATAAAGAACTACCGGTCTAATAATGGTTTTGTACATTGTTAGCTTCGTGCGGCGGCGTATGCTTCCTGATCGTAGCGTTTTACTAAGGGCAAAGTAGGCCCGATTTCCCGCTTGGATGCGCCGCTGGATCTCCTTACTAGTGTTGTTGTCCGCGGTCACCAGCGATCCCAAATACACGAACTCCTCTACCACTTCTAGCTCGTCGCCGTTAACGGTTACCGTCCGTGGGAGGCGCGCATTTGTTTCCTTTGAGCCTCTTCCTTTCATATATTTGGTCTTCGACGCATTTATTTTTAGCCCAATTCTCCTAGACTCCGCTTTCAGTCTGGCGTAGATTGCCTCCGCCGTCGCAAAGTTCCTGGCAATGATATCGAAGTCATCTGCAAAGCCTAGAAGTTGGCTACTCTTGGTAAAAATCGTGCCTTTCGTTTCGATGCCCGCTCGTCGGATCATCCCCTCAAGAGCGATGTTGAACAGCATGCAGGATAGACCGTCACCTTGTCTCAACCCTCGTCGCGTCTCGAAGGGACTCGAGAGTGTCCCAGAGATGCGTACGAAACACATCACTCGATCCAATGTAGCTCTGATCAGTCGCGTTAGTTTGTCCGGAAAACCGTATTCGTGCATTATCTGCCATAGCTTTAGAGCAGCTTTAGCATTAAAGCACGTATATATCTTGGAAGGTTTGAGGTTTCTTTTCACAAAACCAAGAAGTGCGAAAACCTTAGCTGTTATCGTAGATATTTGTTCGTTGAACCTAGATTTACTATCAATAGTAACGCCCAAATCCTTAATAGCTTATACTCGGCGTAGATGGCTTTCCATCGTTTCGCAGGGAATCACGTAGACGGCTACAAGATATGACGCAACATTTCCTGACGTAAACTTGCATACCATTTAGAGTACTGGTGTACTCTCGTGGGAGAGAGTTATTATCGCTTTGGAGAGCGCAACCGTCGTCTTAATTTCACGGAATATCTTTATAACTCGTCTGTGAACATAAGTTTAGAACAGGTCAAACGGCTGCACAGTTCGTAAATAAAAAGTACAAATATTGAGGGTCCTAGATGACTGCCTTGTGCGCACAGGGGATGGCATCTCGAAACAAGCCGTTGATAGACCATTGATGCTAGCAAAAGTGGATCGTTCGTTAAAGTATGATTGAATTCACTGTTTTAACCAGGTTGGCAATCCCTTACACCTTATTTTTTCTACTGCCAGTGCGTGTGGAACTTTGTCGAATGCCTTGCTGAATATCACAATTATTCATACTTAAACGGATTGCTACCGCACACGTCGGTCACATCTGAAGGAGTAAATTCATCTTCTTTGAAAATCAATCTGTTGAAAGGATAGATACCTGTTTTTATAAACCTGTTAATGGCATTCGACGGTGTGGCAGTCTCAATGAATGCCTCTCCCAGAAGGCTGCTAATGTCATTGAGGGTTACAACTCTCCCAGGGGTTTTCTTAAGAAACCTTTCGGTCGCTTGGGAGAGGTTTGTTTATAGTGGTCCCATGAAGGAGACATCCAACGGCTACAGTTTATGACTGCAGTGCGGTGGGAGACTCACAACCGTAACACTATTCTGCTTAGCTTTTTTAAAAAACGCAAAGTTTTTAGTGTGTGATGCATGCCCATCCAGGATGATCAGTGCTGGGTGTTCTGGAGACGGCCGAATATGCTTCATAAAATGATCAAACCACAAGTTAAAGGCCCATAAAGCCCAAGTGGCGCTGGCGGTCGTTCAAAAGAAAATAAATAAAAACAAACAAGTTAAAGGAATCAACTGTCATCCATCCACACGAGTTACAGCAAAACAGGGTATCTGGCGGAGCACCAATCTTCAACTTATCCCTGAGCCTTTCATGAGAATCGGCGGCAAAAATTGTCCAGCTGCAGACACAAATGCATGCCGTAAAAAGAGTATCTCGCTCGGCAGACGTTATGCATCCAACTTGTCGCCTTCCTTTTAGAGCCAATACTTTTGATTGTTTTGTTTGAACCTATAAGTAAAGACAATTTAGTTATAATACCTAATCCCAACCTTGAATTTATTATACCGTCATAACGCAAGTCTCAACAACGTTGTAAATTTTGCTCGGCAGGAACTTAATATCGTCCAGCACATGCTGCATCGTATCAAAATAATCACGTACGTGTACTCGTTAGGCCCGCGCTGCTGATGTGGCCTCTGGAGATCGCAAGGAAAGCTCCGGATGCCGTTTTCTTAACCCATAGAGCCAGACGTGTCCAGCTAGCTCGGATTTCTTATCGAATCGATGCTTTATTCCATTAGATTCCATTAGATGTAGCTAGTTGGAATGCGGTACTCCGAATCTCTTTCGGTGTAAATCCGTAGAACATTTTATCCATTTCGAGAATGTAATTTGATTGTTTACATTTGAGACCTTTTAACCATATCTGGTCATTCAGGCCTGAAGAATGTAATTTATGAGTTCCTGCTCTTGCTGCTGCGTAAAAATATGTTCGTGCCCCTGCTGCTCCGTTTGCTGTTTGTGTAAACTGAAATGTCGCTTCAAGGTGTTTCGAGTTGTTCCGTACTCAATAGCGGCTCGTTTTAGAGATATTCCAGTGTCAACTGCTTCGATAGCTGTGGTCAAGCTAGTTTTGGTTCAGCTTTGTTTATGTTTTTGGTACACTTTGTGTATGTTTTGGGCGTCTATTTGGTTCATAATCATATTTTAGTTACAGAGAACGAATAGCAATAATGCATGAAGCTAAAACGGATCATGACAGCCACCTGTAATAGGGGTAAGATCGCAAGAATATGAAAAATCTAACCTCAAAATTCATTTGTAAGACATCAATTACAAATGAATTTGGAGGTTAGATTTTTCATATGCTGGCGATCTTACCCCTATTACAGGTGGCTGTCATGATCCGTTTTAGCTTCATGCATTATTGCTATTCGTTCTCTGTAACTAAAATATGATTGTGAACCAAATAGACGCCCAAAAACCAGGGTGGCCATCTTGCCCCATATGGCCATCTTGCCCCACATTACCCTAAAATGAGCAATAGAAATAAATCTCTATTTTCAATACTAAATAAACCTATATCGCTAGTAGGTTGGTTTTGAGGTACGATGCTGGTCTAACAAGCCAGTCGTCGTATGTTCGAATCTCGGCTGTGCTGCTAGATAGAGTTAGCAGGAGTTTTGCATTAGCCCCGTAACTGTCCTGTACTCTAATAGCCGGCTGCGAAGTCCAATCCCACGACTTTGCTTTGCTTTGCAGGTTTGCAGCCTCATGAGGGCATGCTATTTCCCATATATTGATGCTTTTAAATTTTTAAGTTTTCTCCGAACAGAAGGGCAATTCTCAAATACTAACAATGTTCCATTCTCTTCTAATTTTAGTGCATCAGCAGTGTCGATTTTGTGCAGCAGATCGCAATGGCAAAGTCCCAAACGGTGACTTTTAAGGCGGCAACGGCGACTAACCAATCTGGAGCAAACAACGATAGTTCAACTAGCGGCAGCAGTAGCAGTAGCAGTAGCATAAACCCTACTAATAGCGGCACCAGTTCTAGCATAAGCAGCAGTAGTTATAACTCTAGTGATAAAATTCCCAATAGGACTAACCCCAATATCAGCACTAACAGCAGCACGAGCAACAGTACATTAAGCGAACTGGATCGGTTAAAAGCGTCAATTCGGTTCGATCGACAGGATCTATTCAACATTTGTCCGATTTTGTTGGCACAACTAACATCGAAGACTTCCCTAGAACGTGCCGGATGCATCGACCCAAGCAGCGTTCCTCAACTGAGCAGACTAGCGGAGGGTTCGTCGGTTTCATCCGTGCATCACGCGGGAGAACACGCGTCCTGCTGTGATTCTATCGAACTATCCGTGTGGATTTACTCAACCTTGGCAGTGTTAGGTGTAAGTTTATGTGGTTTACTTGGCGTTGCTGTGATACCCTGTATGGATAGGCATTTCTATCAACATGCGCTCCAATTTTTGGTCGCTCTAGCCGTGGGAACATTGTGTGGTGATGCGCTGCTTCATCTGCTTCCGCACGCCATGATGGAGTCGACAATGTCAAATTCGCATGACGAGATGATGTACAAAGGCCTAGCCGCCGTAGCAGGGATAGTTTTCTTCTACTTTATGGAACGCTTCCTAACCGTCATAGCTGAATGGTACAAACATCAGGAGAAAAAGGATAAGCCATCCTCGCGGGTTCGAGTAATGCGTGATCCCGATGCCAGCTCATTGCACGGTGGTTCTGGTGGGGAGAAACAATGCAAACACAAGTACAGTTCCTATCCCTATTGCTACGATGAGATCGCAATGGATACCAAGGATGATCATCATGAACATAACCACGTCTCAAATCACGAGCGCCTAAACAACCATAATAGTGCAACGGCTAAATGTGCAAATCACGGAGAACATGGAGACCACACAAGCGAGTATCTGAGTCTTCAGCAAGGCAACGGAAAGGAAGATCTGGGCAACCTGGATAACAACACTGTGTCAACCAATTTGGATGATGCATCCATCGAGAGCGAGCAGGCGAACCACCATCACAACAAGCCGAAAATGAGACCGGAAAATTATACCATTATCCTGCGGGAGCACGAAACCAAACACCACGGCCACTCGCACACGCATGGGCATGTGCATTCACCGCCCGGTTCGCTCTCGGCCGTCGCCTGGATGGTCATCATGGGTGACGGGCTGCACAACTTCACCGACGGCATGACGATCGGAGCCGCTTTTGCAAACAACATTGCCGGTGGGTTTTCGACCGCCATTGCGGTGTTCTGCCACGAGCTACCGCACGAGCTCGGCGATTTCGCGGTACTGCTGAAGGCCGGGATGTCCGCCCGGGATGCCGTATTCTACAACCTGCTGTCGTCAGTTCTGAGCTTCGTCGGAATGCTGGTGGGAATCGTGATCGGACATCAGCCGGAAGCGTCGGCTTGGGTGTTTTCTGTTGCAGCCGGGCTGTTCCTGTACATCGCGCTGGTCGATATGGTGAGTGAGCTTTTCATTGATGACGATTTTTTCGACAATATGTTTCCTTTGCTTCATAATGCAATTATGTAATAAATGTTACTTTTGTTATGTTTTAGATCCCGGAGCTCACGTCCGCCCACGGGGCCGAAGATCGTTGCAAAACGTCGGAATTTCTGCTGCAATTTTTCGGCATGAGTGCCGGCTTCGGCATCATGCTGCTGATTGCCACCTACGAACATGATCTCAAAGAACTCTTTGTCGATTAGTGGAACCACTATCGTGACTGTGTAGACTTCACCAACCAACACCACCACTTCGCATTTTATTATGCTAGGTACTTTCACCTCTCCGAACATAGAACATCGTTTGCAGACTAAAGTGTTATTGTCGATGTTTTATACCTACATGTGTTTAGAACAGATATGATTTGAGGGGCTTCGATTAAGATTCTGGTAATTCTACTCCGAAGCCAACATTCTATTAATCTAAAATATTTTTATATCATAAAATCACCATAACAGCTAATGGCGAAGTATTGTGACTAATGTTAAGTGAACTTTCTGTTGCTTCAGGGGAAAAGAAAAATGATTGCCTTTCGAATTTAGCTAATCATCAACTCTAGCAAGGAAAGATCAAAATTTTAGTTTCTGAATCACGAAGCTCAATTTTAATTAAGTTGTATTGATACAATACAAGACGCAATAAACGTAAGTAATAAATAGGCATCTGAAACAGCAGTTAGCTTTCTATCTCAGCGCCGGACATCATCTACATAGCCCTGTTCGACTTTCCCTCTAAAACGTTTTATTTCGTGGCTTTCGTGTACTTTTTTTCCGAATCATATCTTTGCTTACACGTGAAGAATACAAACAATGCATTTAATACATATCAGTTGTTAACAAAAATTTTATTTCCGGGAAATTCGCTTTTAAGAACCATTTTTTCGCATACATTTAGTTTGCTTTTGCACAGTACCATATTGGTTTCTTAGCATTAAGTAGGAAGATAACAAATTTGAGTATCCGTTTCCACATTCGGTTGCTTACATAAAAAATCTAGGTATTAAATTAACACATAATAAGGTAAAGCCTCGTTTATTTGCTTGGTTTAAGCTGAAAAAAAAAACAAATAAAATCAATGACCTACAACAAAAGTGAATAAACCAGTAGATTTAACACTAAAATAACCTAGCTTTCCTGTTGTTAGTCCGAAATTTTGGCTCGAAACTTTTAAAAATGTGTTTCATCGCAGTAACCCTAGCGTTTTGGAAATAAATTGACATTCTGGTTATTACGGTACCACTCAGAAATATAGCAAAACGAGTGAAAAGTTAAAAATGTCAGTTGGGTCGCTGTTGTTGAGGTCATCGGTAACTAAATTTGCCAGCAAAGGTGCTACTGGCTTACGTTACCTTAGTGCAAACCCCAGTCGGTCAGTAATGGTACCGACACCGCCGGCGGATAAAAAGTGGTTTTGCGGAGAAATTTGGAAAGCGTTGAAAAATCTCAATCTCGACCGCTGTCAAACGGTGAAGGAACCACCACCAACTAAGTCATCAAATGTGGGACCTGCTAAAGGAAGATCACCGCTGATGATGACCTCCGATCGGACGTGGTCTCAACAGTTTGTGATTGTACGAGACCATAGCGTGAAACTAGCCGAAGAATACCGCCTAAAGGAAAAGCTGGTAGCACTCTTCTCCTACTGTATTCGTTTCTTGTCTGAGGTAAAGGATTTTTTCTATCAAAAACGATATCGGCAGCTGGAAACGCTTGTTGATAGTGGACTGAAAAATTTAGAAGATAAGATTAGAATCACCCGCGAAGGTCAGATTGTGGGTAGCAGAAAGAACCAGCAACAACCTCAGCAACTATGCAGCACTGAACCGGAGGTTGGTGATAAAATAAAACCAAAAATACAGTAGCAATTCTTTCAATAAATGAGGATTGCGTAATAATATGGTGTTAATAATAAACAATTTATTTGGCTTATTTTGATCTTCAAAACTTGTCTCGTAAATTGTACAAATACCGTTGGTGCGCCTAATTCTGCGCAAGATTCGTAATTCTGCGCACCTTATATTTCAGTCAATACTTCCAAATTATGGCAAGTTGTTATCTTAACGTATCTAGTCAAATGTGTGTACATTTAATTGTTAATTTAATAATATTTCTGTTGACGCAGGGTATGGGGTTACGATGCTAGAACATTTGAAGCGTCGCATGGAAAGAATTCCATCATTAAAAAAATATTTTCCATCAGATCGATGAATACGATTTGAAAAGCTACGCTCATCGGGCTAGCGAGAAGGAGCGTCTGGTATCTACCGCTGGGTGCGGTCATAAATCCATGAAACCTGGGATTTGATGGGAACTATCAGCGCATTTATTCTGAAAGACCCGGATTAGCTGACGTCGTTGCCGGCTACTTTGGCACGGTTCCGGCAGTTTGCAGTGGCGGTCTCCGCCGATATAAAAGAGATGTTCCATCAAATGAAAGATCCAAAGACGAAATACGGGCGGGTGCTTGGGATGTTGTGACTGACGGACGAAGACTTACAGAGTGATTCGCGTCCCACAAAGCTCTATTTCCGGATTGTTGACATTGACTGAATAACACGACGTGTCTTGGTAACGGTTGGAACTACAAGCCGCTGTTTTTAGAACGCGACTAATGAGCGTCTTTCTGGAATCCCATGAGAACAAGAATAAACAGTAGCTTGTAGAATTGGTTAAATACTGGAGCAGACAATAAGAACGACAGTGGGTACCGTCGAAGCAAAACCCAGCGGATTTCGCTACGAAATGGATGAACTCAGAGCTACGGTGTTCGTACATCGCTTTGTAGGGAGCCTGAGACGCACAATCTACGGCTGATTATCTTAACCAAACCGAGCTAGGGCATGCTGAAGTAACGGTAAATGCGATGGCGCAACGACAGAGATTTCCAGAAGAAATCGCATTGCTCTCACATAACCGTGTCCAAGCAAGAATCGGTCAAGCAAGTCAGGGTGCGTTGGATCAGCTGGCACCGTTTATCGACGAGATGGGTATTCTGTGAGTGGATAGACTGAAAGGAATAGCGACAAATGTGTATACGGAAACAAAGTTTCCCGTAATTTCCCAAATGGCATCGTATAACAACTTTCCTAGTGGACGCGTATCACCGGCAATTCCAGCATACCAATTCAGAGACTGTGGTAAACGAGATCCGTCAGCGATACCATGTGCCTAACCTACTAGCAGTCGTCCGAAAGATTGCGAGCGCATGCACTGTATGCCAGCTGCGTCAAGCGGCGTCCCATATGGCTTCACTTCCTCCAGCTCACTTGGCTTTGTTTACTAGGCCCTTCACCCATGTCGGCCTGAATCTCTTCGGACCATTAGTGGGTTAAATAGAACGCAGTAGTGCTAATACATGGGCGGGACTCTTCACCTGCACCCTGCCCCAGCACTGCGAAAATGAAGCCTGCATAAAAAGTATTCGTCGCTTTGAATGCCGCTGAGGAGCCCCGGTCGAGATCCATTCTGATAATGCGACCAACTTCCACGGCACGGAAAGAGTGTTGGCAAAGGTCATCGAAGCGGAGGCCATTGTCAATAGCCGTTCGCTAATATATCAGCCTTCGGACTCAAAGAAAAGTGAGGCTTTATCTTCTCACCACTTCCTAAGACCCTTCCCACTCTTTCCTGAGACGGCTTATCCGAAGGCCTGTCTCTAAGTTAGCTATATTAGACATTGGTGGTAAAACTTGGACCTGTGGCAAATGTTACGGGAAAGGGGAAGGGCGCACTGCATGGGCAGTACATAACGGTGATGGTTGTCAACTGACGTCGTACGGTCTAACGACTGGCACTAACTCCTTGTGGTACCAGCCGGGACACGAGTAACTTTGCTGGAGATTGGGTAACCGGTGGAAGCCAAGAACCTATGCTTACAGGGAAGGAGGGCCCTTTTGAACTACGTTGGTCCTCCGGTGAGACAGGGGGTTGGTGCCGCAGGCCTTACAAGTCGCCACCTTAGAACACTAATAAGTAATGAACGATAAACAAAGAAATCCGACATATTGAAGAGCCGCAAGTTTGAAGTCGCAGCGCTGCAGGAGGTGTGCTGAAAGGGCTCAACGGTTTGTAGGTTCAGACATGAACATACCATCTACCATAGCTGCAGCAACACACACGGACTGGGTGCAGCTTTCAAAGTGATGGGCGAGATGTGGAAATAGGTGATTGGGTGGTGGCCAATCAATCCTCGAATGTGCAGGTTGATGGAATCAAAGGTCGGTTCTTTAATACAAAAATCATCAACGAACATAGCCTTCTCGTCAGAAGTACCGTTGAGGAGGAGAAATTCTATGCGCAGTTGGAGCGTGAATACGACCGATATCAAGGTCGTCATCGGGGATTACAAAGCTCAGATCGGCCAGGAGGAGGAATACAAACCGGTGTTTGGAGGGTTCAGCGCATACCAGATGACCAATGAAATGAGTCTAAAGGGTCAAACAGAATGCTGCGTCTCCGTATCCATCAGTGCCAATTTGGCATGGGAAAACTGTTACATAATGCTAACGGAAGCGTTAACGCTGCATTCTGTTTGGCCTTAAGACTTACCGACTTTATCACCTCCAAAATCATGGTCATGCGTAGTACCTTGTTCCAGCATTGACTACTAGACTAATACACCTGGAGGTCACCAAATCAAGCTGAATCACAGATCGACCACGTTTGAATCGACTGTCGGAACTTCTCAGACATCATTGACATCAGATTCCATGGAAGGGCTAACGTTACGCCGAAACGATATGCAGAGCAAGTTAGACGACCTCTCCGAGAGCTCTCAGGCAGCAGGTCTCACAGTCAATGTAGCGAAAACTAAGTCTATGGTAGTGAACACTGACAATTCCACCAACTTCACAGTAGCGGGACAATAAGTTGAGCAGGTAGACGCTTTTCAATATGTTGGTAGCCAAACAACGCCCGATGGTGGTACAAAGACTGATATAGCCACACGGATCAGGAAGGCAAGGGGTGCCTTTGCAGGTCTGCGAAACATTTGGCGCTCAAACAAGATCACTCTATGTACGAAAACCCGAATCTTTGATTCAAACGTTAAATCCGTACTGCTGTATGCCTGCGAAACGTGGTGCGTCTCAGCGGAGACAACGCAAAAACTGCAGGTATTTATTAACCGGTGCCTGCGATATATCATTCGTGCCTGGTGGCCTGATAACTGGATATCCAATGAGGAACTCCATATTGTCGGTGTCATAAACGGCCAATAGCCACAGAAATTCGTAAACGTAGGTGGAAGTGGATCGGACACACCTTGAGAAAAGGAGCGAACGAGGTTTGCAGAGAAGCACTCGACTGGAATCCACAAGGACAGCGTAGAAGAGGCAGACCCAGAGGCTCATAGCGACGGAGCTTAGCCAACGACATCCGGGCTGTAGACGAGAACCTGTCCTAGCGACAGGTAAAAACCATGGCGGGTAACCGTCAGCAGTGGAGATCTCTGATTTCATCCCTTTGTTCTGCCGGACCGGCGGACATAGGCACATAAGTAAGTAAATAAGCTAACGTTACCTGGGACTGCTGCCTAGTAATGCGCCCACAACTCTCCGTTGTGAACAATATTCGGTACCTATGCCAACCTCGGTTAAATTTCGCGCGACTAAAGCAGCCGGAAGAGGACAAGCTTGACGAAGCCCCTCTCAAGGACTGTTGGAATGCTATCAAACCAGCCATTAGCAGTGTAGTGGAGAGCTCCATCGGGCACGTGACACGTAATAAGCTGAACCACTAGCTTGACAATGAATGTAGGATAGTGATAGTTGATAGATGCGGAGAACACTGCGCTGGTGGACAAGATGTGCAGTCCCATACGTCAGAACGAGAAAACGCTGTAACGATTCAAAGAGAAGGGAATCGACTGAACTATGACTAGTTTAGTACCCACCCTGACAGGTGTATCCTTAAATCTGGATCAGTGAAAGTGACGAAACCACTGATCCCGATCCCATCCTATCCTATATCAAACCTACCGCCCATAAATAAACTCCCATTCCTTTCAGCAACTGCCGGTTTAATGCTCTCTATGAGCTATTCGCTCCACAGCATAAGCGCATCCAGAGGACGCCATCACTGAGATCTTTCTTCTTCAGTGGACTGTGAGCGAGTAAAGACGTACTGTGTACTGTGTTCTTTTCATCTAGGGTTCCGCCAAACGGACGCTAAACTGGTCGTCGTTGACTGCATCCACGCATAAGAAAACGAGGGAAAGGCCTCAGATAACCAGCAAAGAATTGCGTTACCCAGGAACCGGAGCAGTGTCCATCGCCAGGTGTTCTCAGTCAACGGGGTTGGGAGAGAAGGTGAGTCTTACCCACTCTGCGATCCGAGCCTTTGCATAAAGTGTGAAAGGTAGCCGGAAACATCGATTGGGGGTGCGTTGTTGGGTGAACATAGCTTCACTCTATTTTGTTTCTTTATAGATCCGTCCTAATCTCATAGCCCTATCGACACAATCGACCGTTGAATAAAAGAAAGGGGATTCACAACGAACGACTACGGCCAACGATGCGTAAATTTTGCAGCTTCCCGCGGTATGGTAGTCTGATGTACCTTCTTTCCCCGCAAAGATATCCACAAGGCCACCTGGAGATCACCAGACCAACGAATAGAAAGCCAAATTGACCATATTCTAATCGACGGTAAATTCTTTTCTGATGTTATAAAGGTTCGCACCTACCGCAGTGCGGATATAGATTCGGACCACCAGACATCGGAGTTGCCCAGGAATACGCGCGGCAGCTGGAAGCAGCGCTACCAACGGAAGAGCAACTTGGCGCAGCAACTCTTGAAGGTGGTTGGAAAGGCATTAAGACCGCCATCGGTAGTCTAGCGGCACTAGGTACTAAGAATCCGAACCGAAAAAACGATTAGTTCGACGGCGAATGCGAGCAATTTGTGCAGTAGAAGAATGCAGCACGTGCGAGAATGCTGCAACACCGTACGAGGGCGAATATGGAGCGATATAAACAAGCACGGAACAAGCAAAACTCTGTCCTCCGGAGGAAAAGCACCAACAGGAAGAACGAGATCGCGAGGCGATGGAAGAACTGTACCGTGCTAACGATAAACGGAAGTTCTACGAGAAGTTAAACCGTTCGCGCAAAGGCTTTGTGCCGCAGGCCGATATGTGTCGGGACTCAGACGGTAATCTTCACACGAACGAACGTGAGGTGATCGAGAGGTGGAAGCACTATTATGACGAGCACCTTAACAGCGATGTAGCTGAACATGAAGGTGACGATATGGCAATAGATCTTGGAGCACGTGCAGAAGACAACAGAAGAAGACAGGTCGGCTGAAGAACAATAAAGCGGCTGGGGCGGATCAGTTACCCGGCGAGCTGCTGAAATACGGTGGTGACGCACTGGCTAGAGCGCTGCACTGGGTCATTGTCAAGATTTGGGAGGAGGAGCTACTACCGGAGGAGTGGACGGAAGGCATCGAGAAATATAAAGACGCATTATGGCAGGAAATCGTGCCTACTTTGTACTCCGTAGGACGCTGCGATCGAACAAAATTCGCCACCGTACGAAGTTAACAATCTACAAGACGCTGATTAGACCGGTTGTCCTTTACGGCCATGAGACATGGACTACCCAACAAACAATTTTTTTGAATAGTTGCTGGTTCAACCATTGTACAGCTAGTTACTAAGTAACAAGCGTTTGACAAACTGTTATTCAACAAAAATGTTTGTTGGGCATGCTCGTGGAGGACCAACGCGCCCTTAGTGTTTTCGAACGGAAGGTGTTGCGTACCATCTACGGCGGAGTGCAGATGGAAGATGGAACGTGGAGGAGGCGTACGAACCATGAATTACATCAGCTGCTTAGGGAACCACCCATCGATTACACCGCAAAAATCGGTCGCCTGCGATGGGCTGGGCACGTCGTGAGAATGTCGGACGACAGCCCGGTTAAAAAAGTTCTCAATAACGATTCGACTGTGTAATATCAGCTTTTACCACCCCTCGTCAGCTAGAGCTAGTACTGGAATAGCCAGTTTCGAGAGAGTAAAATGTGTTGTTCATTTTCGAACAGCTAAGAATTAGCTGTCGGTATAAAAAGAATAAACGGAACGTTTATGTTCGATTTCTTGTTTCTGAAGTGAAGACTAGTAGACTTGTTTGCTTTACCGAGAAGGTCCGAATTCCGCAAGTGTTAAGTATTCAAAAGTGGCGTACGAGGTGGAGATTTTACCCGTACTGTTTTTTTTTCGGTCACCGTGAGTGAAATAAAAGAATATAACGTGTGTGCGCAGCGGAGAAGTACTTTTTTCTTTAGGCGGATTTTGCCTACAGGTAATTGTTTTCCATTTTGTTCTGCTGAACAAAATAGGCTGTTATAGATTCGGACTGTATTTTACGCTTTTGGAACGCCATCATTTGTTTTGTTCCATTAAACAAAGCGACCTTTGTTTCTTTGTTTATTAAACAAAAGTGCAAACAAAGATTTATTGTCACACAGCTGGCTTATTGTTTTGTTTACCTTTTGTCATCTTTTACCAGGCAGTACGGCAGGTTTTTGCTGGTGTTTCGGTTTGCCTGTGTATATATCGACAGAAAGAGGATTTCGCTTTTCCCGTGGATATTTGCCGAATGGTTTTGAGCAACAAATCGTCGGTTTTTTAAAGCGATCACTGGAGGATTTGGATTTGGCGGACATTTTTAACAACGATATAACGAACGGAATTGTTGCGGTTGGTTTTTTTTGTCATCGGTTGCTGGTTGCTTTCAAGATTTTGTGTGCTGCTGCTGTTGCTTTGCTGAACTCGACCAAGTGAGACGCTGGACCTGTGGTAGAAGGATTTACCGGAAACTGGTTAGCTGTTGTAATTTCAAGGTACGTGTTTTGTTTTCCCATTTTTTTTTTTGAATTGATTTATTTTGGCATTGAACAGTGCATATTTTACAATGCCTCTGATAGGCTCGATGGAATCGTACGTGCCGGGAACTATTTCCTTTGCACAGTACATTGAGCAAATTGAGTGGGTTTTTAAATGCAACAAAATTCCCGAAACCGATAAAAAAACGTATTTTCTGGCTCTGTGTGGAGTCGAAACGTACAGTGAATTAAAACTATTGCACCCGGGCATAGATTTAGATACGAAATCCTATGAAGAAATCATAGAATCTTTAAAAAAACGTTTTGACAAGGTTGATACTGATATGTTTCAACGATATAAGTTCTACAATATGATGCAAGCGGAAAGTGAGTTAGCTGAGGATTTTATTTTGAAGGTAAAACTGCAAGCGGAAAGCTGTATGTTTGGGGCTTTCAAGGAAACAGCTATCAGGGACAAGCTGGTCATGGGTGTGTTTGATAAGCATGTTCAGCAACGTCTTTTGGAGGAAGAAGATCTAACCTTAGCCAAAACCGAGAAAATTATAGTAAATAAAGAGGTAGCTGGAGTAAGAACCAGAATGCTTGGTGATAATAGGCTGACGGTTGTAGCTAATTTAGAGAATAGAGGCAGAAAGATTTACAGATCGTCGCATAATCCGAGAGGTCGTGGAAAGTTTAGAAGTAGGAGTAGGAGTCTAAGCCGGAGTAGAAGCCGATCTTTCTCTGGGAAACGGAACTATTTTTGCAATTATTGCAAGAAAGATGGACATACTAAAAAGTACTGTTTTGAAATGAAGCGGAAGAAGAGGTTGCAGGTTAAATTTGTAACTGATTCTCCGGTGAAAATAGCTAGTCGTCCTGACTATTTTAAACGGCTTAGAGAGGATATGCGAACGAGTGAATCTGAAACGGAAGAAGAAAAATGCATGAAAATTTCTACAATCAAAAGAATTAGCGAACCTTGCATGATAGACTCATTTATTGAAGGATATAAAGTGGCTATGGAAGTGGATAGCGGATCGGCAGTTAGCGTCATTGATGAACATACGTATTTTAAGAATTTAAATCATGTACCTCTTTTGCCTTATAAGAATAATTTGGTTGTAGTGGATGGGGCGCGTTTGGAAGTATTGGGAGTAGTTTTTGTATCAGTGCATGTAAACGGTAAACGTGAAGACAACCAGGAAATAATTATTTTAAAGAACAAAAAAAATTCACGTACTATTTTACCACTTTTCGGTCGCAAATGGCTTGATACGTTTTTCCCAGAATGGCGAAATACTTTTATACCTTGCGCTAGGCTCAACCATACATCGGTATCGGAAAAGACGATTGGCAATACAATGGACGAAATTAAAAGTAAGTTTGGGCATATTTTTAGAAAAAGCTTTTCTGATCCGATAGTTGGCTATGAGGGTGATTTGATTCTTAAGGAAGACCGACCAATTTTCAGAAAGGCATATGAAGTACCATTAAGGTTAAGGCAGAAGGTGATAGAACATCTTGATTCCCTCGAGAAGGATGGGGTTATTACGCCTATAGAAGTAAGCGAATGGGCTTCACCGGTAGTGGTGGTGGTCAAGAAAGATCAGGATATAAGGCTGGTCATCGATTGTCGTGTTTCTATTAACAAACTTATATTGCCGAATACATACCCACTTCCAGTGGCTCAGGATTTATTCGCTTCTCTTGCCAATGCCAAAGTTTTCTGCTCTTTAGACCTTGCTGGTGCTTACACTCAATTGAAGTTGTCCAATAGATCACGAAAATTTATGGTGATAAACACCTTGAAGGGTCTTTACACCTACAATAGGCTACCACAAGGAGCAACTTCAAGTGCGTCAATTTTTCAAAAAGTTATGGATCAAATTTTGAAAGGGCTTTCAGCAGTTTTTTGTTATTTGGATGATGTTCTTATAGCGGGAACTGATTATATAGACTGCAAAAATAAGCTTTTATTGGTTTTAGAACGTTTATCTAAAGCCAACATTAAAGTTAATTTCAAAAAGTGCAAATTTTTTGTTGATAGTTTGCCTTATCTGGGGCACATCATTACTGATAAAGGGTTAAAACCTTGCTCGCAGAAGATGGAAACTATTCGTGACGCTAAACCGCCACGAAATGTTTCAGAATTAAAGGCATTCCTCGGATTATTGAATTTTTACGGCAAATTTATACCACATTTATCAGCCCGCATCAGTTGTTTGTATCATTTGCTAAAAAAGGACGTCAAATTTGTTTGGTCTAACGAATGTGATCGAGTTTTCAATGAGTGTAAACGTTATTTATTAAACTCAAATCTGCTGGAGTTCTTTGATCCGACTAAACCGATAATTGTAGTGTCAGATGCTTGCAGCTATGGTTTAGGAGGAGTAATAGCACATGAAATCGATGGAGTGGAAAAACCTATTAGCTTCACATCGTTTTCTTTGAATAAGGCACAGCAATCTTACCCTATACTTCACCTTGAGGCTTTAGCACTGGTCAGTACTATCAAAAAGTTTCATAAATTTCTGTATGGAAAGCCATTTAAAGTATATACTGACCACAAGCCTCTATTGGGAATCTTTGGCAAAGAGGGGAAGAATACCATGTACGTAACCCGATTACAAAGGTACGTTTTGGAGCTGTCAATTTACGACTTTGAAATCCTTTATAGACCCTCAACAAAAATGGGCAATGCCGACTTTTGTTCGAGATTTCCGCTGCCTCAGGAAGTACCAAAGTCTCTACAAAGAGAGTACATCAAAAGTTTGAACCTTACGCAGGACTTCCCTATGGATTACCATATGATAGCTAAAGAAACAGGGAAAGACAGTTTTCTGCAACAAATCAAACAATTTTTAGCTGAGGGATGGCCTCACAGATTGGAACGTAGATTTAAAGATGTACATGCTCACTACCAGGACTTGGAAGAGATAGATGGGTGTCTTCTATTTCAGGATAGAGTAATTATACCAGCGGTGCTTCAGAAAGACATTCTTAAACTGCTTCATAAAAATCACACTGGTATCACCAAAATTAAGCAGATGGCACGAAGAAGTGTATATTGGTTCGGTCTCAACAACGACATTGAAAGCTTTGTAAAGAATAGAGGTTTTCCGTCAGATCATACCCCTCCTTTTCTTATTTTTTCTCAAAAGTACTCCCAATACGAGTGACAATGGTGCAAAAATATATTTTTTTCGTTGACTCTAGAATTTACTACGATTTTTTAAACAATGCAAATTGCAAGAATGTTGAGTTTCTTTTCACCAAATCACGAATGTTGAGTTTTAAAAAATTCGTTTCGGCTGCACTGTTTATCAAAATTTTCAGATTTTCTGGCAGCATTGCATAATAGTTTTTGACATATGTGTATCAGCGGTAGAGTGAAAAGGATAAAACGAATGAAAAGCTAATGATTACCTTCTTTTTCATTTCGTTTGTTGCTTGCCACAAGAGTAAAGAGTGGCACAAATGGTTTCGAAGTGGTGAAAATAGAGGACACTGGTACAAAAAGGCATGTAAGACATCCGAGAAGTGACCGGTTGAAATATACGTATTTTAGTTTTTCATTTTTACAGTAGTTAGAGGCTTTAATAAAGAAAGTTTTATATGGGTATCATTTCTAAGAGTCAAAACCGAACATTTAGTGAAAAAAAAATTTTTGACGGAAAACCTCTATTGCCGAGTCTGTAGTCAAATGGCAATAGTTCCGAAAGCTACAAAATCTCTATTTTGGGTCCCTACGACACGACCTTTCAGTCGCATTCACGCGGACTTTTTCTATTTCCAGCAAAAAGTATATTTAGTAATCATTGACAGTTTTTCCAAGTGGCTGGAATTAGAATTTATGCAAAATGGAACGGATTGCAACAAGGTTATTAAAAAGTTTACCGGTCTTTTTGCTAGGTTTGGCTTGCCAGACGTAGTAGTCACAGACGGTGGTCCTCCGTTCAACTCCATTGCTTTCATTAAATTTCTTCAACGTCAAGGTATAAAGGTTTTGAAATCTCCGCCGTACAACCCACAAAGCAACGGGCAGGCAGAACGGATGGTTTGACTTGTTAAGGAAGTATTCAAAAAGTTCCTGTTGGATCCTGAAATTAAATCACTGGATATTGAGGATAAAATTAATTATTTTCTCTTTAACTATAGAAATACCTGCTTGGGGTTGACTGGTCAATTTCCTTCAGAAAGAGTTTTCACTTTTAAGCCAAAAACTATCCTAGATTTAGTTAATCCAAAGATGGATTATAAGAAAAACTTGAATAGGTCAATGCATGATGAAAACCTAACTGCTATGAGTACTAATACTAAAGTACCTGACCCTTTTATGAAACTGACTACTGGAGATAATATACTCTATAAGAACCATAACCCTACTGACATACGAAGATGGATTAATGCAAAATTTATTAAACAAATTTCTTCTAATGTTTTCCAGGTCTCACTCGGAGGTCGGCTTGTATCAGCGCATAGGCAACAATTAAAGTTGACAAGCCAACAGAAGCAACATTTCAAGAAAATTATTTTCGATCACACTCAACGTTTGGGTAAGCGCAGGAGAGAATCTTACGAGGAAGAGGATGAAGATTTCTACGGGTTCGCCGCGGATTCATTCCTTTTTGGTGATATTGAATCGCCAGTTGGTTTTGAAGCAGCAGAGCCTGAGGATGTTAATCGAGAAGCAGAGGAACATCGTCATCCAACAGCCAATGCGGAATTAGTATCGCTGAGGCGTTCGAATCGCAGGAAAAAGCCTAGAATGTACGAAGATTATGTTTGCTATTAATTTTGTTATCAGTATATTAATTATTCTCGAAATTGTTAAAAAATTGTTTAATCATGATAGGATTAGAATTCATAAGATATATTAGTTTCGAAGAGCTAACATATTCATGTTGTTCTTTACTAAAAGGGGGAAGAATTGTAATATCAGCTTTTACCACCCCTCGTCAGCTAGAGCTAGTACTGGAATAGCCAGTTTCGAGAGAGTAAAATGTGTTGTTCATTTTCGAACAGCTAAGAATTAGCTGTCGGTATAAAAAGAATAAACGGAACGTTTATGTTCGATTTCTTGTTTCTGAAGTGAAGACTAGTAGACTTGTTTGCTTTACCGAGAAGGTCCGAATTCCGCGAGTGTTAAGTATTCAAAAGACTGGAACGAGCAAGATGCATCGATCAAGTGTAAGGCAACCTGCGGACCCTACGCAGACTACATGGCTGGCAAATTGCGGCCATGGACCGAGTGGAATGGAGACGACTTCTTCGTACAGCAGAGAAAACCACGGTCTGGAGCTGATTAAGGGTTCACAGTACCCCAAATAAAACGAAGCTACTAGTCTTAAACGTTGTTTCATTTCCATAAGCGGGCCAATTCACAAAAATCCAGTTACACGCCACAGGCAAAAGAAAATGCACCGGACTCAAATCTTCCACGAAAAAAGCGCTGCCTGGAAGAGCAGGAGTATGCAAAGTTGCAGCGACTGCGTTGTTCTCAGGAAACGCGAAAATTTTACCAGAAATTGAACGGATCGCGTAAAGGCTTTGGGCCGCGAGCCAAAATATGTTGGGATTAGAATGGCAGTATATTAAAGGACAATCGCGAACGTGGAAGCTGCACTTCGATGAACACCTGAATGGTGCCCAGGTGGAGAACCATGGCAGCGGGGAAAGCAATTTTGACGGTGCGACAAACAGAGAAGAGGCGCCAGCCCCAACGATAGGCGCAGTTAAGGGACCATCATGCAGCTAAAGAACAATAAATCGACTGGGAAAGATGGCATCGGAGCGGAGCTTATTAAATTGGGACCAGAAAAGCTGGCCACTTGTCTGCACCGGTTAATTGTTAAAATTTAGGATACAGTGGAGCCTCGCCGTGTGTATGAAGGGAATCTCTCCAAGTTAGTATGCAATTCTGCGGTGATCAGAGATCCCAAATATATGAACTCATCAACCATTCCCAGGTCATCGCCGTCAATAGTCACTGTCCGTGGAAGACGAACGTTATCAGCCGCGTCAGTTTGTCCGAAATTATCTGTAACAGCTGTTCGTGATCGACTGTATCGTATGCTTTCGTAAAATCCACGAAAATATGACGCGTGGGCAAGTAGTACTGCCGACATTTCTGGAGGTTTTGTCGGAGAGTGAAAATTTGATCCATAGAATAGTACAGCCCTCATGAAGCCCGCCTGATAACTGCCCTACGAAACCTCTTGCTACTGGGGATAGACGACGTAAAAAAATCTGGGAGAGCTCCTTGTAGGCGGTGTTGATCAGCGTAATGCCGCGGTAATTTTAGTATCGAGCCGTCCATCATTTTTATAAATGGGACAAACCGCACGTCCCAAATCCTTGAATCTATCCAGTAATGTGCCGTTGCTAGTGGTTCTTTGCCATTTTGAAGAGTCCTACAAGGTGTCGGTCTTTTCCGGTGGCTCTATTATTCTTTAGCTGGCCGATTTCTTCTCAGATCGCCCCTTTTCTTTATTACAACAGAACACTTGGCAGAGGTGGCGAAAGCATCCAGGGACACCGAGAAGGGTATGTCAGGCCATTTTATATCAAAAGTGGCGGAGCATATCTTCAATTGCAACCGTCCGTCGCCTTTGTCCATGGCGAAAGTGCCGAGTCGAATGTCGAATTTTCTTGATTGTTCGTACAAAGCTTGGTTTAGGTAGGTTGCCTTACTAGAGCAACGCTGCCGAATCTTGTGGTGGGGCTGCCATCGTAGCTTCTTCTTCTTGTTGCCGAGACAACACATTGCTTTTTTCAGTCGGCCATTCCGGATCAAACGTTGTCGTGAGCCGCTGCTTACCTGAGGTACAACCGCTCACTTGGTTGAGAAATGGTATCGTCTGCTTGTGAATCAGAGATTACATTCACTAGGCATCATTGTCAACTACAAGTAAAATTTGACGAATGCGTTGGAGTTATCAGTATAGACCGTGCAAGCAATTACTGGAGCCCTTTAGTGGATATTTTTTGCGGAAATACAAAACAACTTGTATAGTTAGAATTAAAACAAGATTGTTAAATAAACTATGTTTATTTTTAAATAAATCTCGCTTTTGTGATTCAAATACACGAACATAATACACATTTACATACAGCGACAAAACATTCTTCAAAAGAAAAAAAAATGTTACGAGACAAGGTTGCAATGTCGTATAATTCTGCACATCTGCAGTACATCTGGCCACTAATGAGAGACAACCGAATCAGTACCAAAGTGTTACTGATAAAAATCATTTAAAACATCAACCTATGGGTATCTCAAAAAATAAAGCGAATAGTTCAACGGAAGATGTATGAGAACTGACGAGATATACTGTTCGCACCATACGCGTAACGCAGTATACAAGGATTAGGTTAGATTTCGTTTCGAGTGCGATTAAGTAATAAATGCTCTAGGTATACGGCGCCGACTTCATCATCTGCCGGTTGCTGCTACGTAGTTCCACATGGTTCTGACCTAACTATTCTATTTTCTATTTGCTACAAATCAAAAGTTTCCTGGAAATTTTGCTGCTGTTTTATTCTTCTGCAACCAAGTTTGTTTGTTGCTGAAAATTCCGTAATCCAATATAGTACCTTTCATTTTGTAACATGTTACATGTTGTAAATAATAATTATAATCGTAATCATACTGAAAAAATTGCTGCTGTGTACGGCTGTTGCTTGTGTTGTAGCTGTTGCATCGATTAGTAGAAGGATAGACAGTCTGTATTTTGCGTATTTTTAGTATCAGCGCAGAGGTTTGACACATATATTATCACACACGCACACTCTCTCGTCTTATCTCGTATTAACTCTAGTGGCTTCTTGATGGTTTATGTCGTTCCAATTTTTTAGTAGAACTTTTTCGCTTGCGCATCCTTACTGTCTCTGTGGAAGGGGAAAAAAGCTCCATTAAACTAAGCACTTCAAATCTAGTATGCAATGCAAAATGGTATGCCGCAGAAAGGTGATTTCGTTGCCATGACAACGAACTTTCATTAAGAAATGTTTTAAATAAAGAGGCAATTTTTCTAATTGCTAATTATTTTATACAATTAATATTGTGATTACCTGTACATGTTGTAGCCTAGTATCACTACCAAATGGATAACGATCGTTACCAGAAATGCCGTCATACTGAGGCAGTTCTGAGTGGGGCACGCCGTGCCAGCCTGTGCATGCGGCTGCTGGAGTCTACGAAGAGGAAGGTAACAATTAATATTTTATAAATCTTGTAAAAGCTTTTTCAAAGGACAAACCTCTGCGAAACGCCCGCAACACCCTGCTTCAGCTGATTCATACCGTCACGCATTTCGTGCATCAGGCTCTGCATATCATAGCCACCACCCTGTATTTGTGCAGTCGGGGCTTGGGCCTGGTTTTTCAGTATCGAGTCGGTTCTGGCATGAACCTCACCAATGATCGAACGGATCTCGCGTACGGTTTGCACCATAATATTTTGATTTTGTAAAAGTCCATCTATTTCGTGTCGTTGAATTCCTGCTCCAGTGCCGATTTGCGGAGGGCCTCCATGTTGCTGTTGTTGTTGTTGGATATGCGGTGGAGGTGCACCAGTACCACCCTGTACCGACAGCAGTCCGAGGGTACGCTCCTGACGACCAATCACTTCGTCCAACTTTGTGCTGAGAGATCTGAGCTGCTCGTGAGTAGCAGTTTGAGCCTCCCAAATTTGTCGCAATTCCCGCGCATTATAATCTTCGAACCAATTGTCCAAATCCTCTTTGTTCTCGTCGGGATGTTCTTTTCTGTATTCCTCCTTCTGCAATTCCAACTTTTTCTGATAGTCCTGATATTCTTGAGTTAGCTTTGCTTGGTCCTGATCGTGGGGAACTTCTTCCTTGATCTGACCAGGTATGTGTAGCGAAGTGGTGAGGAAATGAAACACGTCGTGATCATCAGCCAGGCCACCGGTAGCAGCCGAGATACCGAAGTGACCGTTCTTTGGCAGCACCACATTTTCCGCTCGGAAGCACATCTCGTAGTCCTGATCGTTATTGGTCATTCCATTGTGGAACAGCACGGTGAGAATATTATTGTAGTACTCAATTTTGGCGCGCGTTGGGAACGGTTTGTTACGGAAATCCCGCAGGCATCCAGACAGTAGCTGCGTGGAACCATCGCTGAAATTGAAAAAACATATTTTTAGATCGATATTAATCGTACCCTCCGAATTCTTATCACTTCTGATAGAGTACAGGGCAATCGCTCGGCTCTCTGATAAGTGGTAAAATTACTTTACAACAGAAACTATTACTTACTTCTGATGATCGAATTTCTTGGTTCCGTCATTCAGCACAGCGGAAATGTACGGATTGTTGTGCTTATTGTCGTTGTCGAACGAATCGAAGAAAATGCCGAGACCGACCCACTGGTCCGAGGAACCAAACACGTCCCCATTGTAGTCTCCCTTCTCGGCGGTGTACCAGAAAGCCAGCCCATCGGCACCGATTCGTCCCCGACCGGAAACTCGGAAGACTATGTCCACCTCCCACCAGTCGAAGCTGGTTTTGTGCTTGGTCCAAATCGCACCCTTCTGGCTGCGAAGCGAAGGCGCTATTCGGACGTTCTCCGAGCTGGCGATGGCGTCTGATCAAAAAAGAGGGAAATTAATGTAAATTATATTGGATTCATAAACGAAAGCTATAACATTTGGTAATTAAAACAGTTAAATGTTAAATTGAATACAATAATAAAGTATTGAATACAATACTTGAAAAGAGTATCAGTAGAAAGTGGGTTATCTAAATGCCTAATTAAGACTCAGATTCAAATGTTTTTGCCTGGATATACAATCTCTTCTATGCCCACGTACTAATTTACAAACGAATTAAAAAGAAATAAATTAAATACAGTAAAAGAAAATTTTGATAGCAAATTTTCACGAATGGCTCTTCTTGCCTGAGCGATTTTTATTACTCCAGGTTAGCAACAAATAGGCACAAACATAGATTTTGTCACGTTACATAAACCGACGGAAACGTTTTCAAACTAGTTTTGGTTGAACTAGAAGGTTATCTGGAAATCGAAACAAGAAACATAGGCCCACCTCATCCAGAAAGCAAGGACAACATTTTAAAAAAATAAAGAAGCAACTGCAATTTCCTGCAACAACCTTCCAGGGTAAGGTAACGTTGTCGTCTTCAGCCAAAACATCCGGCATACGAAAGCAATTTCGCTAGACACGAAAAACCTTCTGACGTGTAACTCTGCTGTGGCATTACCCCGCGTTGCGAGCACGCACCCTCCCCCAACCCCGTTCACGCGCACGACGTTCGCAGTGAGAGTGAAAACAAGATTATGTTGTAGCCTAGCTAGATATTTCGGGGACTCCAGCCGTCATGTCTGGTTGTTCAATTGTAGAATAATTGTACTTACTGCCACCGTATTCCCAGAACGGGACGGTTCCATCCTTCTGCGCCAGATAGGGAGGTTTGAACGAATACTTGTACTCGAAACGCCTGTGCACCAGATGGGTATTTCCGTTTACACCCGGCAGGTTCGAACCGACCAAGGCTGCTGTGGCTAGCAGAAGCAAAGTTGACAAACATGTCAACCGAACAACAGCCATTTTTACGAACTGCTGGAACAGCACTGAATATGTGAGCTGGAAGTTTCACGCTGTTTAATGGATTGTGTGGTTTTTGGGAAAGGAGTACGGAAGAAAATGCACTGTGAACGCTGAATGCTACGTTGAAAAGAAAAGAGTTTTTGGTGTGCAGAGGGGGTGGGGTACGCGTTGACAGATTGCCTTTGTTTTGACATTTAGTTATTTTCGCGCAGTTTTCGAAACCCGAAAATGCTGGCAGCCGCAGCAGGTGCATAAACGAAGAACGAGGGGTCACGTATGTGTGACTTTTATTTCAGGTGTAGGGTAACGTATAAATTTTGGCCACTTAGAGGACATGCATTTCCTCTTTTGATGAACAAACTGCATATCGGGATCAAAACAATACAAACGACAATTGCGCTGCGTGTTTGGGTTTGAGTTTCTGTCAACTGCAGCAGACAAAAATAGAGTTGCGAGTCCCCTGGCTCGGAATCAATCACAAGCCGTTTGATCCATGGCAGTACAAACGTCATGGACCAAACACCATCTGCGGTAACGCACACATCTAAGGAATTTGACAGTAATAGGTCCAATAGATAGATTTGTTTAGTAAATTGGAGGAGCAACGTTTATCGTGCAACTTAACTTAATTCAGTGAATCTATATATTTCTTTACCGAATTCTTGCTTTTTCTATTCGTCTAGCAGTATATGATTGGGCCACAGACTAACAGACGTAACACTGAAGCTTCGTTTCATCGCCAATAAAACCGATCATTTCAAATGTTCTCTTAAGCCAAGACTCAAACAACAGTCGCTGCGCGAGAACGCCGCTCGCTTGCGCTGGCGCTGTTGTCAGATAATATACAAGTAAATTTATAGCATTGCTAAATTTATAGTAAGCTGCTTTGCGTAGCGCGAAGACTGCACCAGGTGATGCTACTGGTTTACCTGACTCACTGCGAATATGCGTATTATTGAAATAAAACGTAACCATACGTTTTATTCGTTTATAACGCATATACAGTTAATATCGAAAACAAACGATTTTTTATAAGTTGTGCTTTTGTTATTGCATTTAATTTGTAAAAAGTTGCATAAATAACAATTCAGTTTCTCAATACAATTATTGCGTACTACAGGCACATGAAAACGTACATGCTTTAAATAACGAAAAAATGATGCCCTTAGTGTGTTCATGGAAAAAAGTTTGCGGTTATAGAATGTTTCGAGCAATGATATTTTTATTGCCGTAGGATTACGTCTTATCGCAGGTTGCCAAACACTTACTTGCACCTGACGGATAGCTCTTGGCGAACTTTTTAAACATAAAATGGTTACAATCGTTGATTAATAATATTTAGTCAATTTCTAACGCATTTACATTCAATTTTTTCATATCAAAAAAGGGTCTCGATTTTTGGAACGGTTTCGATTTTGGCAACATAGGCGACACGCATTTGTTGCCAAATTCGAAGTCCTACTGTATTTTTTATTAAAATTCAGCAAATTTTGTAAAAGTCACTCATACCTAATTTTTTTTGTAGCTGCTATGGTTTTCGAAAATACTGAAATACTTTTTTCCGGAAAAAGTTTTTGTTAGAACAACTTTTTTCCCTTAAATATGCTCATTTTTTGATGTATGGAAGAATTATAGTCCATATAATTATTTATCTTTATAAAAAAATTCATCAATTTCTGAGATGGCCTTTTTTGGAAAATCGATTTCTGGTTTTTAAAATGCTTTTTTACCTGTGTAGAAATTTGTTTTTATCTTTTTCAGTATTTTTTATGAAAACTCAGAAGATTTTCTATAAGTCACTCACACATCATTTTTTTGTAGGTGCTATAATTTTCGAAAATACTTGAATACCTTTTTTCCGAAAAGAACTTGAAAAGTTTTTGTTAGAAAAACTTTTTTCCATTAAATATGCCCATTTTGAGATGTATGGAATAATTGCAGGCCATATAATTATCTATCTTCAAAAAAAAACTTCATCAATTTCTGAGATGGTTTTTTTTGGAAAATCGATTTTTAGTTTTTAAAATACCTTTTTCTCAATTTTCGTTTTTGTCAGTATTTTTTATGAAAATTCATAAGATTTTCTAAAAGTCACCAATAGATCATTTTTTGTAGGTCTTATAGTTTTCGAGTTATATTTTTTATAATAAAGAGAAGAAAAAAAATTAAGCCCTTTCCAAAAGTTAGTCTAGACTAATTTTCAAAAAACTATTTACATAACCTCTTTACACATTTACATAAACTTTACTTATTTACATAAACTCTTTACACACACAAGGTTTCATTAAATTCTGAGACCTCAGGTCGAGTTGGCGTGAAATCCGTCAAATATAGCACATTCACAGGCCAAATGGAAATTCAAGTGAATATTTTATTTTTAAGTGAAATTATATGAGGTAGCTTTTTATTATCCAGAAAAGTCATTTTGTATTAAGATAGACCGTTTTTTTTGGTAATAAGTGACAGGTAGGGCGATTCTAATAATTTACACAATGATTTTACGCAAAATTACGCAAAACATGACAGGACGTCATGCTTTCACCTCGACCAGTGACTGCTGGACTGCTCGCAGTAACGTTTAAGTACGTTATTTTTAGTGATCAAAATTAACGATATTTTCGATACAAGGGCGATATTTTTCGAAACCTTTCGAACCAACACAATCCCGCGAATACAACGCATATTCGCAGTGAGTCAGGTAACACAGTAGTATAAACTCTCTATTAAGGCTTGTTACTGAACATGCTGTACACCACTGTGGAGCTCCTTGAGTACCATCCTTCCTAAAAGATTTTTACCACCGCCTATAGTAGTCATCTTGAGAAGCTACGGGAAAGGGGAGACCAAGGGTAATGTTTCCCCCCGATATTCGTGTTGAATTTAATTGGGGAACATAAAATTATACCGAAATCCAAGGCTGGTTTTAAGGTTCTTCCGTATGAGGTTATTCCGTATACTGTCCCTCATTCAGAAGCTTCCTTAAGGACAGAGTTTGTGCTACATGCGGACTAGGATAACCAACCTATTTTGGATCCCATCAGCAGCTGTACATAATTTGGAAACTTCCATTTTATTTTGCTCTAAATACGTTGGTTACCCTATATTTCGCATCTCAGGTAATGTTGAATGTTCGCAAAAGATACACAAAATGACAAAATCCGTCAAAAAAGTTCTTCCGAGACGCGTTGTTGTAAGACAGCTGGAAGTTTTGATTTTTCCAACCGGGTTAGACGAATTTGAGTGGGTGATGAAAATGACGTAGATATGCGCGAAACATTAAATGACGACACATCAGCGACTAATAAAGCGTACCCGATCATAGCAATCGGAGATCATCTTCAAAATCCGGAGATCGATGACAAATTAGCTCAAAAATTTTCCTTTTTACCTTTGTTATACCATTTCATAAAGATTTTCTATTTGTGGAAGTTCAGTTTTGTTATTTCATGAATTGATTAAATTGAATTGATAACATGTAATGAAAAGTTTGGAATGTATATTAAAATTTTTTGTTGTGAAGGGCGGAGGGTAACCTTGACGTGACGTACTTTTTCAGGGGGGGGGCATGAAGATGTGACCAAATGTGACAAAGAGGAGAGGGGGGGGGGGGGGTTGATTTTGGTCAAAATTTGCGTGACGTACTAAATGGATGTCGCCTAATAGCTGCTCTAGAAACTGGAAGCTTTCACAGTGTCTGATTCACTCCAAATATCGTTTCGCCATATAGAGCTTAGGTTTCGGAAAACGCCTGCAGCTTATTCTAACCGTAAGTAGACCGATTGCATGCCACTTATCTGCGAGCTTTACTGTTAAAGCTTTTCATGCGCATGCAAGCCATCCTGGATCTGGCGAAGTGAAGAAAAAAGCTGGCAATGAAAATGAGATTTTCTGATCATTACTCCCTATTATTGAATTTACAAAATTAAGCCATAAGAGGAAATAAGCAGTCATTAATTGTTTAAATTGCGATTTTTCTGGGCCCCAAAAAAAAGCTGTTTTTAAAAATTTATTCACAGTATTCTTCTTGCCAATCTACATAAGAAGGGCTCCATATAAAGTAGCGGCGAAAATTACCAAAAATAAAATTTCATATCTTAGCACATGCTTAAACGCGGTTTTATAGTAAATTGTGTATATTTTTATGATCTGCGAAAAAAATTTTGATTGATAAAAATTTCATGTTGAAACCAGTCGTCAAAGTTACCTATTTCCAAATTTTGAAAAATAAGACATTTTAAAAAAGTAAAAAAATTAATTATTATTTTATTTTTATTTTTTGTTAAGCAAATATTTATATCGGGTGCATTTGATCATTTTTCTCCAAATCACCCTAAATATGAGTTCTTATGAGTTTAAAACATTTCTTTTGTAATAAATATAAAATAGAATCAATTTTGAACTAAATAATAATTTTGAGCGAAAATCACAATTTTCCGACTATAGTGCAATCTGCTGAACACAGACAGTATATTTTCATGAAAAGGATTTTTATTTTAAACAAATAAATACTACGAAAACCCAACTAATGAACCGCCCAATTGACGAACCCTCTATTAGCGAATCATTGCTGTAATTGATTAGAGCACAAAAATTTATCTGTAAATCTGTAGAGGATAAATCGGTACAGAACGCACTACTTGACCAAAATATCATTTTACTAAGCTGCGGTGTGTTTGCTCGGCGCTTCTTAACGTTTACAAAACTTTCGGATCCTTTTTACACATTCATGGTGGATTTTGACCAAAAACATATATTTTTTGTCGTTTTTGACGATTTTTAGTTAGATTCAAAATTCTTATGTGGGGTAAAACGCTTAAACGCGTGGACAAAACGCACCAAATAGTGACAGGCAGGTGTTAAACGCAACCCGCAGAATTACCTATAATTTCATGTTGTAAGTATGCAATTTGCAAATCAAGTGGATTATATAAGCTCCCAACAGTAGGATAAAAACCTGATTTAATCCACCTAGTGGTGAAAGGAACCTTTGTTATACCATCTTATAATGTCATTTGATATGGGCATTTCCGGCTCAAATATTATTTTCGATTTGTATTGTACCTGGCAGCAATTTAACGAGTCCTTCGCAAATTCTGTTTTTAATAATAATTACCCTGTACTTAATAAATACATTGAAAATATGCTTGTCAAACAAGGAGGGGTGCAGTGGGGAGGCAATAACGAAAAACTGATAGTTCAAATTGCTAAATTGCAAACATGCGTGGTAAACGCAGAAAATAACCACGCTAATAATTTTAGGGTGGGACTCTAAATAGGTGGAAACTCTGTAATATTTGAATTTGTAATTTTTATAAAGCTTACAGAGTCAAATTCTATACGCATCACTTTGAACTAAATTCTTATATAAACTGTTTCTTGGGCCCAGCCGTTCTCAAGTTATTCAGAAGTGAAATCTAAAAATTATCTACATATTAGAGTCAACACATGCAAAGTATCCGATAACCATGTAATCGACCTTCACGAATTTGAACCAAATTTGGTCAGATTGTTCATTTTAGGTCAGAAAGCAAAAATCTTAAATTTAGTGCCGATTGATATCCCCCACGATTAATGGTAGTAGGGTACGGGTGGGTATTTCCAGCCCATTAAGCGGTAGCCTGAACAATATTTAGGAATTACGTTGAAACTATATTTATTCCAGACAAGATTTTTATACCAGTTGATAGAATAATATTTACTGAATATCGGCGTGTCTTAATGAAACGCTATTGAATTTGAGTTATAGTCGCGAGAAATGATGAAGTCACTGCGGCTAAATTGAGCCCATTTTCTATAGTGGTGTCTGTGTTTTTTTTAAATCCGACCGGCCGAAGTAGTCTGCGCAGGGATTAGAAGCTTTTCAAAAACAGATCAAAAGAGACCGATGGATAACGTTTCGGTATTGCTTACATTCCGGGCTCATTGAAGATAATTAGTTTTGCAGTGACAACAGCTTGCTGCTGGCGCTAGTGTATCATTGAATCGTTCATATACATTAGCGCCAGAAGCAAGCGGTTATCACTCAAATACTAGCTATGTCAACACGATAGAAGCTTTTCAAGCGTTTCAGGCCTCACATATCGGTAGTAGTGTAAATAACGCACCATATGCTGGAATTAAAAACAAAATGCTGCTAATGGCTAGTGAATGAAAATTGATTTATATTTTTATATCAGAGGGGATTTTTTTTGTGCTTCCGTGATAAAAAGAAGCAGAATTTTTCTGTGATAACATATTTCCAGCTGCTTAGTTTCTAGACAAAGTAAACGTGATCATAATTGTGTGTTTTCCAAACCATTGTCAAGAGCGGAAACGCGTAAGCGATTGCTTCTGATTTTCAGCCTGATTACGTGCCAGTGGAAAAACAGTGGTTTTGATGTTTATTGGATAAAATTTAGCAAATTATTTACATTTTTATGAAAATAGTTTTAACACATTAAAGCCTTTGAGTGCTACATTCGTTTCAGTATTGTTATATAGCGGCAAAGTTTTTATTTGGGAAAGTGTAGCTAAAAAAGGTAATGTATGCCGAAATTAGTAGCGTGCTGGGAATACCCTCCCGTATCCTACATCCTTTTTTAAAGGATAGACCCGTTTTGTCAAACCTTTTTATTTTTTACTTATAGATAAGCATGGAAATATTTGGTTTGGAATGAAATTATTTTCACATTCCAATTTCAATCGAAAACTGTCGAGCAAAACATGGCTTTTTTAGCGTTTTGTTCTGGAAATGAAATAGAAATGCCAAGTCTTCGGAACTTAATTCAACTGTTTGTTAACGCTGTGCTAGTTATCATCCATATGCATCCTAACGCTAAGCAGAGTGTATTTTAACTTACTAAATAACTTTTTAGAACATTTGAAAGCAATGAAAACATCGTGTGCAAAATTTTTGAGCAGAATTGATTTTACAGTGGTTTTTTTTAAACAAATCATTACACAAATCTTGCAAACAGTAAGTGATAGATAGCTATTATATCCAGTAAACAATTTAGGCTATGTTACCTTTCAAATGAGACTAATTGCACATAAATCGGTTTGGCTATCTCTGAGAAACAGGCGATTACTATTATCTTGTCGAAAAGCGTTTTTATGCATAACTTTTAAACTACTTATTTGTTTTCAATAAAGCTTGCTGAAAATTTTTATGATAGCGAGAGCTTTCATTTGGTACTAAGCTTGTTGAAATCGGTTGTGTGGTTCCGGAGAAAACCGTCTCACGTAGTTTTCACATTTTTGCTTATAACTTTTGAACAAAAAGTCAGACCACGAAACAATTCAATAGTGATATACTAGGAACTACACTGATAATAAAACTTGGTTTATAGTACGAATACGAGCGTTTGCTTTACGAATTCTTTCGTTGTTTTCTACCACGAAGTAGATTCGTAAAATCAATCCTGAATGTTTTGTATATAGTAACAAAGCTATATTCGTACGAATTATTGCATTTTACAAAATGGTTCGTAAATTTTACGAATGCTCGAAAAGGCTGTCGATAAAAATAATACTAGATTTCACTATTTTCCGATAGGTGTCAGTATGCTACATTACCGACACCTATCGAAAAATAGCGAAATCTTTATTATATCTGAAAAAAAGCTGATTTTATCGGGAATCGAACTGAGTTCGTTTACCATACTTCTTTACGAACAGCCGACGACGCCGCAAACCACAGAACCACAGCTACTGCATAGCAAGAAGGTCATAATTGCGCAAGTCTATTTTCTCTTCATACAATCTTTGCATCCCGTTTTCGTCGATAATGATGCCAGACAACAACCGTGCATCAAATGGGTCTTGATGCAAGACAGCTACGAATGTGCTCTCGTAAAACATACGAACCATTCGTAATAACAACATTTGCGGTAAACAATAAGCCTACGAAAGTTTTTAAATGGTATGAAATTATTTGTACCAGCTACGAATATAGTTTTACGAATGTTTTTTCGAACAAAATACGAAATTATATTCTCAGTGTAGGCAATAATACCTTTCAAACAATAGTAATAGCGGACGGAAAATTTTCGCAAAATCTTGCTTGGAAAAAGATAAAAAATATGTTGAAAATAGGGGAAAATTTGCAAAATTTGCAAATTCTCGATGACAAACAGGGAAGGAGTGTACACCACGCGATTCTCCGGCAAATTTTACATAAGGTCACCTACTTTTAATCAGCCTGTAGGACGTAATATCGTCTGTTTTATGGTTCGTTTTTGCCCATAGTGGAATGGATGAAAGGTGTTGTCCCATCCACAAACCGAGCGATCGGCTCGATTGCTGTAAGTACCGCGGCATAATGCTAATAAACGGTACACTCCCAGATTTTGTTACCTCGTCTATCCCCAACAGCAAAAGAATGCATAGGGCAGTAGCAGGGGGGCTTTTTGTCAGGGTCCGTCCTACTACGAGTCAAATTTTCATTCTCCGAAAAATCCTCTAGAAATGTCGGGAGTGCACTGTACTCACGTATTATATTTTCGCGGATTTCAGAGCAGCATGCGATACAGTCGAGCGCGCGGCAGATAATGCACGAGTACGGTTTTTCGGACAAACTGACGCGGCTGATCAACGCTACCCTGGAGCGAGTGATGTGCTACGTGCCGGTTTCTGGGACACTCTCGAGTCCTTTCGAATCGCGCCGAGGGTTGCGGCAAGGAGATGGACTGTCCTGTATGTTATTTAACCAGGCTATTGAAGGTGTGATCCGGCGAGCGGGCATCGAAATGAGAGGAACGATCTTCGGCAAAAGTAGTCAACTCCTAGCTTTCGCAGACGACCTCAACCTCAATCATTACTAGAAACTTTGGGACGGCGGAGGCAATCTACGCTAGGCTAGAAACTAGTTGGGTTAACAATCAATGCATCGCAAAACCAAATATATGATAGAAAAAGGGTCCAGAGAATTTAATATACACCTCCCACGAACGATTAGTTCGTATATTCGAGATCTTTGGTCACCACCGACAACAGTACGAGTAAGGAGATTCAAGACGTCGCCAAACACAGCTGACGATGTACAAAACGTTAATCAGACCGGTAGTCCTATACGGACTAGAGACTTTGTTTACGGGAGATATAGGGGAACAAGGGGTAAGAAGGCCCGGCGGGGTAAGAGGGACCACATCGATTTCGTCAAGAAATCCTTAATTTTTCTACAAATGCCCCAGTATGTTTTGTTTTTTAGCCTATCTAAACACTTTCGAGACAACCTGTGGCACTCGGCCGTATCCAACGTCAAAACTAGAATCAAAACAAACTTTTCGTTCGCAGTGTCTTCACGCGATATAATTTCAGCAGCAACAAATTTAAGGTTTTTCAGCAAAAAAAGTTATGTATCTTGTCGTTTCTCTTACCACTGACTTTAATTGGGCAATTCTTGTTCTGTGTGCGGCGGAAAAGGTATATAAAATAGTACGGATTGAGAGATAAAAGCAAAATAATGTAAATTGTTAACAAGGGGTAAGACGGGCCATTTTTCACGGGGTAAAAGGGCCATACGTCTTAATAGCCATACTTAATAGGGCCATACTGTCTTAATAGATTTTAAAAATATTGAATGAAAAAAAACTTTTTTCCTGTTGAATTTGACTAACTTTTTTATTATTCTGACAGATACGCATTACGTTTACGACTTGCAGGCTTCATCAGTGTCTTTTTCGAAATAGAGTACATCTGTAATAAAAATTATCCCTGAATCTGAGATCATCCTGTCTAACACAGAGCCTCCCACGTCAAAAAAAGCCAACAAGTGCCATTCGAATAACACCATCAATGTAAATTTGGATCTAACGGAATCAAAATTCGATTATTCCAATTCAATTAACGGCTCATTTAATGTGTTGCCTTCTTTGCCTTCACCTAAAGTGAAGCGTATTCAAAGAGTAAAAGTCCTGCTGACAAATCAACAAAATAACGCCAAGAAAAGAGTAAATAAAAACCAGTGAAGTAAAATAACGTCTACTCTTATTTTCAAAATTGAACTAGTAGTAAAATTACTTCTTTTAACAGATCTCTAAATTAAACTATACCTTCTTTTAGCATGTACCTAAAACCCCTTAAGAACTTGTTCTTACTTAGTTAATAATATTGAAATTGTGTTTACAACTCAAAGAAACCTTCAAATTTGCCACAATCCGCCTTACTCCGCCATGGTCCGTCTTACCCCGCCTGGTTGTGAACGAGTAATTTTTAGATGTTTCGAAAATTGATGAAAAATCACGGAAAAATAGACTAATTAATTCTTTATATAATTTTTAATGGTAGATAAATGAATGCTTTTCCATGTGTGGAACAAGAAAAGGTGAATGTTCGTACACATTTTTTGCTAGCAATTTATTCGCTTAGGGGGGCCGTCTTACCCCGTCTTCCCCTACTTGCACTTGTCCTAAGTGGAGAGTGGCACAGACGAGCTGTAGGCGCTACTTGAAGACATTCCTATCATACACCTGGCAAATTTCGGGGCCTCGGTCGGAAAGATTCCAGCACCAGAAATGGAGAGGCTCAACGTACTGGGTAGCTTGACCAGATTGAAGTTGAAGATGATTACAATCACCTCCTAAATGTATGATCGACTCGGGACCTGGCAAGACCCCTACTGTGAAACTTCTGCGACGAGAGTGATTAAAAAGTAGGTACGAGAATACTCATACGATTGCCTGAAAAGTGCAAACCAACGATCGGAGTGAAAACCTTTATCGTCAACTGTGGTTGAAAGTCATTCGGAAAGTCAACGCTGATCCCAACATCTTAGATTATGGTTTTGCGTATAAACTGAATGCTGACCACTGCACCGGGAAAGCTACAAGCGCGACCGAATCCTCAAACCCATAATAGTCCAGTGACCTTTTGTCGAAATCTAGACAGCAAAGCTGTGCTACAATGGTACAATGACTGTATTCAGTTCATCCCAAAAGAGCTGAATCCATAAATTCGGGCTCAGTTCCGTCCAGTACAGAAACACGGAGTGATAATGAAGCAAAAACTGACTTTAAAGGGAGTAGTCACCGGCGACATCGGTTAGATGAAGAATTGATAGAACCGGCTGGTTATAAGACCGTAATTGAAGCAGGTTTGCACCGACCGACTAGCGGTATCAACAGTAAAATGAAAGAATTTTTACGAAATAACGATGAATGATTTGTTTTAGGGTTTTCATGAAATACGATGTTATTAATTGCTTTTTTCCACCTTTAGATAGCGTTTCGATTGAGAGAACGATTAGAAAACTACATCCATTCGGAAGTGCCCCATTTTTAAAAGATCTAAGGTTATCTGTTGAGACTAGTAATTGCATGAATCAATCAGGTGATTTTGAATCTGTGAAACACATTCAACTGTTTTTATTTGCCTAATCCTGCATTCCTGAATCAGTAATAAGCAGTTGCAACTGGAAGTTTTTATTTTTCGGTTCTCTTCTCTTGGTTCTAGGCAGGTACAGTTATTAATAGAACATATGTAGGTTTAATAGACCTTTACCAACTGTCGTAAACGAAGTCAAGACGAACACGATTTTAATCTAGCCTCAGCTAGCTATTCAACATTTTCAAATGCCAGTTGCAATTCCACTGCAAAAACGAATTCCATCGAACGAAACCACACACGTTAGTTGGACTATACTGCCATGATTGGTGAAAGATATGTGCAAAATTGAGAATAAGCCATAAGGAAAGCCTTCCAATAATCATCACTATGCCGATACGCTCGCAACTTTCCTTCATTATGGTTCCGCAAAAAAAAAACGTTTACCATTTCCCATAAAATGCGACCATCATTAATTATATTCCTTCAGACCCGTTACGTTTTACGATTGCCCTTGCAGTAAATCCAGCCTCGGTGGTTCGAATCGGTATCTGGAATCTGCAAGTAGCCCATCTGGAGGTGACCCCGCAATAGCCCGGCAAAGGTTCTCCACGACCGACGAAATAATCAATTTCGCGTTCGGTTCGCGCCTGTCGTGAATCCTGCCAGACAGACAGAAAGCCACGCAAATATCGTGTTGTTTCCACCACAGACAAACAGACCTGTTTCCGAGCTCCGGAGACCAATCTACTGAGTGGCCTGCACCAGTTTAATAAGGGCATCCACTGTCTGGCTGTGCTAGCTTGGGCCCAGATTTAAATACTAAATTGATTTCTGTTGTTTCCAGCAGATCCTTTTAATCTTGGCGTTCGGGGCGATGCGCGGGATCGGCCGGGTGGTGGCGTCAAAATGCGCATAAATTCCAGATAGCATAATGCTGAGCAGCAATGGTGTCGGTTGTCATCGACAAACCGGGCCCAGACGGGGCCGGGATGATTTTTACAGCTTCCCTCTCTGTCTCTCTCTCTCCCTGGAAGACCTCCACCGAACGGGTTTGCTTGCAGTCGGTCGTAAATGGCACGTATAAAACAAATTTTCACGATTTGATATCCGGAAATCATTACCCGTCGTCATCGTCGAGAAAGGAACGGATGTTTGCGCTGTTAAGTTTAACGCTGGGGATAAAAACCGAATGTGTGCTTTTTTAATATTGATTCCTATAAAATCTTGCCGTATTTATCAATCGATAAACAAAGACCACGACAGTGTAAAGGAATTTCAATTCAGGTTTTCATGTGGTCTTCAATTGCGGAACGACGTTAAAGGTGATTAGATCTGACGAGCCAAGGGGTAATGAAAATGGTTTACGTTTTTTTTGGCTCGATAAGCAATGCACTGCTCCTTAAGATGCAATAATAAGTGGGAAACCGTATCCTTAATTTTTATTAAACATAAATATAAATTACTATTACGACCATAACTATATTAATCATAGAGGGATGCAATTTGTGCTTAGCTAGGAAGCGTTTCGGTATACAGTTTGCTTAATGCAAGCTTTACATGGTGGTTAGCATTTTTCATGGAAAGCTTTTCCTGTTATACTTCAAACTTTTCCTGACTTCGCGTCAAAAATTTTCAAAAACAAATTATAGGATTGTTTAGAAACTTTTGCTCAAATTGGTCCAATAAAATGTGGTAAAACACGCATTCAAACCGCATTCAAAGGTCCACATCTTTTTATCACGCACTGTTGCTTCTACTCGCTGCGCTCGGAAGTCTGCACGGATAAAAGCAGCTCGCTTATAGGTTTTAAAACTATGACTATCGGACAGTATGGATGGACCGCTTCTTCGCATCTCTACGGTAGTGTTGTACCATATACGATACGGACCTTCATACGAGCCCGATGTCCTTGGGGGTGATAATCCCCTTTGAGGTCTACACCATCTCGCATCGAGGGCTGAATGCGTCTCGAGCAGGTTGCAGAGGTGAATCATAGACCGTGTAGTGTTAATAAACGGGTGGACCCGGATCGGACGGGGAAGCTGCTTCTGTTCTTGTCTTCTGGATAAAAGTCGACCAATGTAGGTAACTGGCATTGGCAGATTGTATGCCGACCCGTGGTCGGCCAGTTTTATAGTGACGTCCGTTCGTTCGTTTGCCCTGCGAGAAGCAATGTATCATGTTGGATTAATGATCAAAAGGCGGATTTATCTTAATGCGCTTACATTTTATCCTTTATTGCTTCTTCGCGTTATCTTATTGTTCCCCCCTGCAAATCCACTCACTAGACAGCGAGAGATCCCCAACCGTTCCAATGGATTACCTACGAATGGCCGAAACACAAATGGCCGAATCACGAATGGCCGAAACACAAATGGCCGAAATAACGAATGGCATAATATATCAAATGGCCGAATCACGAATGGCCGAATCACAAAAGGCCGAATCACTAATGGCCGAATCACAAATGGCCGAAACACGAATGGCCGAATGTCATATTCGACCGAAAATATTCATAGCCTTCAACCTGCGCAAACATTGGGTACATGCTGTCCTTACTCGCTGCCGCTCGTTCGGACTTAACTAAGGGATAATCCCTAATAGACAGTAAACCTAGGAAAATGCGTGCACCTAAATAGTAGTGGTTTCTGCGGGGGGGCTGCCCCCCCGCAGTGGCCGGCGCTTCCGACGGCGGGTCACCGGCGCACACTCGCGGCCTACGGCCGTCTCGCCCTGAATCATCCAGGAAACATATAAAGACTAATCTCAAGTTTTTAGTCTTGACCTTGAAATGCGGTCATACATATATATTAATATTTTTTGAAAGGTTCTACAATTGATGAAGGGACGGTAGGGGAAAGAATTGAAAATTTTTGGTGAAGGAGGGGAAGAGCGGAAAGGAAGGGGGGGTATTGGTAGCTATGCTTGACAAGTAGTCATTTTGACTCCTACCTTTTGTCCAATGCTGGAAGGTACATGAGTCGAACCAAGCTGTAATCTGAGATTATAACCGGATTCGAATCCACAACACCCGCCAGGGCATGTGGTTCGCTGGTACTTGTACCTTTGAACCAGAGACGCGCGACAAAAGGAGACCGCAAAATCCACTTCTCAAGAATAGCGACGTGTTTGGTTGGGTTATCGACACATATTGTGCCGCTTCCTACATCAATTGCAGATTACGGGGAAGGCTCCGTTCGGTAATCGAATAATTGAAAATTTCGGACATCACTAAATGCTTCTTATGCTTTTTTCATTTCACACAAAATATAATCAGTATACGCGGACTAAAACAACATTACTTGACCAACACAGACATATTAATGGCGGTAAAACGGCTGCGGGTTTATTGATAAAGTACTATTTGATGTTTTTATAATGTTATAAAAATTCTAGGCTTTGTCTGTTCTGCCTCAAAATCGGGTACAGGAGGCGTACGACGCGATGGAAGGAACGATGCCTGAAGAATTGGAGAATTTCCTCAGATATTTTCGGGATACTTACATAAGTGGGAGGAACGGGAACAACAGGCCATTGTTTCACCCCACTCTGTGGTCAAATTTTAAGCATGTCATTGACAAGCTACCGCGGACCACAAACAGCTTGGAAGCATGGCACCAACGATGGACAACCATTGTTGGTTCCAATCACCTGTCAATGACCAGGATCATCACAGAGCTGCGGGTGGAGCAAAAGGCGATAGAGGGGAACATCCTTAGAATTCTTCAGGGGGATGTTCCGAATTCGCGCCTAGAAATAGACGAAAAAATCTACTCGAAATGTGTTAATGCTCACAAAATGAGCAGCAAAAATTTTGTTGACGCAGTTGCGCTTTTATTAACTAAACAAAGGCGTTCGTAAAGCATGTTTTGTTTGTTTAATAGTAGTAGTTTGTTTTTTGTTTGATTAAAGTTATTTGTTAACTACTTGCCAATTCATGGTTTTTTATTGAATAGTTATTTAGGCATCTCGAAAAATTTCGGCCTTTTGTGATTCGGCCTTTCGTGATTCGGCCTTTCGTAATTCGGCCATTCGTGATTCGGCCTTTCGTGATTCGGCCTTCTGTGACTGTTATTGAAATTCGGCCATTTGGATTTCGGCCATTCGTGATTCGGCCATTTGTGTTTCGGCCATTCGGTACCAGCCCGTTCCAATGCTGATAGGCTTAAAGGTAACATATATAAGGTTCGTCTCGAAGCGAAACTCTGTGCAATTGTATGTGGACAGTAGTTTTCTGTTGTTTCCTTTGCTTCTCGTAGGGACAAGTTTAATACCTCTGTTAAATAAAGATTAAAGATATTCTATCTTAAATGCTACGGTTTAAGATCTCCATTTCGATTTCAATAGCAGAGCGAAGAACTATTTGTGATAGCAGTTTTCCCGACTTTATTTCCAGCAATTCTCATTTTCTTCATTTTATTATCTTTTCGTACGTACTAAGGTCAAAGCACAGACAAACAGATACAATACCACCACCTATGATTGATTTGACCGTCTGTGATCGATTCCATCTCTTGCTTACAGTTCCAACCTTCTTTTCCAGTTAGTCCTCCATAAGCGACCAGTTTTTCTTTTCCTTTCTTGGAAACTATAGTAAACCCATTGTCATTGTACCACTGTTCAAACGAATTGGGCTAGTAACAGTTCGCGAAGTCGAACCAGAAAAGACACTCAACCTCATGCGGTTCCTGAAAAGGCAGCAACCTCTTCTGGGCGCTCTCGTTTTGATAAGTTTCTTGTTTCATGGTTTCAGCAGCAACAAAAACGTCACTTTTCAGTTCACAGTCACAAATTGCTCGCCCAGAAATTCAATAGTGACTTGACAGCACTTCCATGATTTCGCATGATCTCTAACGAAGCAAACGTATTTTGTCCGCAAATTAAAGCATAGCTTCCTTGAACGTTTCTTTGCTTCCAGATTTTACTGTCCGGTACAACTTCTCAATCGACACCTATGCGAACGTCAGGTGCCGTTTGAAAATAGTCTCCTCCTTCTCCTTCCCACCTCTTACAACTTAAAGCCGTGGAGCTTTATTCCTGGTGCTGGTCGGATTCTTGACGAAAACCAATTTCACCTGAGAGTCATCCGGCATTCTTGCGACGTGGCCGGTCCACCGTAATCTCCCCACTTTCGTCACGTGTGCAATAGAGAGCTTTCGAAATAGCCTGCAGTTTGTGGTTCCGTTCAAATACGAAAAGTGCACTTCCGTATGTCTTCCGTAAGCAAAGTTACTGTTTCACAGCCGTAGGGGACTACCGATTTGATTGGCGATTTGGTAATCGTCAGCCTTATGCGGCGTATGCTTCTTAATCGAAACGTTTTGCCGAATGCTTCGTTGAATCTCCTTACAAGTATTATTGTCGACGACGACCAGAGATCCCAAATATGTGAATCTATCAACATTCACGTCGTCCGTGGAAGGTCCGTTGTTTTTTGGACCCTGTTCCTACCATATATTTGATTTTTAACGCATTGGGATTCGATGGAACTCGAGAGTGCCACCAAAACACGCACGTGTAGCATATCACTCGCTTCAGGGTAGCTTTGATCAGCCGCGTCAGTTTATCCGGAAAACCGATCTCATGCATTATTTGTTGTAGCTGTTCGCGCTCGACTGTATCGTACGTTGCCTTAAAATCCACAAAAATTATGCATGGACTTGTTGTACTCCTAACATTGGTAGAGAATTGGTCGGAGAGTAAAAATTAGATCCGCAGTAGCACGACCGCCCATAAAACCTGCCTGTATTGCTCTACACAATCTATTTGCTATTGGGGATAGACCGTCGTGACAAGATCTGAGAGAGCAATCAAACTACACCTCACATCCATTCCTGCGGTAGTTTCCCCTCGTCCCAAATCCTGAAAATTATACGGTGAAGTGCCGTTGCTGGTGATTCCTTTCCATTTTTATAGTGTTTATTGACAACCCTCTTCGTGGGTCGTATCCAGTTGACGCGCATAGTTCTCGGCTTAACACCATCCCTACACACACTAACGAGTGTGGCACGTCTTGCTAATAATGGTGGTATACGTAAGGATCTAACCATCGCTGCTGTTGGATGTGTTGGTGCGACGCAACGAAAGGTTGCGACACCGTTGTTTCTTTCTTTTAGCTGTTCGAGCAGAACCCCGTCGTAACGCGCTAAATTCAGAGATCTGCATTTCGTGCATTCCATAGCCAGGGCTGTCTAGCATCACCGTCAAAACACCATAGTCAGCGACGAAAATCAAATTACTGCCGTCTCCATCAACGACAAAAAACCGACTGACTATTTCTGGAGAAAAATAGTCACCTTCTATCAAAGCAGTGACGAAAAATATTTTGACCGTACTTTCTCTTGATAAGTCGGTTAGTCGACCGTCAATGATCAAAACCTGCAGAATTTAGTCAACTTCGCGCGTAGTATGGTTAATGACTAAGAAAAATAATTTATTGTCGGACAATTTTTTGCCTACGATTTATTTTAGTAAATATGTATATTTTTAGTATGGGATGTATATATTGCAATGGTTTTCATGAAAAATGCTAAATAATAGTCCGACATCTTGGATTTCAAAATGGCGTGTAACATCGATTTTCGACTTCTAGCCGTCGACCGCATTCCAAAAAAGTATATATTGCAAGGGTTTTCATGCAAAATGCTAAACAATAGTCCGCCTTCTTGGATTTTAAAATAGCGTCAAACATCCAATTTTGAACAAATGGTAAAATGGCAACGAACAATCCACCCATCCATTCATCTAATAGCATCCCAGGTTCCAAAACATCAAATTCGGAACATTTTTACGTCTTCCAAATAAATAGTCGGGCTTTTTTTGTCACTAACAAAAACGCATGGAAACGACTATTTTTGCTGCGCGACTATTTATTTTTGGTTATAGTCATACGTCGCTTTCTAAACTGACCGTCACCTACCCTGCATGCGTCGTGATTTTATTCTAACAGCTTATAGTCAGTGATTTTTTGTCACTGACAAAAAACGCATGGAACTGACTATTTTGCAGGGTGACTTTTTGTTTTTGGTTTTCGTTTAGCGTCAGTGACGAAACTGACCGTTACCAGCCCTGCCTTATTTTGTCGCCTCTGTCCATGCAGGATGTTACGAGTTGAATTTTCCTGATTGTTCGTAGTAAGTTTGTTTAGGTAGGTTACCTTACTAGGGCCACGCTACCGAGTATCGTTTTGAAACTGCCATCTTAGCTTTAAAGGGTGTCCCACATCAAATTGCACCACGGAAGAAACGGGACACCCCTTAGTACCGAACCAACAAAGCAAAGCAAAGCCTAGGTGCTACATTCCGTTATCGAAACTTGACCTTCTGTTTTTATATGACAGATTTCGCAGTCAGCTGTTAGAGTGCAGGACAATTGCAGGGCCAGTTGCTACGATCCTATTGACTCTGACAGCCTCTCCCAGCCGAGATTCGAACATTCGACGACTGGCTTATTGGGCCAGCATCATACCTCGAGACCAACTGGGAGGCTACCGAACCAACACGTTTCTGAATTCAGCCACCCGCTCTGGGTCAGACACTGTTGTGACCCGCTCCTAACCTGAAGTAACCGATCACATGACTTGACACTGAGAAATCGTCAAGTCGTCGAGAGCCGCCCCTGACATGAGGACAGATGTTCTGGACTGATAAGGTTATTCTATGTTACTACACTTAGCATTCACATGTGTGCCTTTCCTTTCCTGTCGCTGTACGACCTTAGTTTCTACCAGGTTTGGTTACCAGATTTCTGCTAAAATTACTAGTATTCCAGCTGGTACCATGAGGATGTAGGGATAGGAGTTATTGAATAAGGGGCTAAAGGCTACGAAGGGGCTATTTTGTCCCTATAGGTACACGAGGCATCGACGGTACGCATTATCTAACCATTCAACAACTGCTTTATTGGATTTGATCTCCATTACCAAATACCCGGGAGGTGGTTATAGGCATCATAAGGTTTTGGCAATGGTGGGACCGGCAGATTTAACAAGTTCGGTAGGTTGACGTCTTTTGGTACAAAAACAAAATATTTATCTCTGTATTAGTCTAACGCCGATCGCGCCAGTAGGATGCCAAGTTCGACCAAAACACCGTGATGTACTACTGACTCATTTTGACCTTCTTCTTCCCTGCCTGCTCAGGAGTGGCCAACCGTAATGTGACAACGTAAAACTCCTGCCCCAGCAACTGCTCTGTGTTCGTCTTGATGCAAGTCTAGGCGTCCATCACGACGCACCTCTCGGCATAGTTTCCCGGAGCTGGTTTTGGCAACCGAGTTTTGTTTGTCGTTCCGGTTCGGTGTCTTCCGGATCTTGAACACATGGAAGCCGGCACGTTTTATCGTGTTTGGGCAAACCAGATTGAAACATTTACCTTTCTTACAGCCGACGCTTCAACAGACTCAACACCTTCTTGCTCTTTATCGAGTCAGCTGTTTTTGGTCTTTTACTGAGCACCGCTGCACAGTGGGACAGATTTAAAAATAGTGAAACATAAACAATAGCATCGAAACATTAAGACATTATAGTTGCTTCAGAAAAGTTTTCCATTCAAAAAGCACTTTCGAGTGGTGAAAAAATATTTAAACATTAGGGTGTCCCAAAACAGATACACAAAATATTTTCTCTATTTTAAGTCAGAAATGAATGCTAGCTACAGAAAAGTTGTTGCTAAACTATTTTCGAGAAACTTTGTTGAATACTCAAGATTTATATCTCTTACTTGAAAGAAGTTATAGGGCAAACTCTTATGGACACCCTTAAAAACAGTTTTTTCTATCTAGCTCTTTGATAACACTCCGTATGCTTTTCAAATGTTCTAAGAAATTATTAATCACGTTAAATTACATATTTTCGTAGAAGATACTAGAGCTCTATCTTTTTCCCTTTCGAAGCTATCACTAGTTCTTTAATTTTTACATGTAAACTTTAAGGAGGTGTATCGCGGAGGAGACAGGTATGAGCAGATAATCTCACTTATTTTTTGTGAATCAATTTATGCTGTATCCCACCATGTACAACTTAGGGTGGAACACTGTGGAACATCTGAGAAATGTTACCATGAAGGCAATCGTTTTTAAAGCTGAAAACTATGGAAACCATAGTTTTGTACCGTTTTCCGTATGAAAATCTATTCGCAACAAAACACAACAATCGAAATACTCAGATAAACGTGGTGGGAAAGTGGCATTGATGGTATTGAATTATTTAGAAATTTTTCGTGAGAGATTTTCGAATCTCTTCAGAATCCGCAATCAGCAGATTCATTTTCGATGAAATAGCAAGGTATAAGAACGACGTTTCTGAAGTAACAGGAAACATTAACCGAACTTTTTCGTTTTTGAAGGTTTATCATTATAATAATGGCACAGACAAACAGACATCCTCACATTTAGCCTGAACACCAGCATCATCCACAGAGAACAGACAATTATCTTCTTATATATAAAAATGGATTTCTGTCTGTCTGTCTGTCTCTCTGTCGGGATGTTCCTTATAGAATCGAAAACTACTAAACCAATCAGCATGAAAATTTGCATGTAGAGGTTTTTGGGTTCAAGGAAGGTTCTTATGATGGTTAGAGCCCTTTCCCTCCACTAAGAGGGGGAGCTCCCATACAAATGTAACACAAATTTCTGCATAATTCGAGAACTAATCAAGCAAATGGAACGAAAATTGGCATGTGGGTGTTTTTGGTGCCAAGATTTTTTTCTATGATGAATTAGGACCCCTTTCTATTTACTGTTATTTTAATAAGTAAGGCAAATATGCATCGTATTGTTTTTCGGCTTTGGATTGTACCATTCCATCATTACACGCAGCATGACTCCACCGCGGTGGTATAAGCAGTGGACTTTTCTTCTTTGAACCACCGTGGACTTTTGAATCTTTGAACACCGGAAAACCTTTACCACTTCATAGAAATTCGCCGGTGGTGGCGCGTTTGGCTTTGATTCATTGATCTTGAAGATGGCGGCCGCTAAAATTGCGGCCTGTATTCCAATGGCTCCTTCATTTTTCAAATTCGTAATCGAAATCAAGGATTCAAAAGGAAGTAGTCAAATATTGCTCTTTTTGATGAATGTTTACCTGTATTGGGTAAACAATACGTTAGTCGCTGTAGCAACTATTAAATGCTTTGGTGAAAATACGACGTAAGCTTTGATATGCGTTGACAGACATTCAAAAGCAAAGCCCATTCTGTTAGTGACGTGAGCGCTACGTAATGGGAGCATTACCACATACTTTCAAAATGACGGCTGAGCTTTTACACACGTACGGGTTCAAGATGAATGTCTGTTCACTGTACACCATCTATGATAGACATTCCCAAATATCAAATAGCAACAGGAGTATCCCTCGAAGTAGCAAGTATTTTTTATGGGAAATTCCCCTTCTTTCGTCAAAAAGCGCAACCAAACCAAAACGGAGACATTCCCAACTAAGCCCAAATTTGAAATGACGGTTTAATCGGTACGCAAAATGGAAAACGAGTGTTATGTCTGTTTGTCTGTGATAATGGGTTTCAAGAAACCGACAATTATTCAAAAGAAATGGCGGTTGACCAGTGTTGCGAACCCGCACTTGCGTGGGCTAAATTTCTCACACACGCGTACCCGTTCTAATGAACACGCCGGTATAAGCATTCCTTTCGGACTCCCGCTCTTGTTTATACATGCACTGCAACGACTTTTGCGAGTATGTATTTAGCTAACAGCCACTGTGGTCGTTCTCGTACGTCATTGCAACTGATACCGATCATTCGCGACTCGCACTCTCATCCGCCTGTAGAATCGAGGGCGTAAGATGAAGAAGAAAACAAAAAGTAATGCAAAATCTGTATCCCAGTTTGCCGCTAGCCCTCACGGGCAGCTGGCTGCTCACGAGTTGTTTGCCTCGTGAGTGGTTATGCAGAAAGACGCTACGAGACGGTGCGTTTTTGAGTGTGTAGGTAGTAAAATGTCTGCACACAGTAATGCCGGCTGTTTTGCGTTTATTCCTGGGGCGCCATTTTGAGAATTTGCATGGAGCGACAAATTGGCAATCCCCGGCTCTGGGTAATCCGACCAGCGGGTATCGAAACGAGAGGCACAATTTTCAACAAAAGCAGCTAACTTCTAGCGGAGGCAATCTACACCAGATTGAAAGCGGAGCGTAGGAGGAAATGGGATAACAATAAATGCGTCAATGTCAAATACACGAAACGCAGAGATTCGAAGGACACAAACCCGCGCCTTCAATGTATGGTTACCGTCGACGGCGACAAACTAGAAGTGGTAAATCAGTTCGTGTATTTGAGTTTGCTGGTGACCGCGGAAGCTGATAATGTACAAAACCATGTTGTTGCCGTGTTTAAATTGGTCAATGTGAAACAAAGGAAAACTCATTGCACTTTTTTCCCTGAACTTACAAAAACAACTAGAAAGTTTTTCCCGATACTCTAACTGTGGATGATATTCAACACCGTTCCAATTACGGCTTTTAATAGTAGACGGTACTGAAAGACTAGAAATCCATACAAAGATCCACGTTTTACGGCTATTATTGAAAACCTTCATTAATGCTTCATTAGTGCACTAGTGTCAGCAAAAAGCATAATCTTCATTGCACCATCCGTCACAGGTTTAATGGACCCGGAACCATCAATTTCTCCAATGACATTGTTTTTGTATTAGCGCAGCATAACTCAAGCCATTAAAATTCCATAAAAACCGAGATAAACTTAATGATGTACAATTTTAATTATATTTTCTCTATTTCATGTGTACATTTTATTTGCGCTCCTATTATAATAAATAAATTGATGCAAACACATCACAGCATAGGCAATGGGTCCAGCACTGGTAGGCAATCCCCACATTTTACAAGTTCGTCGCTTGTTCGAACTGTACTGTACACCGATTGAAGTCATTTTTTTCGTAGGTTGCTGCATTCGCTCCGGCCGGCAGGGAAGCACAATAACCGAAGAGACAGAAGCGAATGACACAGCCACGGTTCTCTGAATTAACATGTACGTACTCACACAATGCCTACAAACAACGAACCTCTTACCAAGTTTGCCGTCACAAAAAAAAAGCACGGAAAGCAAAATCTGTTGGTTCTGGTTCACCTGAGGGCCCTGTCGTATAATCGATAAGCGATGACAGGAGAATGTGCGGTAAGAACGAATGGTGCAAGTCATGGAAATTTTCGAAAGACCCTCCTACGGATGAATGCTTCGTTCACAATGTTTGCTTCTATATGCAGAGAATATGCTGGCTGAGATCTTGTGGGCAATATACCATCAACGCGATGAATTCAGAGATTCTTCTGTTCGTTTTGGTATGTACCACACCTGAAAATGCTTTATTAATTTTCCGTTCCATTCGAAAAGAAAACTTTCAACTTTTATGCATTTAACAACCAATTTCTCGATTGTTTTAGTGCTTAAAAGAAATAAACGGTTCAAAAATTGCAGTGAAATGTTCAGTGATGTTAACTGCTCGTTAAAAGCACATTTCCATAAGCAATATAGGTATTGCTTCAATCGGGAACTTTACAGCCAACCACTGCACTGAACTGAAAACCGAACGACTGCTGTCCGTTCCGATTTATTTCGCTTCCCTTCGAAGCGAACGCTGAACTTTGACATCCCGTTTCGAAGATTGTGCAAACCTCTCAGCACAAAGCGATGTGCTTTCCAATCACGTCAATCCGACCGTCTATGCATGCTTACACACGGCCGCGGCCGGCAGTGCAAACCGTGCTAAAGTCAAAGCAATATCATACCTCGCGTGTTGCAAAGTAATTTATTCTGGCCCTCGACAAACTGAGTCCTCTTCTTCCGTGTATGGAACTCCATCACCAACCGACAACAGCAGCAGCGGCAACCTAAGACAACGCTTTTACCCCAGTGTTTTAAGACCTTTCACGGATTTGAAATATTTATTACATCATCGGCCCGAAATATGACCTAGCCATTATAAAACATCGTTCTCATATCAACGGCTAGCTGGTCGCCATCGCCACTCCCGTCCCGCTCCCGAAGTAGGTACCTATGTTGTGTTTCGAAAAAAAAAACCGGCTTCGAAATATTGTACTAAACGGTTTAATGATACAGAGAAATCCGGTTCTGTGCTTTTCTCCGCACCCTTCCGAATTGGCCACCACACCGGTATGAAAAATCTCGCCAAAAACAGTTTCATAAAATTAAATATTTATATTCAAATTCAACCCTATCAACCGTGCACATTCACGAACCGCCAAACCAAATCAAACCGCGAACACGGTGCGAACGAAGGCAGGCAGGTAGGTATAGGTACGAGGTACGAGCGCCACCAGGCTTAACCACCCACGCGGTGTGTATATGAAATAAAAATTGAAAACTTAAACATGAACGATGTGGATGATGGTGCTGTTGGTCGGTTACATGACGACAGAAGTAGAACGATGGATCGGCCCACATAGGTGTACATATTATTGTCGCTTGGGAGAAGAACTCCAACGAACGGAGTCGTTGCCGCGCCACCACCGTGTTTAGTATTCACATCTCATTCCGAAACTCACTCGAAGGGTTTGGGAAGAAAGTGAACCGATCGATTCAATGGTATTACTATGATATTTTGGTTTCAAGTGGGAACCGGTTCGACCATATTTACTTGACATTATCAAAAGAAATGTTAAAGTTAGTGTATTATTTTAAGCATTAAAACTGCTTTTTGAAATCTAGCCCAATCCAATCCGTTTTTAGCCAATTTCATGTTAATTCCACGTCAATTTGAAGTCGAATTTCTAATACAATTTTAAGTTCAATCTTAAGTGAAATATGAATTTCGATTTAATGTCCGATACGTAGGTCAATTTAGAGTTAAATTTTATGTTGAATTTCATGACAAATTTCAACCAATTTCATGTTCAATTCCAAGCCCAATTTTATGTCTAATTTCCAGTTCAATTTTAGGTCCAATTTAATTCCAAATTTTGAGTCCAATTTCGTCTCCCAATTTAAAACTAATTTGCTTCAACTTTAAATCCAGTTTCAACCATTGATTTCAAATGCAATTTCAAACTCAATGTCAAGTGCAATTCCAAGTTCAATGTAATGTCCTATTTTAAGTCCAATTTCTCTTGTTCTGTTTTTATATTTTTTAATTTAATTCTATTTGTGCCTCAAATTTCAAGTTCAATTTCAAGTTTAATTGAGATCCAATTTCAAGCCCAGTTTCAATGCCAATTAATGTCCCGTTTTCGATTTCAAGTTTTATTTCTTTCCACATCCATCACCGATCTCAAGCCAAAGTTGAAGTTTAATTTCATGTCTAACTTTAAGGAGAAATAAGTCGTCATTTATTTATGAATTTCAAAAGCAATTTTTGACCGAGGACTACGTCTTTCAGGGAGGTAGCTGGTATAGGCGGTAATTCCAAAAAATCTTTCTCGAAAAGTGGCCAGGTTTTGAACGCTAATAGCTTAGCGGTTTCCCGATCGATTTTCAATATTTGTGCACCAATCGATTGGAACATCTTCTAAGAATTAGCTCAATTAAAGAACGCTATTATTTCTAAGCGTACACTATTGAAAAATTGAAAATAATGAAGCATTGTCCAACCAGAAATTCTCGCATCCTGATTAGTCGAAGAAAAGACGTCGTCATATTTTTTTTGCAAAAAAGTGACAGAAACTCGTTCCAATAGGTTGAAGGTTTTTACGGCACTTAAACCTATCCCAATTTGATATCTGTGCTTGGGAACTTCAGCGTCCAAAACCACCCCTCTAAACCTAATTGACTGTCAACTCAGTATAATGCAGTGAGGTACAAAACATTTTGCAAAGAACTTTAACTTATTTAGTAGCTTTCAATCATGAGAATGAATAAAACGCTGTAAAAAATTATCGACTTGTAAAAATTTGGATTTCTCAACCTGCAGCACAACCAAACCATTTTAATAGAACAATTTTTTGATATCATCAAATCAAATACATAAATATATAGATGTCTAACTAAATAGTGTTTGAAGTTGAAGTAAGATTTGAGGCGCTATTAACATTCATTCGAAAATAATTGAATATTCTCAACCTGCACTCTCAACAAACCGTATATATGCTGCATGTAGGATGTATACATGAAGAATCCGTATTATAACATGCATTGATATATGCTACTATCGCCACAAAGAGACTTACGTAGTCCTGCGTCACCTATAGGTGGTCGGCTATAGGTGGTCGTGTCTTGTACACAACCTCTGTGATTTTTCAACTAAAACAAAAATTCTGTTCATCAAAATATATTCCCTGTGTTCAGGTTGGTGAGAAAAAATCAGAGGGGTTGTGTACAAGACACGACCGCATATATAGGTGACGCAGGACTACGTAAGTCTCTTTGTAGTGATAGTAGCATGTATTCATGCTTGTAATCATTCGATTCTTCATGTATACATCCTATATGTAACATATAAACATGATACATGCGTTGTATATAACATTTATCAAAGTAGTAACATTGCATACGTTCAATTCTCAAAAGATTATGCATTTGAAACCCACTTAACAAAATCAAGAACACAAACTATTACTTTCCTGCTACCTTACTGAAATTAAAGATTGTTTTTATTTCCCATGGTTCCCCAGGTTGAAGGGATTTTACCAATTCAATCCTATTTTATCAACAGTACATCTTTTCACTACACTTCTAATGAAACGGCAAGCATGCGTATTACTATTCATACAGAGTCGTATTATAACCAAACAGTACAGCTGTAGCACATTTTTCCAACACAGATATCAAATTCGCCTAGATTTAATCGTCTCGCAGTAAAGAATTTGCAATCTGTTGGGACAATGAACTTGTGTAATTTTTGCTGGCATACTTCCCTAACACAGACATCAAATTGGACTAGGTTTAATCGCGTTCGTAAGAAATCTGTTGGCTCGAGGGGGTTTTAACACTCTTTCTGGCGTACTTCCCAAGCAAGGACATCAAAATGGTCTAGGTTTAACCGCGGTGATAAAAAATCTTGTTGAAATGAGGGATCTTCGTCACTTGTTTTGGCTTACTTCCCAAGCACAGATATCAAATTGGTATAGGTTTAGATCATCGTAAATAATCTTTCAACCAATCACGAAGCGAGAATTCTGGTAAAACATAGGTTCATTATTTTCAATTTTTCAATAGTTCAACATCAAGAATTCATACTTTTCTTCATTTGGGTCAATTCTTAGAAGATTTTCCGATCGATTGGTGTAAGAATATTGAAAATCGATCGGAAAACCGCTGAGCTATTAGCGCTCAAAACCTTTCATTTTTCGTGACGCTCGCATTTTTCGATTTTTTGGAATGACACCCTATCTCAAAACTTGCCGTAAGACGTAGTTCTACGTCAAAACTTTTATTGTGTGCCCAAAAACAGGTTCTTGAAGTTAATGACGATTGATTTCCCCTTACGCAGAATTTCAAATTCAATTTTAAGTCCAAATTGAAGTCAAATTCATGTCGTATTCCAAGTCAAATTTTGGACCAAATTTCAATTCCATTTTCAGATCTAATTTGAAGACCACTTTTATGTCCGATACCAGGTCTAATTTCAAGTTAAATTAGATTCCAATTTAACATCTGATTTCATGTTCACTTTCAAGTACGAGCAAAATTCAAGTTCAATATCCAGCTCAATTTTTAGTTGATTTTAAATTTATTTTAATTATAATTTCAAAGTACAAATAGTCGGCGACACCGACTCGGTGTTAAGTCAGACCGAACCAATCTTATATCTCTGCTGTTTGCAACATTCATGTGATCTGATTAGAGTCAAATGTAGCTTAGGAAATTCTTGACCGTTTGCATACAAAGTTTCACACCGGTCGGTTTAGTAGTTTCCGAGTCTATTAGGAATATACAGACAGACTAAACTAGCTGACCCGACAAACTTCGTATTGCCACAAATTAAACTGTGTTGTACATAAATCGTGAATCTCGGATGACCTTTGTCACAATCTTGAGTTTTGCAAGTTTCTAAGGAAGTCAACCTTAGATGATTCATTTTGGCAGTTACTTAACTATGAAAGCATCCCAGGTAACCAATAAGCATCACCAATGCTTAAATGCTACTTAAATGCTATTTTGGCTACTTTACTGCTAACCTTCTTATATAGTGCTGGTTGCTGACAATGCTAATTTGCAACTAATTACTGACACGAAGTATTTGAATAGAATTTTGGATGCCAATTTACAACACCTGTGCAGTCAAAAGGCTAATATACAACAACGTGCAGTATAAAATACCAGATATGTTGATTTGCTGCTTATGTTAATGCTTATTGGTTACCTGGGATGGGTAGTTTAATATACAAATTTACAATTTTTCCTCACAGTAAAGTAGAAAACAACTCCCCTCATTGCTTAGCCAGAAAGCGAATAGCAATATTCGCCGTGATTATACAACATTTCGCCGAATACCATTTCGCGAAAAACCTTAAGCGGAATGTAGCATTTCACGGAAAACTTTTTCAGGGAAAGTACCATTTCGCAGGGGTGATCGTTCGAACCCAACTGAAGGAAAGTAATAGAGGTCAGTAGACCTAGGAAAACAAATGACCCTGGACAGTGGTGATTTCTGCTGTGGGTTGCCCCCACTCCAGTGGCCGGTGCCGGCCGGGGCTGGCCGATGGCGGGTCACCGGCAACACTCGCGGCCATTTCGCCCTGAATGATCTAGTGTTACTATAGATAGCTTTTGTGGTCTTGTTATTGACTAACGTTTTATGGAAGAGTCTCAATTTTCTCGAGTTCGATTAGTTTTTGAGTTACGTAAAAATTTCTGTTTTATTTGTATGAAAATCATTATCCGCCTATCACAGGGGTGAGAGGTCTCTAACCATCATATAATAAATTAGAGACTCCACAATCACCCACATGCCAAATTTGGTTCCATTTGCTTGTTTAGTTCTCAAGTTATGAGGAAATTTGTATTTCATTTATATGGAAGCCCATCCTCTTAAAAGGGTGGATCATAATTCACAATAGAAAAAAATTCTGCTTTCTAAAACTCGCACATGCCAAATTGGGTTCCAGTTGCTTTATTACTTCTCGAGTTATGCAGAAATTTGTGTTTCATTTGTATGGGAGCCCGCTCCCTCTTAGTGGGAGGAGGGGTCTCCAACGATCATAAGAACCTACCCCAGTCACGAAAACCCCTACATGCAAATTTTCACGCTGATCGGTTCAGTAGTTTTCGATTTTATAAGGAACATACGGACAGACAGATAGAAAGAAACCCATTTTTATAGGTATAGATTTAACAAGAATTGGAATTTTAAACTGGACTTCAAAATAAAACATGGAATAGGATTTGAAATGAGGCAAGGAATTGGACTTAAAGTAGGACTTATCGAACTGAAATTAGAATTAAAGTTGTACTTAAAAGTTTTAATTGGACTTTAAAGTCAAAACCGAAGTTCGAACAAGCAAAAGCAAGAATTTCAGTTGAAAGTCAAAAGCACAAAGCCGAAAATCAAAGGTAAAGATTCAAATGTCACAAACCAAAAATCAAATGCCAAAGAAGAATGAAAAACACGTTTAAATCCAAAAGTCAATTGTCCAAAGTTGAAAATTAAAATTCAGAAATCAAAATTAAAAAAAGAACGTTAGAAACAAAAATCGAAGGTCGAGAGACGAAATAAAAAGTCAACAGTAAAAAATCAATAGTCAAAGCCTAAGTTTGAAGACCAAAAATCAAAGATCAACAATAAAAAGTCAAGGCAAGAGTAAAATCAAAAGTCAAAAATTCAAAACTGAAGTTTTTGGAGCGTCTTAGTAGAATACGAAACCTGAAATTAAAGAAAAGAAAAAACTTTTTGATTTGACAGTACCGTCTTAGCCGAGCAAAATTTGATCAAGTCATATATGGGGCATTTGTAGAACTAGTTTTTATCTACAATTTTGCTAAATAAAGTTTTGCTGTATCTTTTGTAGTTACGGAGCTACAATGCTAGTACCTCATTAGGATCTAAATGAATGTTTACTTAGTTACTAATTGATATTGATATTGATATTTATTGAATAACTAGCTGACCCGACAAACTTCGTATTGCCACAAATTAACCTGTGTTGTACATAAATCATGAATCTCGGATGATCTTTGTCACAATCTCGAGTTTTGCAAGCCCCCCAGTGGGCGGCGCTTCCGACGGCGGGTCACCGGCAACACTCGCGACCGGCTCGTCCTGAATGATCTAGTGTTACTATAGATAGTTTTTGTGGTCTTGTTATTGATTAATGTTTTATGGAAGAGTCTCGAATTTCTCGAGTTGGATTAGTTTTTGAGTTTCGCAAAAATTTCTGTTTTATTTGTATGAGAGTCCATATCCCCCTACCACAGGGGTGAGAGGTCTCTAACTATCATAAAATAAATTCAAGACTCAAAAATCTCCTACATGCTAAATTTGGTTCCATTTGCTTGATTAGTTCTAAAGTTATGAGCAAATTTGTATTTCGTTTGAATGGGAGCCCCCCCCCCCTCCTAAAAAGGTAAGAAGTCCTAATTCATCATGGGAAAAATGGTTGCCTCCAAAAACACCCACATGCCAAATATGGTTCCATTTGCTTGATTAGTTCTCGAATTATGAGGAAATTTGTATTTCATTTGTGTAGAAGCCCCCCCTCTTGAAGTGTGGAAGAATCCTAATTCACCGTAGAAAATATTTTTGCCTCCAAAAACCTCCACATGCCGAATTTGGTTCTATTTGCTTGATTAGTTCTCGAGTTATGGGGAAATTTGTATTTCATTTGTATTGGAGCCCCCCCTCCTAATGTGTGAAGAGGTCCTAATTCATCACAGAAAAAATTCTTGCCTCCAAAAACACCTACACGCCAAATTTGGTTCCATTTGCTGGATTAGTTCTCGAGTTATGAGGAAATTTGTATTTCGTTTGTATAGGACCCCCCCTCCTAAAGTGGGGACGGGTCCCAATTCATCATTGAAAAAAAAATTGTCTCCAAAAACACACACATGCCAAATTTGGTTCAATTCGCTTGATTAGTTCTCGAGTTATGAGGAAATTTGTATTTCATTTGTACAGGAGCCCCCCCTCTTAAAGTGGGGAGGGGTCCTAATTCACCATAGAAAATTTTCTTGCTCTCGAAAACCTTCACATGCCAAATTTGGTTGCATTTGCTTGATTAGTTCTCGAGTTATGAGGAAATTTGTATGGAAGCCCCCCCCCCTCTTAAAGGGGAGAGGAGTTATAATTCCTCTTATAAAGAGGGGAGGGGTCTCAATTCACCATAGAATAAATTCTTGTCACCAAAAAAACACCCACATGCCAAATGTTGTTCTATTTGCTTGATTAGTTCTCGAGTTAGGAGGAAATTTGTATTTCATTTGTACAGGAACCCCCCCTCTTAGAGTGGGGAGGGGTCCTAATTCACCGTAGAAAATTTTCTTGCCCTCGAAAACCTTCACATGCCAAAGTTGGTTCCATTTGCTTGATTAGTTCTCGAGTTATGAGGAAATTTGTATGGAAGCCCCCCCTCTTAAAGGGGAGAGGAGTTACAATTCCCCTTATAAAGAGGGAGGGGTCTCAATTTACCATAGAATAAATTCTTGTCACCGAAAACACCCACATGCCAAATTTGGTTCTATTTGCTTGATTAGTTCTCGAGTTATGAGGAAATTTGTATTTCATTTGTATAGGAGCCCCCCCTCCTAAAGTGGGGAGAGGTTCTTATTCATCATAGAAAACATTCTTGCCTCCAAAAACACCCACATGCCAAATTTGGTTCCATTTGCTGGATTAGCTCTCAAGTTATAAGGAAATTTGTATTTCGTTTGTATAGGAGCCCCCCCCTCTTAAATTGGGGAGGGGTCCCAATTCATCATTGAAAAAAATTTTGTCTTCAAAAACACACACATGCCAAATTTGGTTCCATTTGCTTGATTAGTTCTCGAGTTATGAGGAAATTGGTATTTCATTTGTACAGGAGCCCCCCCTCTTAAAGTGAGGAAGGGTCCTAATTCAACATAGAAAATTTTCTTGCCCTCGAAAACCTTCACATGCCAAATTTGGTTCCATTTGCTTGATTAGTTCTCGAGTTATGAGGAAATTTGTATGGAAACCCCCCCTCTTAAAGGGGAGAGGAGTTATAATTCCCCTTATAAAAAGGGGAGGGGTCTCAAATTACCCTAGAATAAATTCTTGTCACCGAAAACACCCATATGCCAAATTTTGTTCTATTTGCTTGATTAGTTCTCGAGTTATGCAGAAATTTGTGTTTCATTTGTATGGGAGCCCCCCTCTTAGTGGGGGGAGGGGTCTCTAACCATCACTAAAACCTTTCCTGGCCCCAAAAACCTCTACATGCAAATTTTCACGCCGATTGGTTCAGTAGTTTTTGATTCTATAAGGAACACAGGACAGACAGACAGACAGACAGACAGACAGACAGACAGAAATCCTTCTTTATAGGTATAGATTTCAACCAACTCATTGGTTCAAATGAAAGGCTGGCTGGAGAAAACCATCTTGAGATGACCAAATCACGCATCCTCAAAGCGGCATAAAACCCAACATCTTTTCAGTTGTTTTTCATTACCTGGTGAACTTATCATTAACTTAATCATAAATTCATTTTGGCACTGAATAGTAAATTACATATTACATTAAATTCAATATATACACATATACACACATATACACATACAATTGGTTAAGAATTAAAAGTCAAAATGTAGTCTACTACGATTGCATTTCACTGCAAAATGTCGGATTGGCTTCTGCAGGCCAGTTGGTACGGTGTGTACATATGCGTAAAAACTGTTGATGTCGTTAAGGGTTAGCATAGAATTGGACTTGAAATTGTACTTAAACTTAGGCTTTAAATCAAAATTCAGAATGGGTTCAAAATTGCACTCGAAATTTTACCATTGAAATTGGGTATAAAAATGAACTTAAATTGGACATAAAACATGATCTCTCTTAACGCAATTAATTTACTTATTGGGTGAACAGTTGGAATTCTCCAGACTTTTAGCACAGACTGACAGACTTAACTCATTGAAGAAAATTCCATAAAAATATTGTGAAACACGTTTTGCCTGAACACTAGTGCCATCTACGATCGATATTCTCAAATATTAACTTACAAGAAGAGTGTCCCTCGGACAAGCATCTATTTATATAAGAAGCTTATGTCTGTACCGAAAACCAGGTCTCTGACAGGACGTCATAAGAGGCTTATGGGTAACTAAACACAGGTCCCTGACAGGACGTCATGCTTTCGTAGCAATGGGTTGTATTCTCAGTCACCTCACTGGTCGACTGCTGGACTGCTCGATTGCTCAACTGGTTGACTAGACTGCTCGACTGGTTGACTAGACTGCTCGACTGGACTGGTCGATTAGACTGCTCGATTTGATTGCTCGACTGGACTGCTTAACTGAACTGCTCGACTGAACTGTTCGATTCGACTGCTCGACTCAACTGCTTGATTAGACAGATCGACTTGACTGCTTGACTGAATAGCTCGATTTAACTACTTGAGTGGACTACTCGACTTAACGACTCGATTCGACTGGTTGACACGTTTGCTTGACGTACTACTCGACCCAACTGCTCGACTTAACTGCACGATTGAATTGCTCGACTGGACTGTTGGATTAGACTGCTCGACTGGACTGCATGATTCATCTGCTCGACTAGACTGCTCGACTCAACTGTTCGATTCGACGCTCGATTCAATTGCTCGACAGGACTACTCAACTACTCGAATGAACCGCTTGACTCAACTACTCGATTAGACTATTCGAATCAGCTGCTCGACTGAACTGCTCAACCCGATTGCTCAATTCAACTGCTCGACTAAACTACTCGATTTAATTACTCGAGTCAACTGACAGCTCGATTCAACGGCTCGACTAGACTGCTCGACTTTACTGCTTGAGGTAACTGTTTGATTCGACAGCTCGACTTAACTGCTCGATTCAACTGCTCGACCGGACCTCGGCTGAACTGATCGACTCAGTAACTGTTCGACTTAACTGCTCGACTGAACCGCTTGACCCCACTGCGCGACTGAACCGCTTGACCCGACTGCTCAGCTTGACGTTACTCTTAGATTCGAGTGCTCGACCAGACTACTTGATTCAACTGCTCGACTGGACTACTCGACTTAACAGCTCGATTAAACAGCCCAACTCGACTGCTCGGCTGGACTGCTTGACTGAACAGCTTGATTTAACTGCTCGACTAGCCTGCTCGACTCAACTGCTTGACTTTCGTTTGATTCGACAGCTCGACTTAACTGCTCGACTGGACTACTCGACTCAACTGCTCGACTCAGCTGCTTAACTGGACTACCCGACTGCTCGAATGAACTGCTCGACTGGACTACTCGACTTAACTGCTCGACTTACCCGCTTGACCCGACTGATTGACTAAACCATTCGATTCGACTCAAGTGCTCGATTAGACTACTCGATTCAACTGCTCGACTGGACTACTCTACCTAACTGCTCGAATAAATTGCTTGACTGGACTGCTCGATTTAACTGCTCGACTCGACTGTTCGACTCGACAGCTCGACCCAACTGCTTGACTCGATTGCTTGATTCGACTGTTCGACTCGCCTGCTCAACTCGATTGCTTGTCGCGGTCGGTGTTAAACGACACCGGACCAAGTTGCAAAATTTAAAAAAATGAGTTAATGATAGCAAACGATCAAGAATTTTCTAAGTAACATTTTACTCTAATCTAACTACATAAATGTTGTAAACAGCCAGTGTTAGAAGATGATTTCGAATGCAGCAAACTTTGAAGGCGTTTTTCTCAAAATTTTGTCACTCGGTTCTGTCTGACTTAACACTGACCATATGAATCGGTTTGTGGCAGACAATAGACGGTTCAGAGAGGCCACTCACACAAAACAGCCATATTGCCCGGCTATTGAATCAGCACAGTGGAGATATTTTTATTCAGTTAAATAAAATCCAATACGACCGTAAAAACTATTTGTTTCAGTTTCCGGCTAGGACTCTTTTATGTACTTACAGAACACCTTAGAGCTATATTATGCAATATAAGAACTCAAAGATTGAACATCTTCACAAACACTGGCTAATGGTATGTATCCGCAGTTTTCTGAATTCTGAACAGACATTTATATTTTCCGGATCGTAAGATTCGAACTCAACTAGTGTATTATAAGTGGCTTTTCCCTCCTTTCGTTAAAAAGCCCCACTTCGACAAATATGGAGACATCCCCAACCAACATTAAATTTGAAATAACTGTTACAGTACAGTCATACGTACAGTACAGTCATAGTACAGTAAGTGTTATGTCCATTTGTCTGAGCTTCTAGGTTACACCTTAAGAAATTTGTTTGTTTTAAGGTAGATTTTTTTGAGAAACCGGACACATGCCCTAGTTTGTCCCAGGCCTGGGCACGCCAGTGTAAATATATTTAGTTAATAATGACTGACGACATTATGTAGCTCTTAGAGAAAGCCAGGCACTGACTGCATTATTATTATTGCAGAACTAATTTTGTCACAAACAAAAGTTCTGTCTCCTCCTGGAACAAGTAGCAAGTTTATTATGCCTTCAGGATTGATTGGAATTCATCAAGACCAGAGAGATTTCAAGTCGTCCCGTGAGCGTGAGTGCACGACGCGTCACCTTTCACAATGGCAAGACCGTCACTTACTTCTTAGCGAAATGCAATAAGTGGAAATTGCGGCCATTTCGGACTGCCGGTATATTAGAACGTAGCGACTGAAAATACATTTTTTTCTGAAATGACTTTCATAAAAAAATAAATTAGTCGTAAATGTTAATAAAAAAAGTCCGAGACGAGCGAAGTATACGCTGTAGAGCCTAGCCAGTATTTGCGAAATGGTCCAATAAGTGGCGTCTTGCGTCTGCTATAGCACAGGGTCCATGTCGGGTTTCCGTACGAGAAGAAGCTTACACACGGAATGTGGGCTGTGTATCCCTTGAGGTAAATTGCACGACACTGCCGGTATTTCTTCATACTTTGCCGAAAGGTATCTATATGAGACAGGCAATGTACCTTTATGTTTTATGGTTTTTACCTGCTTATTGACCACAGAGTGCGAAATGTGTCAGGACGACGGCGCACGAAACTGCGTGTAATTAAAATTGTTCACGATCGTATATTTTTAATTTGCATCAAACCGGTTCAGGTCAACATCATTACGTATTTTGCGTACTAAAAACGGCACTGACGGTAATTTAATTTGTGCGTTGAGCAAATATTTTGTCATTGTTGCAAATGTCATTTATTTTCTTCAAGATGTTTGTAAGATTTAAAACTGTAAAATAAATGCTACTGTACTAGTTGAGAACAGATGGGGTTCTACTTTTGCAAAAGTGATGAAATATGACTGCCTAACATGTAACACAAATTGTTATACATATATGCCGTGCTTTCTGCTATGAACTTCAAAATCCGGTAGAATTGATAAAAAATCGAACGACGATTATTTGTCATGATTATCATTTAATTTCGTAACGATTAGCGTCGATCTTCGCTTTAGCATAAGCATAAGCAGATTATTGCCAAACAAACTATGAATCCCAATAGCACATATTTATTGTATGACACAGGCCAGGCTTTCCGCCCGGGTAGACCCTTAGAAAGGCAGCGGGGAATCGACTCAAAATTATGGTGCCAATAAACTTGAATCGCTGAAACGGTACTACAGTTATGACCAATTAACCACTTTCGTCGTCCGCAGTGGTCCTCCCGATTGGAGCCAAAGCGAATTTTCGATCCATCGAAGAAAAAAAAACAAGTTCAGAACGGCCCCGCAGAAGAAACAGCAACCAAAATCTATATTCATGTAAATAAATTGAATGGCTTTCGAAATCGGGAAGAGAAGGAAGGTAAAACCACAACGTGGAAAAACAGGTTTTATCAAATTCAGCGTTCTTGGTATAATGAGCGTCCCACATCACTTTGGCTCATTCCATTTTACGACTACGCTTGCTGGCTAGGGATCGGCGCGGTTGCGCACGCTCTTTCTTCGCCGCGAACCACCCGCGCAACCGCGTTCCACACGCTTCCACCACGCATCAGGTGCCAGTTCAGCAGCATCCAGCCAGCATCAGCACCAGAAGTACCGAACCCTCTCACCATCATTAACTTACCGGCCGTTTCGCTTCGGGATGGGCGCGAATGCGAGTCTCTGGTTATGTACCGTAATTACGGGTGGTTTTGAGCTATGTAGGGGGTTGCTGGGCCGGCCGTGAGTCATCTAATGAGGGCAATTAGGTGCTTGACTCTCTTAGTAATATTTTTTAAATCAAACCACTTATAAATATTGTCTTAAAACATTACGTAGGTACAGCAAAGCACAAAGCGCTTAGATTTGCAACTAATGGAGTCGAATAATTATCTCGGCTCCACTCAGTTGAACTCCTTTCAGTACATTGTTGACCCCAAATACGTTACATGCCAAATGGTGCAAAATATTAAATTTTAGACTCACTTCGGTTCGTTATTACTCATTATGACTTAGGATGTGAACCATTTGGCGAAATTTTTGGCGTTAGTATTTGACAGATTCCCCTTAAGTTGAAAAGAATAGTTTGCTAGCTATTCTAGGGAATGATAGTATACTATTGAGTATACTAGTAACAGATGTGGAGAAATGCTAAAATACTTCAGTTTACGCCCTAGACGATTTGGTGGAAGAAAATGTTTTTCGGTTATGTTTATTTATTTATTTATTCAACATCAACAGACTACAGTTGTCCTAATGATGGTTTCTTATACTATTACTAATCACACAGTCAAAAAATTACAAATATACACAGATTTTCTTTAACGTCATTGATAGAGAAAAACACAGAAAAGTTTCGGTGGATAGTTTCACGTGACAGATTAAAATCAAAGACAGCGGCAACTCTATTGAAGACTCGCTGAACTCGGGTCATAGCACTGTTTTGTCCATAGTTGGTGCGTTGAAATGGTAGTCGCAGCATTGCGTCATTCCGCACTGCTCTGGAACGTACATTCAGATTAATCGTACCCAAAATAGCAGGACAATCGATTCTTCCCTGCAACATAACAGCAGCAAACAAAGTTCTTGCGACGTTCCTTGGCACCTGAGGTATCTCCAAATGGATCAACCCGCATCGTCTCTCGTAACTCGGCAATCGGAACGGATCTCGCCAAGGTAGATGACGGAGCGCAGAACGTAAGAAGCGGTGATGAATCGACTCAACCCGTTTTGGTAATATGGATGCCAGACAATGGAACCGTATTCGACAGTCGAACGGATGAGTGAGCAGTACAATGCCTTGAGACATTGGTGAAGCCTTTAGCAATGCGGAAGACGAATCCTAGAGTTCTGGATACTTTGTCCACAATGTAGGAAATGTGTCGTCTAACGACACACGATAACTGACTGTCGAAGATAACGCCGAGATCCTTCACTTGGTCAAATGACGGATTCGGCCGAAAGAAATAATGGAGCATTTTTCAGGATTCACGAGCATGCAGTTCAAGTTACACCAATCCATAAAGGTGTCAAGCTCTCGTTGAAGACGGATTGCATTGACATTGGAGCGAATCCTCAAGTAAATCTTCAGATCATCGGCGTAGGATAAACGAGGGCCCTTAAGAACGTGGTTGACATGATTGAAGTATAGCAGGAAGATTAACGGTCCCAATTAACTGCCTTGTGGGACTCCAGAAGAGGCCGAAAACGCATTAGATTGAAAACCTTTAACCGTTACAATCAGTTTATGACCTACGAGATAGGAATTAAACCTACGCAGCACACTTCCGCCGATACCGAGTCTTTCCAATTTGACAATTGCAATAGCCATGATTGATTTTGTCGAACGCCGCAGATAAATCAGTATAGATGTAGATGACGTCCGTTTGAGCACGATCCGCTAAGCTTTCCAAGTCCAAGAAATTGTAAAACCTTTGGACATTCTATTCAACTTTTCGCTTCGTACTGGCTATTTTCCAGCTCTGTGGAAAGTTTCGCATTTAACCCCGATATATAAGTAAGGTAATCGCTCAGACGTAGAAAATTATCGCGGAGTGGCTATTCAGTCGGCTATTCCCAAATTGTTTGAGATGATCGTGTACAAAAGTAAATGAGCAAATATCATCGATTCAGCATGGATTTCTGAAGGGTAAACCAGTTGTAACGACCCTGTGTGAATTCCATACAACCGTCACAGATTACATAACTAGAGGATACCAGGTAGACTGTATTTACACCGACATGAGTAAGGCTTTTGATGCAGTAGGAATTGGTAACGTACTAGATGCAGCTTATGATTTCGGCACTAGGGGTTCGATGCTAAACTGGTTAAGCTCATATTTAACATGCAGAACGCAGTATGCACATTCACAGCCATTCACCGTGAACTCAGGTGTTCCACAAGGAAGTCATCTAGGCCCCTTACTTTTCGTACTAGTGATGAACAGTCTGCCCACCTTCATCGACAGAGCAAACATTCTGGTATACACCGATGATGTCAAACTGTTCTTACCAGTAAAGACCGTCAAAGAATGTTTTGCCCTGCAACAAGATTTAGCGAACTTCGGGAGATTCTGTGCTGACTGTGGGCTATCAGTAAATCCCGGGAAATGTTCTGTCTTGACGTTTACTAGGAGATCAGCACTAGGAGATTATATTCAAGTATAGCTACGAAGAAACAGATATCCCCCGCGTGACAGTGATACGGAACTTAGGAGTTGTGTTTGATGAAAAACTTTCGTTCAACTGCCATATCAATAATTTAGTCAAGGAATGTTTGCAAATGTTTGCACTAGTGCGTCGATTTGGCCGCGAACTTAATGATCCGCATGCACTGCTCGCTATATTTACTGCCTTAGTTCGATCCAAACTGGACTTCGCGAGTACCGTCTGGAGACCGCAGTATACCTATCAAATCAATCGGCTGCAAGGCATTCAGAAAAAAATCGTAAGACTTGCTTTAAGAAACTTGGTACGGAACAACGACCAACTTCCTCCGTATGAACAGCTTTGTATGCTTGTTAATCACCGTGACGGCACCGTGTCTGCCAGACATTAAATAACGGATTTTTTCTTCTTTGTCAACGTATTAACTGGTCGAGTAAGAAGCCAGGTGTTAAGCGACAAATTGAGTTTGAACAGGAGCCCAGCTGTCCTTCGTCGGCGCAGAACCTTTGAACCTCTTTACGAAGTAGAAAATATTTGCAACATGAAGCTATATGTAGGTTCATGAACGAGTTTAACGGGCTTCAAAAGATAATAACATTAGATATGACACCGAATATGTTACGACGAAGACTTAGCTTGCACTTCAGAGGTCAATTATATAGTATTTAGTTTTTATGTATATAGAATTTATTTAAGTAAATGTTTTTATAACTTTATAAAAAGCCTACAAAAGCCAGAACAAATACAAATACAAATAACGATGAGATTCCTCGGTAGTTATTGATGTCTTTGCGATTCCCTTTCTTATGAACAGGATACATATGGGCAGTTTTCCATACGGAGGGAAATATACCGCTAGAGACGGACAGGCTAAACACCAGCTGAAGGGGGATAAGTAGGTCAGCGATGTGCTTCTTTAAAAACTCAGACGGGATACCATCTGGGCCGGCTTTAGTCGAAGATTTCAACGTTGAGGCGGCTCTAGAGATCATTGTTTCGTTGATGTTTAGAGTACCCAGCGTGTTCGCAGTCATTAGCGGAACATTGTTGGCAGCCTGAGTAACTTGGTCGTCTGGGATCACTTCATCGCAAAACGTTCGCTCGAATTTATCAGCAAATAGTTGACTGATATACTGAGGATACCCATTCAGGGTCATGGTTGATGGAAGGCCCGATTCTTTACGCTAATCGCTAACATACTGCCAGAAAGTTTTCGGTTTTAACTTCAGATTACGCTGAATTCTGTGTAGGTGTCGTCTATATCATTCCCGGTTCGTTTGTATACAGCGTTCAATCTTATGTACCTAATGCTCACGCAGCGAAAGGGTGCGAAACTTGGAGTATGTCCTAAGCGCAGCCCTTTTTTCGGTCTTCAGATTGCGAAGCTCGCGGGTCAACCAAGGTTTACTGTTTGGCGAATGTACTATCTTAGGTACATGACAATCGATTGCGTCCCCAATTATGTGCGAAAGAGTCAATGCTGCGTTGTCGGCATCGTTTCCGTCGAGAACACCAATCCAGTCGTTGGTCACGTGGCGATCTCGTTGGTCACGTGGTTGATTTGTCGCAATGTGGCAGAGCTATAACAGTCGAGAAGCCGTAAAGCTCCGAAGTGTGCAGTGGAGTGATCGGGATCCGGATGGAGAAAACCATTGCTGATGGTTGTCACAGAAGTCCTGGAAGGTTGAAATCCCCGATAACAGTTAGCTCGTCGGTTGCGGTAGCTAAATCGATTACTGACATAACCGACCGGGAGTGACCATCGATTAGAGCATCATCGCGTACTCGATCAGGCGGAATGTAAATTCCACACACAAAAAGTTGCATTTTATTCTAAGTGTTCGAAGCTTGAGACTGTTCTAAGTTTGAATCAGAACGGTAGTTGAATCCGCAACATTTTCGCTTTAAAAATGATGTACCGCATACTTTTTGCCGAGATCTTAGTGCAATTTGTAGAAGTATACAACGCGCTCGCGGAATGCTTCTTGTGTTAATACCATTTTAAACAAAACTTTGTAAGCATAAATAAAACAAAAAACTACAAGGTATACAGCCCTAAGGGTTGTGCGAAAGGGTGACGTAGGACTATATCAGATCATTAGATTAAACACTAATGTAAACTGCATTTCTGGCATATGTATGTTTATAAGAATCTGTGAGTGCCATTGTTTAAGTGAATGTTTAAAAGAGAAGAGCGAAATATTCAGATTCAATTCTTCATTGAATGCAATGGTGGCTTCGAAAATCCGTGGACGAGGGTTCCTAAGTACAACTCCTGCAACCATTGAGACATAGAGATTATTGTATTAAATATGATTATGCGTAGCTTGTTTCAATAATCTTACTTTAACTCGTTTGTGGCCTTTAAAAGGGCTATTGGTTACAAATAACATTAAAGTCAAAGCACGTTCATCCCAAATCTGACGTGCCATTCGAATGTCCTTCTCTTTTGATATGTATGGCAACAGGCACGGAAGTTAACGGCGTCGATTCACTGTCTTTTGCTTCGAGAAGGTTTTACTAGTTTACTTTCACAGCTTACCGCTTGTTACATAGCAGAAAATATGGCATATACGCAAAAATTTCTGTGTTATTTGTATGAGAGTCCTTATCCTCCTACCACAGGGGTGAGGGGTCTCAAACCATCATAAAATAAATTCACGCCTCTAAAAACCCCCACGAGTTAAATTTGGTTTTATTTGCTTGATTAGTACTCGAGTTATGAGGCAATTTGTATTATATTTGTATATGAGCCTCCCCCTGTTAAAAGACGAATGGGTCTCAGCACACCATAGAAAAAAAACCCTACATTCTAAAACCCCCGCATGCCAAATTTGGTTCCATTTGCTTGATTAGTTCTAGAGTTATGAGGAAATTTATATTTTATTTGTATGGAAGCTCCCCCCCCATCTTAGAACGGGAAGGGGTCTCAGTACACCATAGAACAAATTCTTACCCCCAAAAACCCCCTTATGCCAAATTTGGTTCCTTTTGCTTAGTTCTCGAGTTATGAGGAAATTTGAATTTCATTTGTGTGAGAGCCCCCCTCCTACTCTTAGAAGGGGAAGGGGTCTTAGTACACCATAGAAAAAAATCCTGTCTTCTGAAACCCCCACATGCCAGATTTGGTTCCATTTGCTTGATTAGTTCTCGAGTTATGAGGAAATTTATGTTTCATTTGTATAGGAGCCCCCCTCTTAAGCCTTCCTTAAAATTGCTCTCTTTCCCCCCCCCCCCATAAAATTGCTGGTTATTTTATCTATCCAACGACATATAAATTGTTCAGTTTCGTTCAGTAGTTTAGTAGTTATTAGCATTTGAAATCTTTCATTCAAACGTTACACTTCTGATTTCGTTTTCACAAAGTGCTACCCAGTCCCAGTATAGTAATCAAAGACGTAGTCCTACGTCAAAATATTGGCAGAAAGAGGAGAGAAAGAGCTATCACATACACACTCTCATTTCTCCCTGAGCTCGTTCGTTGTTGTGCATAGGGGTCTCGTAAAAATTTCAAAATTTTAGTTGTCACCCGTTACCAATAAATCAGTGGTGCAAATGCGCCAAGAACGCTTCTCGCATATTGAGTAAAAATCCATAGTAAATTAGTCGATCATTGTAGATAGCTAGTTTTTGAGTGACAACCACTTGCTTCTGGCGCTAATGTATGGATGATTTTATGTACACTAGCGCCAGTTGTCACTGCAAAACTAGTAATCTTCAAAGATCCATTATTGTAGCCGGTATGTAGGCAACACTTGAAAAACACCGACACATAAACCATCTGGCTCCCTTTTGGTGTGCTGTTGAAGTACAGCAATCCACCGAACAGGCCCTTGGGTGGTGCTGTTTGCTCATCGCAATTTCTCAGGTTTCTTCAAATTGATACGGCTGGTTTTTGGTAGGCGATAAGCCTTTGATAAACCCCAACAATATGTCAAAAATCAGCTTTATTGTTGATTGTGCAATTAAGAAATTACGGTGGGTCACGGGCAATGTTACCCATTGAGTTATTCGATTGCTTTATAACTATTATGGTTTGTACCATACAGGCTCGTTCGGCCTGTTGGAAATTAAAACCACATAGACACCATAATAAAAAATAGACCTAAAATAGTCGCAGCAACTTCATTATTGCTCGCGACCATGACTGAAATTTTATAGCGTTTTATTAAGAATAAAATGCACTCAGATATTCAGTAAATGTTATCCAACCAATTGTCTCGAATAAATATAGTTTTAACGTAATTCATGAATTTTGTTCAGGCTACCGCTTAATAGGCTGAAAATATCCACACCTTTTGTGATGCTCGTTCGCACCTGTGAAGCTCGAAAAATTATGGGGAAATATAAACTGGAAAGTTTCTGTTAATTTTCACTATCTAGTGATTTGAAAAATTTTTTTTGTCCTACGTCAAAAAGTTACGTTGCATTGCTTCACATGTCAAATTGAAATTATAGACAGACTTGTATTGAAAACTCACTGAGCACTGCGCTTACTAACACACTAGAATTACTGCTTTCTGAATCCCGGTGACTCCTATCTCATAGGAAAGGCGATTCCTTCAGCGAGTTATAAGTATTCAGTGGATTCTAACTTTGTATTCTCATACAAGAATTCTGGTTCTATAAGCCAGGTATTCTGTACGAATCATTAACACGATTTCTATGCGAGGAATCCCAGATATTCTGTGGGAATCGTTTTTGTTTGTTCTGGCGGAAAAAGCTCTATTCGTCGGTAGTTGGCGCGTGGAAATTATTCCGCAATGCCCTGGAACATACGTTTAGATCAATGTCTTCTAAGACAGCAAAATAACGCCGAGATCATTCAAGGGGTCGAAACGTTGGATTTCGGTACTGTGGAGTTTGTAGTTAAAAATTCTTTTTGAAGACAAATTGCACCAACCTTAGAATGAATCCTCAAGTAAATCTTCAAATCGTCAGCTAAGGATAAACGAGGGTCTCAAAGAACGTAGTTGACCACATTGAAGTGCACTAGAAAAATTACCGGTCCCAAATAACTACCCTGAAGCATTCCAGACAAAGCCGGAAACGCGATGAATCCATGTTGATTAGCACTTAGGTATCGTTTGCAGTGGGACCACGCCTGTTTGTGGCAGCTATGCTGTATTTAGCCACGAGTCTTATTAGACTTCGAATATGGGCGATGAAGAAAACCAACTTTTGCTGTTAGGTGGATCACCTCGGGTGTTTTCCATTTACTAATTAGCATATGTATTTGCAGAAAAAGTACCAATCTCAAACGTACCCCATTGAACGGTTCGAGAAATATTTGGCCGGTACCCCCCGATGAACGAATCCAGGTGAGAAGAAGAACACCGGACAAGCAATCACAAGAAGCAGAATATTCTTCTCTTGTTCGACTGAAAAAGGCCTCAAGAGGCAGAATCACTTTTAAAAATAACCAACCCAACCGTTTGCCGAAACGAGCCAGTCAGCCCGGCCAGCAACGCCGAGAAGGAAGAAACGAAATCATAACATCATCCACTTATAATTTTCTCCTCATCTCTTCGATTCGTTGTTCTTTCGTCGGTGTTTTTTTTTTCTCCCCTGGTCGGTTTTGTGTTCTCTGCGCTGCTGCTTCTCTTCTGGTACAGGAACAGGACAGGTAGGTATATAAGAGCAAAGCACGAGTGCGCGCCAAACTGGCCGTGGTCCACATTCAAGACTGGATGCTGGCTCTGGTGTTGTTACCAGCGAAAAGGGATCCTTAGTGTGCCCAAAGTAAGACAGCGCTCCTTCGGTTGTAGTTTTCGATGTAATATTAAAAATAATAGCTGTCGTTATTATATGTAGATTATGAATTGAATATTCTAGGGTAGCAATCAATGTGTTCCTGAAAATTATGTTCGAAGTCATTCAAACCACAATTAGAATATTTTTTTGACGCTCAAGCTAAAGGGTAACTGGTATTTTATCATCACTCTAAGAATGCTAAATATATGTTTTGGTTCGCGGATTCAAACTGCGATACTATCTTAGGAAATCTTAGGAAAAAAATTATTTCCTTCTCCTCAATTAAGTAAAATATCATGAAAAACCAGATTCCATTGTTTTTACGCCAAACATGATAGAGAGAGTTTTTCGTCTTAAAATTGATTATAACCTGTTAAATTTCACCCCACAAAAGTGTTGCGCATGGCTCTTGACCGGGTGAGATTGTGGCAGCATCCGCCACTATTTCGTATTAGGAATTGAATTGTTACATTTTCCTTCGTTCCAATTGTCGACGGAAAAAAGTACCGATAATAAAACACAGATCATTCGTTTGCTGATCTCTCCATAAGGGCGCATTTGATATCTGTCTTCGTTACCCTTCAGATTTAATATTTGATTCCAACCTGCCGCACACGTAAGCCAACGTGATTGCGCATAGTTTTCTTTTTTTCCTGCGGTCAAGCCGAGCAATCACAAAGAATCGAGACCTTCGCTTCGTCATTGCACTGTGCGTTCAAAAATGGGTTAGCTTAAGTGCTGCGAACCGGCTACTCTTGACTGTTGTTGCCGCCTGGTGCCGAAGCTAAATACTTTGTTGCACCGAGGATTACCGGCGGCAGTTGAACTGCAATATTAATATGTATACCTTAGGTGGAAGGGTTTTCTTTTATATTTTTTAAAAACGATCGTTAATATGATTGACTGGCATGTGATCAATCAATCATGCTCTGGGTGGGGGTGAACGAGAGCTTGTCCGTAATGCGTTTGACAGCATTCTTTACAGACTAAAGTTCAATGTTCGGAATCGACCGTAGAGTCTAGTTGAGTAATTTGTTAAATCAAATGTAACAAAACGTAACAATTTGAAGATATAGAAAAAAAATCGTTGCAGAAGGGTCCATAAATTAAAGTGAATAAACTGAATAACATGGTATATTTTTTAGTTACAATATCATAATACATATCCAATACCTCCTAAATCAACAACATGTTACCTCTACCAAAATTACGAATCTCATTAAGACTCAAATGCCATATAGGATTTCCTGTTTGCTAGCTCTCTGAAAGCCTATGGAGTCTTTCCGAAATGGAGTTCATTATTCAGATCGGCTGAAGCCAGATACCGAAAGCTTTGCATTTGCTATCACGACTACTAAACAACGACGGTTCGACAGCCAATGAATGGCCATTAACTGTGCTCCGATCGACCGTGGCGCGGCGAGACAGATTTTGGCAGTTGGCATGTGTCGCCCTCATTGGAAATTCAGATTAGTCAGCGAAAATCATAACTTATAAACACGTGAATGGTTCAGCATGTCAATAAAAAGAAGTTCAAGGCCCAGATGACGAGAGATGCTTACCGAATTACGCTCTTCGCCTTCTTGAAGTGATGACTTCCTTGCGAATGGTGCGTTCCATGGACCGACCATTAGGATAACAACAATAAATAACTTTTGGCATCGCATAATGATCACGCCCGGTTCGTGGCTTACCTGGCCATTTAAATCTCAGGACCGTTTACATAAAACTTTATTTTACTTGCAGATGATTCTTACCGCGCTGTAATTCAATCAAGAGCGCAAAATACCACCAATTCGTAAATATTAATATTCTTCCCCATCCAAATTAATCACCTTGATTCCATCCTTGCCCGGTGCTGGTGGTGGAGCCAAGTAGGTATGTGGAAACGCCATAAACAGCCGAAGTATCGCATCACGAAACCGAACCGGTATTGATGCGGGATTTTTCGCCGATCCGTGGTGCGGTTTGCTTTCTTTTCTTTTTGTGTGTAAGTCTGTCTCTTTCTTTCTTTCATAGCTTCTCTGCGCTTCGAGCGAATTTCTGTTCTTCCTACATCCTACCAGCACGGCACCACCCTGCCCCCAAGGAAGCTGCGTGGTATCCACTTTCGCGCAGCACACCCGAAAGGTGACTGTAGCAAAGAATATCCTTTTCGGCATACCTACTACTACAGCCTGTTGCCAAGTGGATGTTCTTTTTTCCTTCTTTTTCTTCTTCTTAGGGAGCTTTAGTGTTGTTTATACTTTGCGCGAGTTTGCAACGAACCCGAACGGTGTAGGAGTTTTGAACAATTTCGAGAAGAATGACTATTAAAACAGTTTCATTTATTTAAACAACGTTCTTAGGATATATTAAGCAATCAAGTCAATCAAACCGAAGATCAGAGCTGTCCTGCTCTTTGTGTTCTGATATTACTTGCTTTTACTTGACTGTACCACTTCAGCCAATCAAAGTTTGAAAAACCTCCTGAAAATTTCAAGAGCTTTCATTTGGTAATAAGATCATTGAAATCGGGTGTGTGGTTCCGGAGAAAATCGTGTCACGTAGTTTTCATATTTTTGCTTATTACTTCTAAACGAAATATCGGACCACGAAACAATTCAATAGTGATATAGTAGGCAATAGTATATCACTATTGAATTGTTTCGTGGTCCGATGTTTCGGTTCAAAGTGATTTACTAGGCAATTTTCAAACAAAAGTAAAAGCGAACGAGTCGGTTCAGCCATCTCTAAGAAACAGGCGATAGAAAATAAGCTGCACCCTCTCTCTCTCTCACACACACACACACATGCACACACACACACACACACACACACACACACACACACACAAACACACACACACACACAAACACACACACACACACACACACACACACACACACACACACACACACACACACACACACACACACACACACACACACACACACACACACACATATATATATACACACACACAAACACACACACGCACACACAAACACACACACACACACACAAACACACACACACTCACACACACACACACACACACACACACACACACACACACACACACACACACACACACACACACACACATACACACACACACACATACACACACACACATACACACACACACACACACATACACACACACACACACACATACACACACACACACACACATACACACACACACACACACATACACACACACACACACACATACACACACACACACATTGCTTAGTTCGTCGAGCTTTCGTCGAGCCTCGGCCTTCCTCGGATCAACTTCGTGTTTCTCGACCAATTTGTAACAAATTACAGTATGACAAAGGTAAAAAGTCTTATACTGTAAAAGCACCTAATTCTGCGCACCTCACGTTTCAGTCAAAACTTCAAAATTGCTGCATATTTCCATCTTAATTAACACATCTAGGAAAATATGTGTACTGTAAATATGTATACATTGAGCTACTCATTTGAGAATGCTATGGTTTCTCAAATATGCGAACCAAAAAAATATGCGGAGCGCGACTTGGGAACCATGCGCAGAGTTAAGTGCGTTTACGGTATTACTTATACATTTGTAGGGCCAATAATACTATACAATATTGCCGAAATAACTATCTTTTGTATTTATGATTCATTCCTGGTCCACACTCGCTGGTGCACAGTTAGCTCTCGTTGTGCATCGCCGAGTGTAAACCGGGAGTGGGCCGTAAATACAAACGCTAGAGTAATAATTTGTTCTGCAATATTTTATATAACGCTTAGCACTATAAATGTCCTATGCATATTTTTTCAAATTTTGCTTGGCTGAGGTGGTACAGCTAAATAAGTAAAATCGGAGCACAAAGAGCAGCGTAGCTCTGTTGAAGATTACGTTTCTCTGAATGAAGCACCGTATATTCGTATATATTTAAGCTTTTAGCGAGATTTGTTTTGGAAAAATGAAACCAAGTAAAGTTCCTTGAGATACTGGCCAACTACAAGCAAATGAAGAGAATGTGCTGCCCAACGTAGCGATAAACTCGCTGGATATTGATTCGCCGATGTTGACAGCTAAACGTCAATCAGCTAAGTGGGACTTCTACTAAAGCCAGGGGTGGACTGACCCACCACGGTATGCACGGCGGCCCTCGATGAAAAAGTTTGGCGTCACAAAAAAACGACGAGAGGTTTGTAAATCCTAAGTAACTCATTAATCAATTACACTTGGACCCCTATGGTAAAAAGAATCGCATGTCATTTAGTTTAAATACCTACAAATTGACTGATAAAATTTTGTATTTGTTTGTTTGGTTATTCTAAGTGCATCCCAAATGCCAAGAAATCTACAAATAGAACAACTAAAATGGTCTTCAAAAAATGAACGTTTCTGAAACTAAAGCTTCACCGGTTTGATATACGTGATATATAAATCATTAACATTAGACGCTAAAAACTCGTTCTGTTTTGTCCCAATTTCCCAAAAGTACTTGGGCCCCAAGCTCCATAGAATGCTCATATAAAATAAGATAAGATGCAGCTGCAGATCTTCCGGGAGACGATGCGCTGCCTGGAAGAGCAGGAGTATGCGGAATTGGAGCAGGTGCATCGTTCTCAAGAAACGTGAAAATTCCACCAGAAACTTCATGCATCCCGCAAAAGTTTGGTGCCACGAGCTGACATGTGTATCTTGATGGTCGATCGTGAGCTGACCAAAAAGTAGAAGCAGCACTTCGATAAACAACCGCCCAGGGCGTTGAACCATGGTGACGGGGAAGGCTGACAAACGTGACAAAGTTGAGGAGGCCATGAAGCAACTGAAGTATGATAAATCGGCTGGGAAAGATGGCACTGGAGTGGAACTGATTCAGAGGTCCCGGGAGAACTTGTCTCTTGCCTGCATCAACAGATTTTGGTTTTTGTATACAAAATAGCTTCCGGAGGAGTGAAAGGACGGTGTTATTCACCCAATTTACAATAAAGATAACATACCCAGCTAGCATCAACTCGTATATCAATGTACGAAAACTATCGTAAATATCTTCTAACAAATTCGAAATCGTAACTAAAGCTGGATAAAGTGGGATAAAGTTGATTTTCTGTCGTATATAATGATAATTACTGACATACATTACGAAAAAAATCGAATATAGCCTAAACTTATGCAGTTAATTCAAGAAATGGAGAATTATTTTCAGTTAAAAGCTATTTAGGTTGAAATTGAGTGTTCTTCATTTGACAAAAAAAAAATCGAATTGAAATAAAATAAGAAAAATGTTAAAATTTTGCCTCTAAGTTGGCATCGAGGCATGTGTGTTCGAATCTCGGTTGGGAGAGGCTGTAAGAGTCCATAGAATCGAGTTTCTTCGAGACGTGGCCAGGGTCGAAACAAGCTGACAACTTATCCTGCATGCTTTTCAAGATCGCTCTTGAGGGGGTAACTCGACAAGCAGATATCCAACCAAGAAGTTTGATTTTTATTAATTGTAGCAAACTACGCAAGCTATGCGCTCTGATATTACAGCCAAAAGCATTATCAAGGCGCAGACCATTTGCGATAGACTGATAGCATAGGCCAGGAGGATTGAGCTTAAAATAAATGTGTCGAAGACAAAATACATACATGATAGAGACTCAAACGAGACCAACGCGCGCTTTTCGCGGACGGTAATTGTTGACAACGACGAACCAGAAGTGGTAGATGGGTTCGTGAATGTGGGATCGCTGGTGGCCGCGGACAGCAACACAAAACAAATGAGGAGATCCAGCGACGTATTCAAGCAGGACATCGAGTCTACTTTGCCCTTCGCAATACGGTACGATCAAGAGGCCTAAGCCGCCGTACGAAGCTGACAATGTGCAAACCACTACTAGACCGATAGTTTTCAGGGATTTACCAATGCGCACTGACGACATACACGCCCTTGCGGACGATATTTGGCGGAGTACAAGCTGGAAGTGAAGAGTGACGCAGGTACATGAATCAAAGGACACTACTTGAGGAGACTACTAACGGATTTGGCGATAGTCGGTAAGGTACGGTGAACAGGATACGTCGCTAACGATAAGGAAAACGACCGGCACTCAGAACAGAGGGACTCAACGTGCGATATGGCTTGACCGAGTCTAACCGACATTTTTTATTTTTTAAATAGAAAAAGCTACAACTTCAGAAACGCCTGCGAAATGGGCGACGAGTAATCCAAAATCAAGTTGAATGAAGCTTAAAACAGCACGAACCATCCCGACTCTAAGCTGCTGATGATGACGAGGATCGTACAACCAGCCCTGCAAATTTTCTTGTGCTTTAAACCAGGATCCGGCATAGTCGATACAAATAAATGAAGCTGACTTTCTTTCATCTTCGCGTTATACATGAAGCGACTGGTTTCATTTATTGAACAGAACGTTTCAAGCAAGCGTCAGCTGAAGTTGGTGACTGTTCCAAGTGACGACAACTGAAAGTCAGGCACGAAAATTCAATGCATTTGCGTTAAAAGTTATTGAACTTCTTCTGAATATTTGATAGAAAAGTGAAAATGAAACTTTAAACCCGAGAGTCATGCTGAAGTGAAACCCGTCTTACTGACACTGATTGAAGCCAGGTTGGAGCGAAGCGGTGTTGCTTCTGTTGAAACCGAAGATTGATTGCTTCATTGTCGAGTGACGATTTGCAATTGAAAGTGACGTTGTCGGATCCTGCTCTAAACTGATTGCTGTGAAATTTCAAGCTCGAAAGTGTAGAACAAATTTTCTACTGGGGGAGGGGGGGGGGTAGATTTGAACACCCAAACTCCCCCCCCCCCCGCGTCGCTGCGCCCATGTTCCTATGTGCTTCACAAAGAATTGCAGTTGCACTGAATAAGCCCGCGTATGTTTACTCTGATACAAGACGCTCATTACACCGGTTATTGTCTGTGAACAATGAAGTGAACAATATATGAGGAGGATCAACGAGTGCTCGAAGTGTTTGACAGACAAACCATGCACTCGCGAATCCAGAATTTAAAAAGCGACTAAAACTGAACGTATACGATGGGGAGGGCATGTTAGAATGCCAAACAATTACCATGCGAAGATGGCATTTGCTTCAAATCACAGTGACCATCTCCAAACCAGGTGAAGCGAGATTTGGCGGCGAGTACACGAATCCCAATGAATTGAAAAGCGGCAGCCAACAACCGAGTTAAAACTGTGAAATCTTCGTTCGACAGGTTATGTCTTAGAATAGAAAGCCAATTAAATAAATAATTACTTAAACCAATTATATGATTTGCTGTCCTTGAGTACTGTTATGTTTCTTGAGTAGATGCTGTTTTTTGTTAACTGATTTTCATTAGAATATTGCAAAATGGGGCCTCTAATCTCAAAGACCCGGTAGTAGACCCTTCGGCTTTCAGTTCGCTCCCGAAAGCAGCTGCATATACCGATGAAAAGGAATCAGGAGAAACCGTCCGTTTCTGTTTTGATCCTCCAGATCTTGTAGCAGCTTCAGTTTGATGATGAAGCAGCCTGTATAAAGTTTGCGGCGCGGCCGCGAACAGCAGCGCGCATTTATCAGTCAGCAGCAAAATGCCTTCCGGAAGATTTGCGCCCAAGTATTAGCAAAGCCTGAAGCGATCTTCGATTTTGTAGCGTGCAACATAACCTTCTCTTTGTTGTTCTTACACTATGGGGTCCCTTTCGACTAATTGTCTACCGAAGATCAGTGATTTATCAATCTCTTGTTGATCTTGGAGAATCCGGCAGGGAAGTGAATGCGTTCAGAAAGAAGCATTACCTTAAATGATTTGAACCGAAGTAGGAGAATGTAAGTCCTTAAGTAATACCCGGAGAGTGGAAGAAGGAATCACCAAATCATTGTTAGAACTGCATCATAATGCACGACACCTGTAAGTTCAAACTCACCAGAGTTCGTAGTGATAAACAGTACGGGTACGAAGATTTGGTGAGTTCCAAGTGCGATTTCACCCATGCAAGCGAATGAATCAACTTCTTTCGCTTTCGACAACGACTCGGAAGTGTCTTGGTAATCAAGTTGTCCGGCCACTATCAGTGACCGATCACGCAACTGCTACCTGAGTTCGATTACAAAAGATTGCACAGTCATTGTTAAAGAGCCAGATTTCCGCTTCTACGGGATGGATCTGGTAGAAACATTCCGACGGGAAACACTGCCCATTAATGTCTTCGCCTACTGGTCAATGATTGAAGCTCCATCTCAGATCTGATTCGACTCGAAAAATATTTGATCGGAACAGGTCTCATGCTCGACTGGAAACCCCAATGTCAGTAGGATGTAATGTTTGAATTTTGTTCTCGTAATTACCGATTCTCTGACGATGGGTTAACCAAAATCATCTAGCAAGACTCCAAAGTTTTGGAATCTGACTAGTCTTCGGCTAAGCAATCCTCTTCCAAACTGACCATTGCTGCGCATCTGCGTAAGCCAAGCAGCTGGGAACGATGCTTTACCCACTAAACCATCGACATTTGAAAATCAGGACCGAACTTCGGACCATCTTAATGGTGTTGGCATAGCCATATTTTGAGGCCGAAGCCATAGCAAGAAACTAGTGTTGGGGCGAGTAACCAGCGCGTTTTGCGAGAGAAGGACTCGCCTTGCGATAGATCTTTAGCAAGTTTCGCCTTGTTTAATAAGTTAATTTTTTCCGTAAGTTCAGAAAACTCAGAAACCAACTACAACCTTGTTGAAATACATTACAAGCAAGTATCATTTATCCCTATTGGCAAAAATAATTTGCAAGATACTTCTCGCATTCAGTGTGCAGGCAGACTACAGAATCGGTTAGGCAGTCTCGTACTGAAACCCTCTAATTTTGGCACCGTTAAAGAACAAAGTCTTTTGGGGAGAAAATTACAATCATAAACAATTGAATTAGGAACACATAACTTTTTTTACCGCCGAATCATTCCATTTCCGCACCGTTCCACCGCACCGGATCGGTGATGATAAGGGACACGGGGGAGGGGAGGGGCAAACCGAAGCACGATCGTGTTCTGATCATTATATTTATCCGCGCTTTGCTTCTTTCCGTTTCTTTTTTATCTTTGAGCAGCACATTTCGCCACGCCATTTTTGAATCAATATTATTAAACTAATAAAATTTAAAATTTCGTGCTCTCTCGCGTTCGCAGCATCTTGCTTTAGGTTTTATTTTTTTTTTGTCTTCGGCTCTTACCGTCACGGATCCGTGTGGGGACACTGTGTACTGCGGCATGCCTGGTAGCAAGAGGGAGGTAACCGTTCATGAAGGGGATCCTTGCGGGATCGAGTGCTCACATTTATTATCGGTGTTCGATAAGGGAACCTGCGAAGCTGCCCGGGCAGGAAGAGCAGGGGATCTTATTATTTTATGCTGCTTTGCTATCTCTTTCGCCTGTGCCTGCGCTGCGATGCGTTTGACTCGAACGAGAACGAGAGGCAGCGCAAAAGAATGAGCAATTTTTAAATGTCAGTTTTTTGAAACCGGATACAGGTTGATGTATGTTATTTATTATTTTTTATCTTGTATCATATTTTCCAATAGACAGAATATCAACGGCTTGCTGGGCTTCTTACTAGGTAGATAATATTTGGCAAAAAATGTTGTGCTTCTTAGAAATAGTGATAAAAAATCTAGGAATCTTTTTTTCCATGTCAATATTTGCTTATTATTTCAATATTACAGAAATCAACATTAAATATGTTTTTAATCAGATGAATGCATGAAAATGCGATGTCATTGAGAATATTTCAAGTTGATGAAGACTATAGAAACCAACAGCAAGTATCTGTTATGAAATTCATTTCTGCGGCAGCAAATTTTTAATTGATCAGAGATGTATTTTGATATTGAATTAACTCGTTTTGATGTGGTTTGACCCTTATGTTGAGTAATACTTAGATCATTATGTCAGACTGGAAAATGATAATCAATATTATTACAACTTGCCTTTTTTTTGGCAAGTAGAAACAGTTTGATTGTAAAATGAACTGTTAAACGCATGTTGCTCAAGATTAGTTTATAGAGTTTAATTTGCCAGTTTGACTTAAGGAGGGTCCTACTCTGGAAGGTTGAAGTATAACAGATTTTCGTGATTTATTTCCGGGTGTTGGAACTAAAGTAAATTGTTAGGGTGTTCTGGTTATAAGTTAAGATATATTTGAAGAAGTATTTTGTATTTTTTGGATGCAAAAATAGTGATATTGTGCTGTTGTCAACTGGACGTGTGGATGCTCTCAGTTTCTTGCTGACGGTACGTGTCTGGAACCAATTACCAAATTATCAAAATTGCGGCAATTAAAAACAAGAAAAACTGGTTCGTATCAATGTAGAAGTTCTTTTTCACATGCTGGAAAAAAAATCAGCCGAACATGGTTTTTCGACTTTCCAGAGTGGAGTCCCCTTTAAATTAGATAGTTTTAGCCTTCAGATTTGAATTTCCGCAATTTTTCGTGAATATGCAAAGTATTGTATAGATTTTTGTGGTTACCTCATGCCTAGGATATGCATGCGTAATCAAATATTTAATTTTTTCGGCAAAAACGTATTTGAACTTACTAGAGACATCGCCTCAACCAGTGGCTTTATACAACTTTTATCCGATAAGCTGTCCGTAATCCATCTAAACGTCCGCACGTTTTCTCGTCCATGAGGATGCATCCTTCGTACCTCGTAAGAACCTCATTATACAACTCCCAGGCACGTCTTTTGACCACTAGCTAACTCAGTGCCCTGTTTGACTTACTGGCGCCAAAAGATCGAGATCATTCTTGCGGACAAATCCTTCTGACAGTGCTTTGGCTGGCATTGAATTTCTTGGCGATATCATAATCCGGGCACAGCCCTGGGTTTGCCCTAATTGTTCTGAACAACTCCAAATGCAGCATCAGAACTTTAGAAAAAAAAATACAGGTCTCAAACCACAAAAAATGAAAACATGAATATTTTTGATGTTTTTACAAGTTAAGCTTTAAGTTATAGTTCAATTCATCTGGATTTAACCCTTTGGTGCCAACGGCAGCCTTTTGGCGGATTAGAGGTATTACTCTAATCCCTATAAATCCGTAATAGTAAAATGTTTATATTAATATTCACTCATACAAGAGAAGGTATAGCCTAATCTATCCATTCAAATACTTATTTTGATATACAGTCAGTCCACAATCATGGGTCTCACACAATTCTCGGGTACTTTTCCATTTCGACGTATCTGACAATGAGAGATTCTCTTCGTGTCCCCTCTCTTCTGCTTTTGCTTGCTGTCAGATACGTCAAAATGAAAAAGTACTCGAGAATGATGGGTCATTGTAGTTTTTTCTGCCGATTAATGCGTGAACTGATTGATGAAATTGTTCCTCATAAGTAGCATTAACCATTTTGTCAATCATTAGGCGATATTCAAACGGAAATAAAATGACCCATGATTGTGGACTGACTGTATAACGTTAATTTGAGATACTTATTTCAACGAAAGTTGAAAAAATTAAACTTGGGTAACCACAGAGGGCTAGTTGTTGAAGAAACGAGAAAGAGAACCTTCTGCGTCCATAATTTGGGCTGATCTTCCACTACCTTGCTTGCGACTAGTTGTTGGGCATCTTGGGATATGGTAAACAGTTCAAGCCGCAACATATTTGTTTTTTAAATGTTGTACCGTATACTTTTTGCCGAGATTTCTCTTGCAGTTCGTAGAAGTGTACAACGCGCTCCCGAAATGCTTTTTGTTTCGACGCCATTTTTAGCAAAACTGGGCAAGCATAAACAAAACAAAAAATATTAACAAAAATAGAAGAGAGAGAGAGCTAACACATACATACTCTCATTTCACTCTGAGATCGTTTGTTGTTGAGCATAAGGGCCTCAAAAAAATTCCAAAATTTTAGTTGCCACCCCTTAGTTTTCACAGTCTAAGTTATCGCCCTTTTTAGGTTAGGTCGCCCGGGTGTTAGGTAATTCGGTGCTAATATTTCAGCGAATAATAAAGGATTATATTCTTCTACGCAAAATGGTTAAATCTATATCATTACAGAGTAGCGAAGCTTTTAAATAAGTGTTTCTCAAGCTGTTTTCATCAAATTTTCCCTAAAAAAAGCGTAATAAAGTTGATTGCTTTTATCTACAAATTTACAGCTCTGTTATCGTTCTACAATTCGTTCTTTGACGTAAAATGTTTTAGTTTCGTTGCAATTTAATTTGAGTATTGTTTTGAGTTTTGAATTAGTATCAGAAAGCTGCACGAATTTATACATCAATTTATAGCACACTAGATCATCGCGTGCGGTGTATGCGGTATGCGTTGGCGTAGCTAGGAAATTTCCCTGGAGGGGGCCAAGGGGGTGTCTTCAAAAAAATTTTCATTATAATCCTGTTACGCCGGCTGTCACCGATAGCACAGGGATTTGTAAGGAAATACCAGGCGGGCTTCATGAGGGTCCGCGCAATTAGGGACCAGATGTTTACTATCCGACAGATCTTGCAGAAATGTCGGGAGGTGCCCACGCTCACACGCTGACCTCCCTCCCCGGATTCATTTAGACGGTGATGAAATCGAAGTGGTAGAAGAGTACGTGTATCTGGGTTCACTGGTTACCGCAGGCAACGACACCAACAGAGAAATACAATGACGCATTATGGCAGGAAATCGTGCCTACTTTGGACTCCGCAGGGCGCTCCGATCGAGCAAAATTCGCCACCGCACGAAGTTAACAATTTTCAAGACGCTGATTAGACCGGTAGTGCTTTACGGCCATGAGGCATGGAGTATGTTCGTGGAGAACCAACCTGTAAGAGGCGAACGAACCATGAATTGCATCAGCTGCTTAGGGAACCACCCATCGCTCACACCGCAAAAATCGGTCGCCTGCGATGTGCTGGACACGTTGTGAGGATGTCGGACGACAGCTCGGTTAAAAAAATTCTCAATAACGATCCGACTGAAACGAGACGGCGGGGCGCGCAACGAGTAATATGGATCGATCAAGTGGAAGGCGACCTGTGGGCCCTACGCATACTACGTGGCTGGCGAATTGTGGCCATGGACTGAATGGAATGGAGACGACTTCTTCATACAGCAGGGGCAATCATGGGCTGGAGCTGATTAAGGCAAGGCGGAGGCGTATGAATCACAAACTACTGGTACTGTTTGGAGAGATTCCTATCGTCATCTGGCGCAAGTCAGTAGGCTATGATGGGCCGGGCACGACGTAAAGATGCCGGATGACAGTGCGACGAACACAGTTTTTTTCAACAAGTGCATCAGCACCAGGAATAGGAAAGCTCAACGTGCACCAGGAGTAAGGACGTAGATCAGCAAGTGGCGTCAGCGATTGACCATGACATTTTGCAGATTGTGGAAAATGATCTCATGAAAAGCATAAATAAAGTTGCGCCACAGCCCCGTATCACACTGGAAGGTGTGGAGCGTGCTGTACCGGGTAAAATGCACTAAGCAAATTTAAAAGGCTTGATGTTTACCGAATTATGTAGGCAAAAGTGGAAGTAAGCCCTCAATTTATGAAACACATTGTAGTTGCTATTGTTGTTTTACATAGTTTTACATTACTGGGGGAAGTCCCCCAGTACCAGACACCTAAGGATTTTGACATATATAAAATCAACACTTAGCATAACTTCAGTTTTTATTCACTGGAAGAGTAATATAGAAGACTATTTTCCAATAAACTATTTTCACAGAAATCATAAAATAGACTATTTTTACAGAAATTATAAAATAAACCAATTCAGAGCTTATATTTGTGAAAAATACATGTCAAAATGCTTAAAATTTCTTATTGGCCATTGCAAATAATTTCAAAAGTTTTTGTCACCCCCCCCAGCCAACATTTTCGTACGTATATCAAAGTAACAAATATGATATATGTACCGATATATATCAAGAGAAATCGCATTCGATGCACGAAACCAGCATATGCGTACTGTTTTGGAGGCGATATACATACTGCAAATTATATGAGAACAATTCACATTCATAAGTACTTGTATACGATGAAATCAGACTCAACATAATTAGTTCCATAATGCTATACAATTCAGTGACGAAAATCGTTTGTGAATCAGTTACTATCATTTTGTGCGAATAAATGTAAACTAGGGTGCGCTTTATTAAGCTTTATGTATGATTTTGAGTTTGTTTAGCGATATTTAAGATGATTTTCACACATTATTATACGATTTGTGGTTTGCTGGGCCCACCTCCCACCCTCCCCGCCTTGGAAATTGATTTGAAAAATCGAGGGACAAAAAAATAATTTGTAGGATACGAGTTAATTTTTTTTCATAAAAGCAATAGTCTGTGGGTTCTACAGCCTGAAAAACTCGAAAAATGAGTTTACGAGTTGAGTTAATGCCTCTAGTACGAAACAGAAATGCAAATTCGAACCACGGAATTTCCGAAAATCGGCCGAAAATGTTTTCTTTCGTTTTTGTCTTTTTTCGTAGATTTTCGCATGGAAAATAATAGCGCATATATTAAAAGCAAGAATAGATTTGGTTTTCACGTTTAAACTTAAAGTAAAAATGCCTCAAATCAATATTTTTTTTCGCTCGATTAAAAAAATCTCTGTTGTTTTTTCGCCCCCGTTCAGTGGCCCAACACCGGAAGGACAAAAACTTTATAATATATTTGTAATGGCCACATGCATACTTGTTGATTAAAGATGTTTAAAAAATTGCCTTGAATAAAAATCAACAGTTTTCTATGCACTACATCAAAGCTCTACTGTTTTCTTCGAAAAATTGATCATCAACTGGTTTCCTTGAATTTTTCATATTTAAGATAACCGGTACGGTATAGGTAATGTTTTCTTTCTTCTCAATCTCTTTTTTTTTTGCAGAATTTTAATTTCATACAAGAATTTGACTGAACCACCTAAAGCATTTTGCTGTCCGGTAGTGGGGGACGGCTTGGTGTCCGGTACTGGATGACGGGAGTCACTTAGTAGAAACTATATTTTTTTACGAAGTGAATATATTTGTGGAAAAATGAACCATGGAGCTTGAAAAATACTTATTGAAAGGTATTTTATACATTAAAAGCGAAATTTTATCCGACTGAATGATGATGTAATACTGATCCGAAAATTAGCTGAAACATAACACTTCGATCGGTGGCAGATATGGCCCGGCAACGTCGAAACAAATGAAGTGACTTGTTTCATTTGTTGAACAGAACGTTTCAAGCAAGCTTCAGTTGAAATTGGTGGCTGTTTCAATTGACGACGACTAAAAGTCAAGTACGATTTGTCGATATTGCCTAGGTTAATTATAACGTATGTGGTGTATTATAGGAAATGCTATTCAAAGTCAATTCATTTGCATTCAAAGTTGCTGGCCTTCTTCAGGATATTTAACAGAAAAGTACAAATGACAAGTTAGAACCGACAGTCGTGATGAAGTGAAACCCGTTTCACTGACGCTGACCAAAGCCAGTTTGGAGGCGAAACGATGCTGCTTCAATCGAAACTGAAGCTTCATTGCTTTATTGTTGAGTGACCATATGCAATTGAAGGTGACGTCGGGCCCTGGCGGCAGATAAAAACAAACAAATCTCTGTTTTCATGAACGATGCTGACATATAAAATCACCCATGCTAATTTTTTGTCTTTTTGGTTGATTTTATCATATTAGCTGCTAAGGTGCACCATTTGAACTATGAAAGTCAGACGTGTCCGGTATTGAGAGCTGTCCGGCGCTGGGGGACTTCCCCCTACGTGCCAAACAGTGTCCGTCGCACGCAGTAATCTAGTGTGCTATGCGTGATATATGAATTCGTGCAGTTTTCGGATACAATTTCAACACCTAACACGAACCGTTTAAAATTAAATTGCGACTAAACTAAAAGAGTTAGCCGCTTCAGGCCAAAGAACGAAATGTAGAATTATAACAGAACTTCAAATTGTATCAATTTTATCACGCTTTTTTGGGAAAAATTTGATGAAAACTCCTCGAGAAACACTTATCTCCAAGCCTTTTTATTTTGGGAGGTTATCAAATTTTATGAAATAGACAGTTTAAGAGCAATTTTCAGTACAAAATTTCAGTACAAAAATTGCGGACTATTTTTGGTGGAGTATAAATAGCGGATAGAAGAGGGTGGCGTAGGCGTATGAATCACGAGTTACAGGCACAACTTGGAGATTCCCATCATACGTGAAGGTTGGGAGACGACACTGGGCCATTCACGGCACAAGGACACTAGATGGCTCTGCAGAGAAATTCATTCTCTTCAAGAACCCTACCGGCACTAGGAAAAGAGGGGCCCAACGTGCTGGATGGTTCGACCAAGGCGCTCAACGAATTAACGACGAGTAGCGCAAGACCGAGTAAAGTGGAGGGGAATTCTTAATACGGCAAGAGCCACCCCGGCTCTCTGCTGGTAGAAGAAAAGAAGAAGGAATACTATCCTCAACTGCAACTATTCTGTTTATGGTGTTGAATTATACAACTTTATATTTGTTATACAAGGGATTTTTCCCCATCGAATCCAATTGAATCCATGTAGGCCAGATGAAAAAATAAAAATAAACAAAATATGCAACATTATACTCTATTCAATTAATTTTACTATTTTGTATTAAAATTACTTTCTACAAATTGTTCATCCAAGCACATCCAAAGAATGGAAATGACGTTACGCTACATCTTAAATGGACTATGATGTACGGAACTGTTACCTAAAATATAGAATTTCAAGATTCTATAGTGCTACGTGTTTTTTATCACCTGCAAAAGCAAGATGGAGAACAAAGTTATCCAAACTTTTATCAATCTGTCAAAATATTGGCAAGGAAATTACGAACCATGGTTTCTCAACAAACACAGTTCAAAGGTTCTTCCCTTTAATAGTAATAAAAACCGTTCTTACAGTGAAACGTCGCCCTACGTAGACTACGAAACGATAGCAGAAGCATTGCATCCTGCGTAGCCCAAAAAAGGACCGAAAATAAGATATTGCTGTAGCTAATTAGATATATATGTGCAACACGAGATCGGCGGTTGACCGCAATCAAGCTGAGATCAGCATAAGAAATCACAAGACCAAATTACCCATTCCAGTGGAGCCGAAAAAAATGCCAACCCCGATACACAGCGCTCCGTACACGAAAAATGCCCACAAAGACCCGTTATACTCGGGTCCCGCGTGTGGGTATGCGCAAAATATCGTGTTATTATTGAACAACCGAATCGAATTTTCGCCATGTTTCCCAAAACGGCCGGCCATGTAACAGGAGAACGAACAACAAACTGGACAAGAAACAGAACTTGCAGTGCCCCTTGCTATGTTGCCACCCGAGCACCCGACCCCGGTTCCCGACACTGTGGCAGCAACGGTTGAAACGATCCGGACCGGATCGTGACTTGGGTCGAGACGGCTTTTCGAATTCGATTGCCTCGCCCGCGTCTCGCTACATGTCCCGAAACGGAGCGCGCGTGTCGCCTTCTGCACCAATACCAGCCGCCGCGGTCTTGTGGTCTGTGGTCACCGCACATCATCACGCATGGCACCGACCGACTGGAAGAAGGTAGAGTTTGAACACGGGTTCGCTCTCCGGACTCCGGATCGAAGCTTATAACGGAGACCGCTTTGACTTGCAACGCACGTTTTTATCGAGCCATTACTCCGGCGTAGATCTCGGACGGATTGCGCCGCGCCGGGGACCCGGGCGTGGAAACTAGAGCCTGCCTGAGTTTCGACCGAGACTCGCTAGGAATAGCCACCCGAATGGTGTCGGTTGAGTCATCTATGCCATTGCTAGGTTCGGATCAAAAAAAAAACTTATTGGTGATTATTGGTTATTTATAGCCGAACCGTTGTGTTGTTGCTGATGATGTGCAATCAATGATTGAAACGCCATTCAAAAAACTACAGTATTGATGAGCTAAAAAAAAGCTTGTGCTTAAGAATTCCACAAGAGACTTTTAGTAAAAAAAATTTATTATCTGTTATGTAGCATTTTGAAACATGTTGCTTTTATACAGCAGAGGAATTTTTTGCCACACTATATTTGCTTCACTTGTGCATTTTCTCAATCTAGATGATCGTTAAAATGTGTGAAGTGGTTGTTGGGATTCGTTTCACTTTTAGTGTAACGTTTTATCAACCAGAATGGTGCAGATATTTTTTTTGCTTTTTGCGGTAACAACCTGCTGTTTGAATGAAGTAAAATGCACTACTGCTGCCAATTGGTGTCTTTTGTTAATTCTCTGAAGGGTGCTGTAAAGGTTTTTTTAAATAACATTTGAAAACATGCAACACTTTTATGCTCGATGTCTCAATAAGTGTATTTTTTGCTAAACCAAATTGTTGTTCGTTCTCTGTTTTCTAGTAACAATGGTTTTGGAAAGATTTTATTTCCATCTTAATTCCACGGAAACTTCCAAGTGGGTTTCATTAAAATGAAAACGTTATAAAATATTATTTGAACCTGATTCTTCATGTCATTACTTTTTTTTTTATCAAATCTTGCATTCTTGGTTCCTAAAATTCAGCTGCCATTAATTTGGTGTTTATCACCGAGAAAAATGAGCCACTTTTATGGTCTTAACTGATAGACATCAGAAGACGTCTAAGTCTTTTTCTCTTGTATGTTGTATTCCATTGATTTATTGAAGACTGTTGTTTAGACTTTACTATAACATTGTTTAAAGCTGATTCTAACGCGCAACTATTCAGAGATCCCGATAAAGACTATTGATATTTCTATTCGCTAAACAATTTACGTCAGCTTGGTATTAAACTGACGTGCTTCAAGCATCGAAAAGTTTTATGAGAAAGTAAAACTAGCTGGTTTCCATCAGAAATGGTTTAACCAGCGAACGAACAACCATGTTTGTTGTTTTCTGTTTTATTCATCTGACCATAAAATAATTTCTTCCAAGATCCCGAAATGACGATGCATTGATTGAACCTACGACGATTATAGAAAATAAAATACTATCAGTCTTTCAGCTAAACGATCGGAGTGAAAAGCCCCGTTTGGCTACAGGCTACGTGCCTTCATTATCGTGAGATTTACTACATCAATTAACGACTATCGCCCGATGCAAGAAGAACAATAAACCAGGCGGCGTTCTGTCCGGACTGCGATCGAGGAAAATTGAAAATTCTGACAGTAGAATGGCGTGCTTCGCGAAAAGTATCGTTGCCCAGTTTGGACTGACGCGAAAACAAAAATACGCAGTGAACTCATCGTTAAAAGATGCTGCGCCTTTTTGGTCTGCTGTACCTCCGATCGGGGCTGATTCGCCCACCTTTCCACCTTTCTTCACCCCACACGTCCCCCACTATACATGTATAGTTGCTGCAGTACGTACGTACGATCCAGTCGGCGTCGTCGTTCTTATTTTCTTGCTCGTTTCCACCGCAGCGGCCCTACACCATCATCGTGCAAAGATGACGGCCTGTGGATGATGCAGCACAAGTCGACTTTTTGGCAGTCCAACGCGAAACTGGCCAGCTTGCTTCTCGCGGGCAACAGCACACAAAAAAAATGGAGATCAACGACCGATCTTTTATCGTTGTTATTTTTGGTTTCTCCCGCCTCCGAATGCGCGTCGGCAACGCTTTCGGTGTAAAGCTCCAGAACCTACCAATCAGTTCAACCATCCGTGCATCCAGGGGAAGCTGACGGAGGTGGTGGTGGTGGAGGTGCCTGGTGCTGCTAGTTAAGAGTGACCAAGAAGAGAGGAATGCGATTTGCTGCGTTTTTTGCCCCCAGATGGAAGGGATAGTCTTTGTCCAAAATTAAAGTTCTTTTTTATCGCGAATAAACGTTCTCAAATTATCAACAGTTACTGAATACACATCATTCTAATTTGATGAAAATTAGTGTACCGAGTTGCTCATAAGGTCTGCAAAAAGATCGGTTTATTTTCATACACGTTTAAAGCAATTCCATGAAAAAAAAAGTACTAACAAAATTGCAAAATTGAGCCGCTTATGTTCAAAACTTCAAACCGATCAGACCAAAAACTCTAGATTTCTGGTTTACACTGTATGATCATTTTTTTACATTAAATTTTATAGAAAGGACGGGACATCAGCTTCGTCACGCCAGTGGATCTGAAACTATTAGATTGGGAGTTGACATTAGATTAGAATTTGGATCTTGGATGTAAATTCGAACTTGTATTCGGTTTTGAACTTGAACATGAAATTGTAATTAAAATTTGATTAAAATTAAAGTAATTAAAATTGAACTTGAATTTGCGCTAAAATTCATATGAAATTGGACGTAAATTTGGACGAACTAAGATTTGAAGCATAACTTCAAATCAAACTGCAAATTAGAATTAGCATAAGCATAAGCTTAGCATAGGATACCGGCCCATGTGCTGCTACTCCCTTATTGACCAGGACCGATGAAAATTGCAAAATCATGACTAGAAAAAGCATGCTTGGTACAACACACTGTTCCTCATTGTGCAACCTTATCAGGTCCCTGCATGCTGATCAATACCGATGCCGGCCACGTCCGAATGCGGGTCCTGGTGGGATGGGAAGGAATGTTAGTCCAATACTTGTTGCTACTAAAGATCAGCGAATACTCTGCATCTTCACAAGCATTTCGGGAAAGGAATTATTGTTAGTAAGGGTAAACGGGGTAACAACGCCCGCCGGGGTAAAACGCCCACCATGGTTTTACAGGGCCTTGCTCAAATTGGTGTTAAATGTTGATGACAGTCATATTACTGAATGCGTACGCAATATTTTACAATACCTTGTACAGCAATATCGTATAAACTATCGGAGAAATAAATAAAAATAGATTTTTCGTTATAATCGTTTCGTTTTTTATAACTTTGTTCCCGCAGAACTTAGGGTTTATTTTATTCAAAACGTTAAAACTTTCAGTAAATCCAACCCACATCGCTTCTCTGATCCTGTCTTCATCCGACAGTACCTAAATTAGGTAACTGTTCATGCAGTTTTGTTGAAATAAATAGTGAAATGTGTAAATCGGTCATTTGGGGGTAAAACCGCCCACAACGAACGGCGCAAGACCGTCGTGAATAATGCTAGTGCGATAAGGAGATTTTTAAAATAATTGCATAGTTTGGACCAAAGGATCTCAGATTTACATAAAACAATATAAATGTGCTTCGTTTATAGCTGGTGTACTGTTTGGAAAAATCTAAATCGCCAATTTTCCCTGCGGGCGCTATGGACATTTTCTTGTTTTCTCGGATATAGCTTTTTTTAATAATTCCTCCCTCTTGGGACAAATAACATAGAATAAACATATTTTTTATGAAAATATAGCAAATTATCTTAGCAATGGAAAAGTAATATGTATCTGCTTTATCAATCAGAACAATTTGAAATGTCAAAAAATGACCTACCGGATCAATTGCAGGAACTTTAATACCCATATTGTTAGTTAGATTTATCTTAGATCCTCTCTAGTCCTTAAAGATTGACTCCAGGATGCCTAACCCGATCCATCTTGTTGTCTAAGGAAACTACACGGTATCAATTTCAAGACTGTCGGTACCTATACTACTGATATTCTTCCAATACGAGTGGTTGCCGGACACTCTTTCGAACTTGCGAATCTCGGGGAACTATGTATTGTTTGATAGCAAACTGATTCAATTTGTTTAAATTAGATAAATTCATGAATCCAATGCCACCAGTTTCATTCAAATCGGTTGAATATTGTTAAAGTTATATGCTATGGCGGTTTTACCCCGTTAGTGGGCGTGTTTCACCCCGCATGGAAAAAATACTCTATTTTTTGGACGTGTTTCCAAATCGCAATAAAAAATAGAAAATCATTAGAGATATTTATGTTTTTATTTTTTATATGTAGGTAATAGATCAATTGTTCATTTAAAGCAGATAAATTAGAAATTGAGCTACAACTTTTTTTTATACAGGTGGTTTTGCTTAGGCGGGCGGTCTTGCCCCGCTTACCCAAGGAGGAGCTAGATAGAGATCCAATTTAGTTGAAATGTAATTTGTGGAAAACTACGCGCGGTTTCGGTGCAGAGTAATGCAACAAACGAGGCACAAAAACAAACGATGCTAAATTGCCATACGAAACAATGCTCGTTATGTAAACACCATTCATTTGAAACTAACCTGGATATTCAAGTTTTCTTGTAGTTATTAATTACGAAAAGTAAGATAAACCTTTTTTGTAAATTTAATAGGGTAAGACGGGGTAAGAAGGCCCGACGGAGTAAGACGGACTACGTCGATTTCGAATAGAAATCCTTAAAAATTTTGCAACTAGGCTACCGTACCCTCTTTGTTTACGTATTTGAATACTTTCGAAATACTCTGTTATGATTTCTTTCAGTTGAGTAAATACTATTGAAGTTAGTTTTGCAACTCTAAAAACGTATAAAAACTGCCACGATTCGTCTAACTCCGTCATGGTCCGTCTTACCCCTTTGGTGGTCCTTCTTACTCCGCCTGAAAATTGACGCGTGATATTTAGACGGTTCAAAAATTGACGAATAAGCTTGCAAAACAAAACACAAAAAACACAAAACACAAAACACAAAACAAATAGTTGTATAATTTTTAATGGTAGGTTAATAAAGGCTCATTCAGGTGTAATACAAGAAAAAGCGAACTTTCGAACGCATTTTTTGCTAGCAATTTAATTGCTTAGGCGGGCCGTCTTACCCCGTCTTCCCCTATAATGTAATGGTATTACATAAACAACCATGATTTGTTAATTGAGTCTCCAGCCTCAATCCTCCCTGGCACCACCTTATCGGTATTACTTCAGGGAGGGGCTATTGTGCTTAACGCACACTCTTAGATAACTACTGGACTATGGTAGTTAGGCTGTTTATTCGCCGTTGATCGGCTTTCCAGCGGTTTTGTAGCTCAAGTACGATCTGGGTAGCAGCCGCATTGACCGCTCCCCAGACGTCCGAGCTAGAACACATCCTTTGGACTAAGTTATCCGGAGTAGTGTCCTGTCCGCTCACTGCCATCATGCTGCTTCTCACGCCCGCGAAACGAGGGCCTATGAAGAAAGCATGTTCTGCAGTTTCCTCAACGTCCACGCATTCGGGACACGCGGGGGACTCCGCCTGCCCAAACTTGTGCAGATACTGTCTAAAACAACCATGCCCTGACAGAATGTGTCAGGTGGAAGTTAACTTCGCCGAGGCGCCTGTTGACCCACCCGGATAATTCCGGGATAAGTCGGTGTGCCCACCGGCCTCTTGTGGAATTAGACCATGCCCGCTGCCATGTGATCATCGAGGCCGATCTTGTGGTATGCCTCTAGTTCCACGTTGGTTGAAGCACTCTACGTCCTCGCTGATGATGATACCAATAGGCATCATACCCGCTAAGACGCAGATTGCGTCATGTGAAACTGTGCGATACGCACTCGCCACTCTTAAGCACATGAGACGATAGGTGCTGTCCAGCTTGGCTAGATAGCTTTTGGTACCTAACGCCGATGACCACACGGGCCCGCCATACCTGAGTATGGACTGGACCACGTTGGCTAATAGCCTTCGCTTGCTGCCATATACCGCAGAACTATTAGACATCATACGAGACAATGCCGAAATAGGTGTGGAAGCCTTCTTGCAGGCATAGTCGACATGGCTCCCGAACTTGAGCTTGTCGTCGACCATTACTCCAAGGAGTTTTAAGGACCGCGTTGATGAAATTGCAGTCCCCGACGCTGATATTTGCTTGCTGCACCGACTTGCGGTTGTTCACCACGATAACCTCCGTTTTATGATGCGCTAGGTCCAGTTTCCTGGATCGCATCCAATCTTCAACAATGCTTATAGAGTGGGCAGCCGTCAACTCAACCTCTCTGATAGATTCACCGTAGACTTCCAAGGTAATATCGTCCGCAAAGCCGACAATCACCACCCCTACCGGGAACTTTAGTTTCAACTCCTCGTCATACATGACGTTCCACAACTACGGGCCCAGTATGAAACCTTGCGGAACCCCTGCGGTGATTGGAACGCATTTCTGACCCTCCTCCGTGTTGTAGCATAGCACACGATTCTGGAAATAATTTTCCAGGATCCTGTACAGCGACACCGGCACCTGGACGTTCCGAAGCGAGTTGGCTATGGAGTCCCAGCTAGCGCTATTAAACGCATTTCTCACGTCAAGCGTGACAACTGCGCAATAACGGATACCTGTCCTCTTGCGCTGGATTGCCACCTCGGCTGTCTTCGTGACAGACAAGATGGCATCTACCGTAGATTTGCCTTTTCGGAAGCCGAATTGGTTCCTTGACAGACCGTTTGTACCCTCCGTGTACTGTACGAGTCTGTTAAGGATAACCCTCTCCAGTACCTTGCCGGCAGTTTCCTAGCTTCGGCAATAGGACCAGGTTCTGTCGCTTCCATCTGTCCGGGAAGTGGCCATCTTCCAGGCATCTACTCATTACTGCCCCGAATAATTCGGGAGCCTCTAGAATAGCCGCTTTAATGACCATATTCGGGATACCGTTTGGCCCCGGTGCCTTGCTCACCTTTACGGATTTGGCGATCTCGATGAGCTCCTCGTACGTAACCGTTACTTCCTCCCCGACCTCCAAACCGCCGTCGCCCACGTTACTTTGGATGTTCGGCTGGGAGACCGACCATCCTACGCTATGGTCTGAGATACTGGAACGTCGGCCCTGGGACGACTCAGCGGGCTGGGGCCAGGGCCTTGGCTCGTGGCGCGGAAAGAGGCCCTCGATGATCCGCTCCAGCATCTCTGGCGATTGCTCTGCGGGCGCCATCACGCCCTTGGTCTTTGCCATTACGATCCTGTAGGCATCACCCCATGGATTCGCATTGGCACTAGCACATAACCTTTCAAAGCAGGCTCGCTTACTAGCTTTTATCCCACTCTTAAGCGCTGCGCGTGCAGCAACAAGTGCTACTCGACATTCAACCCTGCCTTCGTCCGAACGAGCTCTTTGCATAATTCTCCTCGCACGAAAGCAGGCTCCGCGGAGTTCCGCAATTTCATCTGTCCACCAGTAAGCCGGTGACCTGCCATACCTAGGTCGACCTTTCCTAGGCATGGTAGCGTCACACGATCGCGACAATACCTCAACCAAATGATCAGCGTTCGGATCGGGCATACCGCGATCACCGCACTCTCTCCGGATCGCTTCCACAAATACTTCGGGATCGAAGTATGATGTCTTCCATCCACGGGTGGTTGTAGTGTTGGCTCTACTCGCCACCTGCCGCCTCGTTATCTGACCGACACCATAGCGGACCGCCTGATGGTCATTGTGCGTGTAGCCATTGTCTACCCTCCAGTCTCCTATCAGACCTGGACTGCCGAATGTCACGTCGATGATAGACTCCGCACCGTTCCTACTGAAGGTACTTGTAGTGCCGACGTTGGCCAAATCTACGTTGAGCTTTGCCAGAGCCTCAAGCAGAATCCGACCCCTATGGTTCGTGCGACGACTTCCCCACTCTACCACCCAAGCGTTAAAGTCTCCCGCCACAACCACCGGCCTTAGACCAGTCAGCACAACTGATAGTCGGTCTACTATCCGCGTAAACTGCTCGATAGACCATCTCGGCGGAGCATAACAGCTGCAGTAGAACACTCCACCCACTTTGGCAACCGCAAATCCCTCGTCTGCGGTTGACACAACTTCTTGAACCGGGAACCTGCTTGTCGTCCATATAGCCGCCGTCCCGGACCCATCCGACACCCAGTTGCCGTTTCCGGCAGGGACGCGATATGGGTCCGAGATGATGGCAACGTCCGTTTCCTCTTACCAACGCTAATATGCAGAGACATAGCGCCCTACTACGCCGGGACTGACCCCGTTAACTGCAAATTAGAATTCAATTGAAACTCAACATTGGACTGGAATTTGAACTTGAAATTCGAATCGATATCAGACATGAAGTAGGACTTGAAATGGGACATGCAATTAGGCTAGTAATAGGACTTATATTGAACTTCAAATTAGATTTGAAATCGCACATAAAATTGATATTTACATAAGAGCGAAAGTTGGACGTGAAAAAAGATACGAAATTTCACTTGGTAGGGTAGATGCTCCAGTAGTTGTGGTAGTATCAGTAGTGGTGGAAACTCGAAATATATCATAATTTTGGCGGATTTCGAGATAATTTCAGTTTTCTATTGTTAAATATATATTTGTTAACAGTTTTATCTAAAATACACAGTTAAAATTTAAGATGTTGGATCTAAAATTACAAATTCCTTTCGAGCAGACCAATAAAGTGCAATTGCTTAAGAAATACGTAACAATCCATAGCATTTTACCAAGCCTACGCTGTTATCCACCTGCTGCCATGCTCACTGCAAGCATTACTAAGGCGGTAAACAACATTCCACTATTATAGGCACATTTTCCACTATTATAGGAACATTACCACTACTTTAGGAGCACATACTAATGTCAGGAAAAGCAATATTGTAGATATATCAACCAGTAGAATGATATAATTTTGGTATGTATTTAAAGCCAACATTATGGTGCACCATATTATCATATAGTTCAATTGGAAACTGATAAATTGAGCGTTCAATAGTCTTTCCACGCTATCCCCCGACATAATCCCTCCATTACTGGAGCATCTACCCTATTGGACTAAAAATTGCATTTGAAATTTAACTTAAACTTGACATGCAAATTAAGGTTGCAATTGGACTTGACAGAAAACAAAGCGTTGGATCGAAACTTCTTTAAGACTTGACCCTTTTTTATCAAACAGACTTCGCAGCTAATGTTTAGATTACAGGACAATTACGGGGCTATTTCAACGATCCTACTGACTCTAACAGCATTTAAAACAGAACATAAAATGAGCTCGGAATCGGAATAAATCTAGCTTGATGTTGGTCTGAAATTGGATTGAAATAGGAACTGAAATTAGACTTGTAATTAAACTTGAAATAATACTTAAAATTGGACTTGAAATTAAACATCAATAAAATAGGACTGAGAAAGGGACATAAAATTAACTTCGAATAGGTCATAAATTGCACATGAAATTGATTTCACATTAAACTTTAAATTGATCTTAAAATTGAACTGAAAATTTTAATTAAAATTGCACTTAAATTAGATATGAAATTACAGTGTGACTCAGCCTAGACACGCCAGTGCTGTAGATTTTTCATTTTTGACTACAGACGACTAAAAACGTATTTTACACTGTTTTTGTAAGGAATTCCTCGCAGATGGCTATGGGAACCTTTTTTATGTTAGTCTATCGGCATTGTAAGCAATTTTGCTAAAAAAAAATCTGTTTTCATTTGTTTGAAATCATCAATTCGCTGTAGACGAGTGCTTAGCTGTGCAACAATTGGTAATTTACCCTAGTTCCATTTCCAATTTTAGTTAAATTTTAACTCCACTTTCAAGTTTAATTTCATGTTCTTTTCAAGTGATTTTTCCAGGAATAAATACAAATTATTTCCGAGCGTCTTAGTGGATCACACCAATAACCAATAACGAAAACAAATTGGAAACGTTTCTTGTTTCGTCTTGTTTTTTTTCTTGTCTAATTTTAAGTTCAAGCCCAATTCTAATCTATTGTCGAGTCATATATTTTCAATTTCAAGTTCTCTCATGAATCAAACTAGAGTGCGGGTCCCCTAGTCTATTAGTTTGTTTGTTTTGTTGTTTGTTTATTATCTTTAATGTAAAATAATTCTTGTTCGGAGTTTTGAACCTAAACGGCTGGTAGTTTTGTGGCTTTCAAATGGAGTAAAATTTTTTTTGGCGGCCGTCTTGGATTGGGTCGCCATATTGGATTTTATAAAAAAAAATCGCCGTTTTCACCATGAGCCCCCCAACCGATTTTCATTTTGAGACCACCATCGGAAAGTTGAGAATTTTATTTTATTTTTATTAGATAAAACATCCTTAAAAACCTTTACTACTTTATCAGATAGATGTCCAAAAGTTATTCAGTTTTCGATATTCGATAATCATATAATGGAAATTACGCGCGCGATGTTCCTAGGTAACCGATTTCACGACTCGAACGCACGAGATACCTCACCTCAATACAAGTTCCGGTTTGTAAACGCGTCATTGCTAAGTGTGCCCTAGTGAATTCAAAATGACCTTCAAAAACAACGCTTTCGGAAAAAATGCAACGTGCGAGGCACGAAAACAAATGACGCTAAATTGCTATTCGAAATGATACTCAGTATGTAAGCCCACTGGTTATATGCAGTGCTGCAATTTTTCGACTGAAAATTCAAACGCCGATTTTTTTACCTGTCTGTAAAGGATCAGGTTTGACAGAAAGTTTTTACGCTCTCATTTATATTCGTTTTTTCTCGACTGCTTGCATCTGTTTCACTTACACACAAAACCATATGAACATAGCTGTCATTCTTATATATTGAGCAGTGATTGACACACAATATCAATATCATTAAGATGCTGCTAGTGACCAAGCTCGTTGCTACCAATACAATTTTGACGGATTGAACTGAAATAAATCTTCACCCGGATACAGCGCGTTGTTTTCTTGTTCGATTGATATGCTATGAAGCCATGCTGCCGATTTTAACTGACAGTTGCATTCATTTTCATCGGAATTTTGATGTTGAATTTGAAAATTCGTAGCTCTGGTTATATGAGACCAACATGTATATTCGAACATTTTCTTGTAAAGTTAGCAATTACGAAAATTGAGATCAAAAATACACCTTTATGAATTTAATATCATGGTAATGGTATTACATAAATAACCATAGTTGATTAATTTATTTAAAAAAAATACTATGCACATTGGTTTAAAAATGCAATAACGAATAATTTAAGTTTGTAAAGTCAAAAGCCGAAGATTAAAAATCAGAAGTCTAAAATTAAAAGTCAAAAGTCAAAAGTGAACATTTTAAAGTTAACTTGCATCGGGCTTAATTTGAAGTTGAAATCGGACTTAAGTTGAATTAGGACGAGAAATTGAATTGACGAAAACTGAAGTATGATTTGATATTGGACCTGAGTTTAAGTTAAATTGAGCTTAAATTGGACTTCAATTTAAACTGGTAGTTGGGCTTGAAGTCGGATTAGAATTTAAACTTGTATATGGACTTGAATTGGACTTAAATTGGACTAGAAAGTTTACTTGAAATCAGGGATGGTTCGATCACTATGACTCAATTTTGATTTATTTGACAGTATCGACTCAGCCGAGCCAAATATCACAATATTATGTATGGGACATTTGTAGAACTAGTTCTAATTTACAATTTTCGTGAACAAAGTTTTGCTGTATCTTTTGTAGTTACGGGGTTACAATGCTAGTTACTCATCAGTGACTAAATGAACGTTCATTTAGTCACTAATAAGGTACTAGCATTGTAGCGCCGTAACTACAAAAGATACAGCAAAACTTAGTTCAGCACAATTATAGATAATAACCTGTTCTACAAATGTCCCATATATCCCAAGTAACAATTTCGGTTTTATTACACTCTTATGATGGCATTTAAGACCAAAATTGGTCTTGAAGACCACCATGAGAGTACAATAAAACTCATATTGTTGCTTAGGATAATTTTGTCATATTTGGCCCCGTGAGACGGTACTGTCAAATGAATCAAAATAGAGTCAAAGTGATCGAACCATCCCTGCTTGAAATTAGGCATGAAATCAGACTGAAAATAAAATATTAAATTTTAATAAACATGATTTAAAATTAGACTATTAGAAAATTGGTATGAAAATAAACATGAAAGTGCATCTCTCTCTCTCTCTCTCTCTCTCTCTCTCTCGCTTTCTTATTCTCGTGCTTTCTTTTTCTTTCCAGCTCTCTCTTTCTCTCGCGCTTTGTCTGTCCCTCGCTCTCTCGGAAGTCTGGAGAATTTAATTTGTTCGTACGGTATTTTTGGCAGTCGCTCTTTACGCGAAGGATACGTTCCACTAAAATTCTGAAATCCTCCTAAAAACCGCATAAAACCCGACATTTGCGTTAAAAAAAACCTTGTAGATTCCAAAATTCGCATAAAACATACGTAAAATTCTCAACTACGCGTAGAAATAATCGCGTATAAAACGACTTCAGTATATTTTTAGCCATTGTGAATGCCAAAAATAGCGGACGAACAAATTAAATTCTCCAGACTTCCGAGGGAGTGAGCGACAGACAGAGCGCGAGAGAAAGAGAGAGCTAGAAAGGAATAGAGAGCGCGAGATAAAGAAAGTGGCATAGAAAGAAAGCGGGAGAGAACGAAGAGAGAAATAGGAAGAGTGATAGAGCAATATGTTTTTGAAGGGCTTTTTTTTCCATGTGTGGACTCATTACTGCGACCAGTATAGTTGATCTATTGTAATATCGCCCGGGTGTTTGCTGTATGACCTGCACTGCATTTCTTTTTGCTATAATCGCTATTGAGTGAGCGATATGCTTATTTTAAATTGTATGCGTCCCAAGTAGCACTTGTAACTAATCATAAAAATAAAAAAATACAAAAAGGTTGCACAGCAGTTACATTTAGGATACTTGTAACGAGTTAGGTTACATAAAATTAAAAATAGTTACTTTTTAGTTTTCTAGTGACAAAAATCTCAAAAAGTTACCAGGTAGTTACCAAATGACCAAATTGAAACCTTTTTTTCGAACTGTCAACAACTTGGTCGTCGCAAAACAGTCACCTTTCAGTTACGAGTTACCAAATAGTTATCAAGTGACACAAATGAAACCTTTTTCCAAACTGTCATCAATTTGCTGGTCGCAAAACAGTTAATTTTCCGTTACGAGCAGTTACGAAGTCAAAAAAAGTCGGCTAGTAACATTTTCGCAACAATTTGTTCACTGTTCCTTATAAACACAACGGATTAAGGAAAAACTAGACCTGAAGAATATTGCTAATGGTAAAGATAAACAATTGGTACACGGGTTGTGAAATGCTCTTGTAAATGCGTTTATTTACTTAATTGATGGTACTTGGAATCTTCTCCGCCCAGACATTGGTATTAAGTAAACAAATGATGATTATTCTCAAACGTCAAAACGATCAAGTTACATCGAAACGAAACCGGCAATGAAAATAGGTTACAGTGTAACTTAGAAATGACGACATAAGAAATAAGTGACTACAACAGATTTAATATTGGTTACCGTATAACCGATACCGTAACCAGGTCGAAGGCTAAGGTTACGTACAACTAGAATGTAACTGAAATGTAACCTTCTATGATTAACACTGGTGGTAACTGTTTTATTCAAACTGAAACTATTCTTTGATATTAAATTAACACTTTCTTTTCACAACAATCACTAAAAAATACCTTTTCCCGATATCAACAATGTGAACAATGAACAATGGCTGCTTAAAATCATTTCATGCAATATGCCGAAAACGATACAAAACTTCAAGGACGATGGTGTAGTAGTTAGAACCAAAGGCAAAATGGCTATGAATTTTACTGTGATAGAAGTGATAGCGAAAACAACTAGATTTTTAATGGTTTCTAGGTGAATGCTCCACTAATTCATTATTGCTAAAAATAAATTTAAAAAATCAAAAAACTAAAATTTAAATTTTTATATTTGATTTACAAAACATCAATTTTTCAACGAAGTAAGTAACGAAAAGCTATATTAAATAAGAGCGCGTGAATTTTTCAAAGCTAGAATCATGCATTTCACCATAAATTTGAAACTGCATTAAAATTTGTGTTGAAATAATAATTTATACACTCTTCTATATTCAACAGTTAAATTTACTGCTTGACGTTGACAGCCATAGATTGAAATAATAAACCTGCTACATTTTCGCTATGCAATAAAAGTTACAAGACATTTGCCACCAATTGAAAGTCAATTTACAGTTTATGTGTAACTTCAATAGTTACCATTTTGTAACTATACATGTTACATATTGGTTATTGAGTAACTGTTAATGCAACCAGATTTAGTTACATAAGTTGCGCTATTTCGGTTACACAACTGTTATATTTTAGGTTACTGTAACCGAAGTTTTACATTTAAATTTGTCGCATATCAGCCGCTGCGACTCAATTTTGACAACGTGTGCTACTTGGGGTGCTTGCGTGTATTGGGGTTTACCCTTCCTTCAAAGCTTGATCTACTTTACCCACTTATTCCTCGCTGCCAGCACTATCCCATATTATAGCCGTCCCTGGCGAGGACTCATTCGTGCCTCTGACCAGTACACTTAACTATTGGTGACATTTGCACTGCCAAGAGGCTTCAGAGGGTTAATATAGAATTCAGCATGAAGGAAGGGTAAATAGAGGGGCCTGAGAATAAACCCATGCTAAAGTCACTTGACATCGAATGGCTTGATTCTACTAAGATTCGAACCCACGACCTGACCCACGACATTTGAAGGGCTTAGTAGTAGAGATTTTTCTATTTGCATAATTCTATTGCTATGGAATCCGCAAATATTTATTTCTCTTCGTATACAAAAGTTTTTACTATTAAATATTCAATATGTATTACTAAAAATAAAATAAATTTATACCTAAAAAAATGGATTTCTGTGTGTCTGTCTGTCCCTATGTTGTTTTTAGAATCAAACTTCTGAACCGATCGGCGTGAAAATTTGCATGTAGGGGTTTTTGATGCCAGGGAAGGTTCTTATGATGGTTAGAGATCCCTCCCCCCACTAAGAGGGGGGGGGCTCCCATACAAATCTATACTTATAAAAATGGATTTCTGTCTGTCTGCCCGTATGTTCCTTATAGAACCGAAAACTAGTGAACCGATCGGCGTGAAAACTTGCATATAGTGGTTTTTGGGACCAGGCAAGGTTTTTATGATGATTAGAGATCCCTCTCCTCACTAAGAGAGGGGGGGGGCTCCCATACAAATGAAACACAAATTTCTGCATAACTCGAGAACTAATCAAGCAAATGGAACAAAATTTTACATGTGGGTGTTTTTGGAAACAAGAATTTTTTCTATGGCGAATTGAGACCCCTTCCCACTTTAGAAGGGGAATAATGACCCCTCTCCCTTTTAAGAGAGGGTGGGGGGTTTCCATACAAATGAAATACAAATTTCCTGATAACTCGAGAATTAATTAATCAAATGGAACCATATTTGGCATGTGGGTGTTTTTGGAGGCATGAATTTTTTCTATGATGAATTAGGACCCCTCTCCCTTTTTAGGAGGGGGCTCCCATACAAATGAAATACAAATTTCCTTATAACTCGAGAGGTAATCAAGCAAATGGAACCAAATTTGGCGTGTGGGGGGTTTTGGAGGCAGGAATTTTTTTAATGACGGTTTGAAACCCCTCACCCCTGTGGTAGGGGGATAAAGACTCTCATATAAATAAAACAGAAAGTTTTGCGAAACTCAAAAACTAATCGAACTCGAGAAATTTTAGACTCTTTCATAAAACATTAATCAATAACGAGACCACCAAAAACTATCAATAGTAACATTAGATAATTCAGCGTGAGACGGCCACAGGCCGCGAGTGTTACCGGAATAGTAGAATTAAACGAAAAATGTTTCCGTAACATATAAATGTTTTCAAATTTGTAGAAATTACTTCTAAAGATTAGTCGACCATATTTTGTTAGGAAGATAAGATACTTTCTTGCGTTAATATTTTAAACATGAAAAAAATATTTTGACATGAAAAATTGAAAACTAAAATTGTATGAAAGTCATTGAAATAATATCATTTCTCTATAAGAAATATGTCTTAAGACTGCTATTGACATCGCAAGGACGTATGATTTGTAAGTCGGCTCTTTGTCTAAAAAAAGTTATAAACGTTTTTATTATTTACATATTTGCTGCTTTTCAAATTGCCTTCACTACAAATCAGTGTAAAATATCCAAATACGATTTTATTCACTGTTACATATATTAAAACAGGACTGTTTGGAAATGTTTATTTTAACACACCATTTCTCATTACATCTCCTGCACCAATCCTTAACTATAACACGCAATCCGTCTCGTTCTATATCAACTCGTTCGCCAGCATTGATTATATTTAGATTTTCCGCTTAATCAACGTTGTATTCGAACTGCACTTGGCAAAGGTTGCATAAAATTTATGGCGCACGCTTTGTTATCCATTTGATTCTATTCCCTGGGACGCAATCCATGGAACGAAACGGAACGAATGTCGCCCATGCTGTAGAACATCGTATCGCCGCCGCCGCCGTCGCCGTTGCCGGTACTGCAGTGACGGTCGGTGATGCGTTGTTACATTCTACTTTGGCATCTCCGAGGCAGACAAGATGATAAACGCACGATCCTAAACCCACCAACAATCGGACGGACAGACAGTCAGCGGAGAGAGCCTTTGCGTGGGGGTCTGTACCGAAGGTACAGGATACCAAAAGGGTGCTATAAATAGTGCACCATATGCACAACTGCCTTCTAGGGAGGGCAAACAATGATGCATTATTTTACCATCTTGAGCGTCAAGTTTACATACAATAATTATTTGCAGGGCTTTCGAACTGCGCTCTGTCTCCATGGAACTTGATTGCGGAAAGAAGGGCACAAGGGCCCCCGGTAATGCAAACTCTTTTCATGGTTCACGCTGTCCTCTACAGTACTCCGCTCAATACCGCAGGGTAGCTGTGCAGCATTTTATAGCCTCCGGAGACTGAGTTCAAGATTGAACTGAAGAGACCTTGAATTTCCTAGGCAAATCCACATTTATCGGTTTTTGCCAAGCCGGCCCGCGGAACCGTATAGATAATAGTACCCGGGTGAATACGACGGAGAAAAATATATAATCGTACACATAATGAACAAATCGTTAACCTTTTCATCAACGCCTACATCCCATTTGCCTTATTTTGCGCCCAGACCTCAAGACACGCCTGGCGTAGTCAATAGAGTTACGACGAGTGGTTCTCGAGAGTCATTTCGTGTCTAGAACTCACCGCGGCCCGGCTGGTGTTCCTCACGTTTCGCGCTGGTCCAAACCGGTACAGTGCCGGATGGAATGCTTTCACAACCTACTTTGCCGTTTGGGAAAAATAAATCAATCTAAGTGGAAGAAAATTGATCGATGTTAACATGAACGCAAGATGTTCTTGGATGAGTGCTCTAAAATGTTGTTGATAAATCAGTATCAGAAAATATTTATTGACTGTAAGCAAAAAAATCTGTATAAAAAAACAAACAAGAGCCAGTTGCGATTCACGAACAAGCAAAACTATATAGACAAACTGTTTCAGTACAAACTTCTTTATTTTACCGCTCAATCCAAACCATTTCAGCCGGCAGTGTTCCGGATGCTGTGCAGCCCGCAGTCGAACGCGAAACGATTGTTCGGTTTGGAAGTTCTCCTGTTCACGCTACATCTCAGCGGGCTTAATTTGCGTGGCTTTCTATGTTCATACTTTTACTCGGTACCTACGGGACTCGGCGCGATGCTTCCGCGTGCATCACCCAGCGTCTGCACCGAGCCATGGATCATTGTACGCTGTAGATCTGTCCGCATACATCTTTGCCTGCCTGCCTGTTGCCTGCGCGCCAACGCCAGCCAGTACCCCTGAAGTTGATGATCAGTTCTTCGCGGCCATCTCCAGAGGCCAAGAGCAGCACTTCGTCAGAACCGTAAGAGGTCCTCTCTCTATTTCGATGTACCATGCTGAACTATGATTCACTGCTGCCGCCCTGTACCAGCATACACCCGGTGATTAATGTATGCTTATGGAATAAAATTATTTCTTCTTGTTCAAACAGTCAACGAGACGTCACGACAAGAAGAAAACGGATCGGGATTCTGGAGGTTACGATGAAGGAGGTTTGACTTCAAGAACGGCGAATAAATGACACCACCTTAACCCCTACCAGCAAATGACTACCCATTCTGGGCCGATAATGCAAGGAGCATGGAGCCGTTGGGGATTAAGAGCTTCGAATACCGGTCAGAGCTTATGGTAAAATTGAGATGCGGCTTCAAATTGAATTAAATTTAATGGTTGATTGATTTGAATATCTTCGGATCGGATTCAGTCAAGCCTTTCTTCTGCTGTGTCGGCTGAAGGAGGGCGACGCGAAATTCTGGGCGGGTCGCTTGATTGCTGCGGCGTGGATCAGAATGACTATGCATTCATTTCACTTAAATTCCGATTGAGCAGCAACATATCGGATGCTTACACGCAAATTTCGGAAATGGCACAAAAAGAAACCGAAATATAAATTCCGATCGCTCATGTAGGTATGAGTGAGAAGGCATTTGGTTAATTCTTAAATTATTTTTAAACAGAACTTTGGATGGTTGGTCGATCTAGAAGACTCTTAAGAACCGAGCTTTTTTTCACTTTCAAAATATTATAAATATTTACTTGTGGATAGCACTATCGGACATATTCCTTTGTTATTTCAAATTAATTTATTTTTCTAGAATTTCGCACAATGTTCAATATTGCAAAAAAGCCCAATTTATGTAATTTTTTGAAAATTATCTAAAGTAACCAAAATAAATTATAGCTAATTCAATAAAAAAAATACAATTTTGTATCTCGCTAATCTGGGAAATTCCGAATTAGAAACATTGTACTTACCTTATCTCAATCGAATGCTGACTTTATTGTTCGTCTCTGTTTGAGTCAAGATGGTGCTCCTTTCAACGATGTACCTATATTCAGTTTCGCCAGGAGCTCACGTATGTCTGGCAGCGGTCTTCTCAATAGAGTAACGTATTTGCGCTTATTTCGTAGCGATCCAGCATCAATTTTTCTGCGTAATACAGAATTTTAAACAAGTTTTTTATTAAATTATGTGTTAAAATTTACGGATTAGTTTACGCATAAATATAAAAAAACTCAAAACCACACTGACACAAGTTTGACTCCCAGATTTTCGTGTTAAAATTTGATCGTGGCACCCAAAAAGGGCAGTCAACGGTTTCTTTTCTTTTCAAATTTGTCGGCACAAAATCCGAAGAATTCATGTAACATTCCAGCAATTTAGCACTAAAGCTTTTAAAAACTAGCAACAATATCAAAGATGTATAACGAACCGCATGACGCATGTGATTATAAAAGTATCAGCAGCCAACTACCACAGGTTTAGGTTTTCGTTTCACTTCGCTTCAATTTATTTATCGATGGTTAATGTTTAGATTTATAGTTCTCTTTAAAATGAAGTGCTCTTTACCGATCTGTTCAAATGGAATAACAAAGAGTTTTAAAAACTAGTTTTTTCCGGTTACATTTGCTACATCATTACCACAAGTGTCTTGAATATAACAGAAACAACCATGTTTACAAGATTGAAAACAAGTGGAAGAAAAAAAATGGGTACTAGAAAACAGATTAATGACTGCATAATTTTTGCGTACTTTTATTGAAATGTAAAAATGAAATGCTGATACAGCAAAATTAAGGCGAAATGAGCATTCATCGCTTTACTGGCTTTCGAATAGAGTAGTAAGTGTAAACGTCAAATAGCTAAATGCGAGGTATTTCTACCTGTAAATGGAAATTGACGAGGAATGTTATTGGAAAAGAAAGTATTCCTGGTCTACCTCTGAATTTGCCTTCCCTCGAATTTATCACGTTTTGTATCCGATTTGAGATTACCAAGATGAACTGCTTTTCTGTTCGGATTTCACATATTCTTGCTTGTATGACTTGCTGTGTGCAGCGGTACAACATTAACCCCTCTAAGGTCTACAGAGTGAGTAGTAATAACTGTCAGTTTTTTCTGGACGTGTTTAATTAAAGATGGGTTAATCACTGATGTGTGCGTATTTTCGTTTAAAGTGCATTAAAATGTCTACACAGCTTGCAAGTTTGTTTTGAATTTTCATTCGTTTAAAGGTCGTGGTAATCATGGACGCAAAAGGGGAACTTGTGATAAGTCAATTTTTGATCAATTTTTCGATCGTACGATATTTTAAAGAAGCTAAAGCCACTCGGAATAAACGCAAGATTCATCTGTAAGAACACCGGAAGCCATTAAACGAGTAAGAAAGCGAATTCGGTGGAAACCAGATCAGTCTGGACGTAAGACGGCCAAGGAACTGGGAATTTCACAGTCAACCATGCAAAATATTTGGGAAGATGAGCTTCTATTGAATCCATTCAAAAAACAATGGGTGTACGGTTTGACTGAAAGTAGAAGGTTGCAAGGGTCGAAACATGTCGGCAGTTGCTCAAGGGTGATTGTGAAATTTTGTTTTCCGACGAAGAAATGTTTCTGCTACAGGATCACCACAACCAACAAAATAATCGGGTTGGTATATGCAGCATATCTTTCTGATATTCCTTGGAGTTCGAACAAACTGGCTGTTCAAAGGTTCCAGAATGTTTCCAGGGTGATGGCATGTGGATGTGGAAAAACAACACTAAATACTACATCGATGATGTTCTAAAGAACCAGTTGCATTTCATCATCAAAAAGCACTACAAGAATGCATCACCATGCATCCAACAAGATTCTGCACCGTCTCACCATCATTTTTAGCACCGGAAAATTTACTAAAATGGCCGCAGCTTTTTTATCTTTCAGTGTTTTCTCACCAAATTTGGGACTCACAGAAATCGTTTCTATGTTCATGATTCCTACAGATCGTGGCTGTACGTCACCTGGTCACGGAAATAATCCGATTTCCTTGGGGAACTGCGACATGGCTTTTTTAGATCATTTTGTCAAATTCATGAAATCTGTTTGAAACATGTGGATTTTTCGAAAAACAAATCATCAACTGTGGTCATATCAGCTACTCTGCTGCGGTTACGAACCATGGTATGCGCCATCTGGATCCCGGAGGTCACTTTGAATTCGGAGCCGGTTCCCATAAGCGGGCATTTCAATATCAGAAATATATGTCATGCCGCAGAACAAAAAACATCAGCGTTCGGCAAAATAGTGATCACACGGTGCTCCAAATAACGTTATTATCAAAAAAAAAAAATCTCCATAAAATCCGAGTATACCAGTCAATTTGTATTACTTTCCACCATCTTCAGTCAAAATTTAAAAAAAATCGTAGGCACAGTTTTGGAGAAGCGACCATTTGATGTCAAAAAGGCATAAATCTCGTAGAAGAAGACAAAATACATATACAATTGTGCTTATTTTATCACACAATGATTTGAAATAATCCTATTGCTGTCATTATTATAAAAAGGACATAGTAGGCCTTGGTCTGCACTACAACAAAAGTTAATGTAAGATTTATGTTTTTGAGTTGGAGTAAGGTGGGGCAAAAGTCCGATCCAAGGATTCCGCATAATTTGACAACATTGATATGGACTTGACATACTTTGACAGCTTAAAGTCCATCGTATACATTTACTATTTACGAATCAGAATTGCAGAGTTAAATGGAAATGTTCAATTAGTGAGGTTTGGATGTTTTATTTCGTAATACGGCTCCCAGTAAACAATTTGGTTTGTATTTTTCGGTTGCAACTGGGAGATACGAAATCATATCCGCATGAAAAAGTTATATTTCACACTACATAAGAACATATAAGTACAAAAGTGGAGGCAATATACGTGCAAAAATTTTGATAATTCTATCTTGCATTCTATACAACAATTTTTGGAACACGCAACTTAATAATCCTCGATATACGATTAAGATATAATTAAATCTTACAATCATCTATACTGCTTTACAATTGACAGCCATAAGTTGTATACGACGACACGCACGACTAGCATTGGGCGATACTGCGAAAAGCATCGATATTCGAATATCGATACAATTTTTGTAAAGGTATCGATCCCGTTGAAATATCGGGCGGCAAGTATCGATACCAGTGGTATCGATATCTGTATCGATACACTGACAGGGTGCAACGGAAACCACACTTTTGTTTATTATTTAGCTTAATTTTTTAGAAAATTATATGCGTGTGCTTTTACTACTGTTGATTCTCTTTCGTTCTCATACGAAATCTCGTTAGGAACGAAATAATAGCTGATGTCGGACTGGTCAGGCCTGCGGTTTTAAACTCTTTTGACCGGAAACTGCAACGAATTGCTCAGGATTGCTACAAAATTTATTAGAAAATCTAGTGGAATGATGGAAATGAAAAATAAATTTAAAAAATCGGGCAAAAAGTACAAATCCGTTTTCTTAAGTTGGTAAACCGACTTTTTGCCAGATTGATCGGTCACCGGCTTTGCAAGTGAAAAACCGGCCGGGCTGACCAGAAATCGACCACTCAGCCAAGCGCTAGCAAATGCTTTTATATTTTGCGTACGGTTTATGCTCCTTGATCGAAATGACTTACGAAGGGAAAAGTAGACCTGACTTAGCTAGAATGCGTCGGTGAATCTGCTTACTCATATGATTGACGGCGGTTGACAGAGTTCCCTAATTTATGAATTCATCAACCCCTTCCAGTTCATCTCCGTCAAAAGTCATTTCATGCACTCGGGGTTTCTTCACTTAACAACGCAGTTGCGGCTTCATTGACGGTCTAGCGTATCCAACCACATCCATCTTCGAGTGCCAAGATAGCTACATCCATTGAGGAAAGCAGAGCTTCACTCAGCAACTTGCGAGTTGTCTAATTGATCGCATTTGAAATTAATTTTAAAATCGGAGCTGGAATTGCACTTGAAATTTTACTTAAGCCTAGTATCCAGCTGAAAAGAAAACAGCTCAAGAAAAAATCCTGGTATTTACCGAAGAAATTTTTACAACTGCAAGGCAAGCAATTATCTATCATTTTTTCTTGTGATAATAATTGCGCCGGATATTATTCCGTACGGAAAAGTGACGTTTCAATTCACTAGCATGTAAATCTGCGCCATCTGAAAGTAAAACAATATTTCTTGTGAGGTGCATACTGGTAAAGAAATCGCAAACGGAAAATCTTTTCTTCAGCATTTCTTGGCCTATCTTTTTGCCCATTTCTTTTCAGGTCGATACTAGGCTTTAAAATTGAACCTGAAATTTAACATGATATTGAACTTGAAATGGGAACTGAAATTTAACTTAGAATTGAGCATGGCATTATGCTTAAAATTGAACTTCAAATTGATATTGATGATCAAATGATATTGGACTTCAGTTTGAATCAATTTCAACTTGAATCTTTACTTTAAATTGAGCTGGAAGTAAGACTTTAAATTTAACTTAAAATTAAACTTGAAGTGGAACTTGAATTTGGACTTCAAATCACACTTAAAATTGGACGCGAAGTTAAACTGAAGTTAGAATATGTAAATTGGACTTCAAATTACACATGAAACAGGACTTATAATGAGACATGAAATTGAACTTGAAATAGGACATAATAAAGAACTTAAAATTTTACTAGTAACTAATAGTGAATTGGATGAAAAATTTGACTAGAAATTATACTTACAACTTTGCCAGAAATTGGAGTTAAATCGGACTTATAATTGGACTTGAAATAGGATTTGAAATTGAATTTGATTTTTTTACATCACCCAAGAAATCCGACTTTAAATTAGATTTCAAATTGAAATTGAAGTTTTACTTAAAATTTGATTTAAGACTGGAACTAGGAATGCATCTATTTTTGCAGAGTTTATTTATCGAAAAAAAAAAAAATTAGCTGCCGCATTAATTAGGTACACCTCTTATTTTAATTTCTACGAGTTCGAGGTGGTCGGATAACATCTGCAGCAGAGAAATACGCAGAGGTATTCTTGCCAGAAGTCTGGCAAGCTTCATCTCTGTACCAAATGTACCATGTACAAAGCGCAAATAAGACCGATACTCTACGGGCACAAAACGTGGACAATGCTCGACGGAGACTGGTCACTTTTGGACGTCGTGTGCTTAGGATTATCTTTGGTGGTGTATGTGAGTACGGTCTATGGAGGAAAAACATGAACCACAAGCTGGCGCAGCTTTTCGGCCAACCCAGTATTCAGAAAGTTGCTGAGGCTGGAAGAGTACAATGGCCGGGACATGTTGTGTGAATGCCGGAAAACAATCCCATAAAAATGATGTTTGCCTCGAATTCGGTTGGTACCAGGCGCAGAGGTACGCAGCGTGCTTGACGGTTAGACCATATGGAGCAAGTCCTGGAAAGTGTGGGACATTCGAGAAATTGGAGGCGGACAGCCATGGATCGAGTTTGTTGGCGGAACATTGTTATGCAGGTGAAATCCTAATGGACATCGCATTAGAATAAGTAAAGTATTTTAGTTTCTCTAGCATTTACTATAAAGGTATCGATACAAATATCGTCGTTTTAGCATCGATACTGGCCGGTATCGGAACGCTCAGTATCGATCCAAAATATCGATGTATCGGCTCAAAAGTATCGATTTTTTCGATACAGATACAGTATCGCCCAATGCTACGCACGACCGCAAAACAACTTATTGTACACTTTGCCTTGACATACTTTAATCATTATGCAATTCCAATGTAAAATTAACGTACATACGACTTAATGTGCACTTTCTATTACGATCTTGTGTTATCTGGGCTCTTTTCATTTTAAAAGGACATATCTCCAAAACCGTGCCTACGATTTTTTTTAAATTTCACCCAAATATAGTGGAAAGTGCTACAAATCGGCTGGTGTACTCAGATTTAATGGAGAGTTTTTTTTTGATAATAACGCTATTTGGAGCACCGTGGATCATGTCTCTCATGTCTCTCAGAGGTCTTCTGGCCGATTCCAGATCCCTGGACAAGTTCTTTCGAAATCCGTTTTGTGCTTGAATCACCCCAGCTCTCCGCTGCTAAAGAAGAAGAAGAAGAAAAAGAAGAAGAAAAAGAAGAAGAAGAAGAAGAAGCTTGAATCAGAAAAGGAACTTGTCCGGGACTGCACCCTAGTTAGCTAGTGGGTATGATGACACAGGGCGGACTTACAATCAGCGCGCTAACTCGGTTGCTAGCAGCCAGCAAACTCGTCTAATGTAGGGGAGTGTCGTCGTGGTTGGGCCACGTTTTGGAATTCGCCCATAACATTCGTTTCAAAAGCTATTTTGGAAATCTAAATACATCGTTGCAAAGGTCTAAGAATAAGGTGTATTTCCCGAAAGTTTTGAACTGATTGCTTGAAAAATAAAATAGTTATAGGCATTTACTAGAAGACAAAAAATGTTGTCATAGTCGGGTCATGTTGTACAGGTTGGGCCACCGCAGAAAATCTAAGACATACGTATTGAAATTCTATATAGAGACATGAAAAAAATGAATTCCGTGAACAACGGCTCATATCGGTACAAATACCCTATTTTAAATTGCATTTTTGCAAAATTTTGGCGATCTTGTAAAATCAATATTGCTACAATCGTCTTTTCCGAAGTGTACAACTACAATGAAAATAACAACAAAAATGTAGGTTTTTATCGTATTAATTTTGTTTTATTTCATCACATCACATCACGTGACTGACAATCTCTAGCGGTTATTGCGCTTCTGCGCTTAAAATTATGGTGGCCCAACCATGACTACTCAAGTGGCCCGACCTTTACAAATAGTGCTTTTCCACTATTTCACCTTAGCCTTCCCAAACACCTTACTGGAAGGGATTTTTCAATAGTCTTCGTGTGCAAAAAAACACGCTTCATACATTTTCAAAATTTATCTCGATAATTTCATTTCTTGAAGAAAAGTTCATTGTGCCTGGAAAACTTTTTTGTAAGATTCAGTCACTGAATTCAGTACGGGTGTTTTGAATACACAATTGAAACTCACAATATTGTGAAAAGTTAGCTATCACAGTAAGAAGTTTTACAATGGTTGTATCATATGTAAATATCATGAGTTAATACTAAAACTGTAAAATCGTGATGACCCGACCATAACTGTGGCCCGACGGTAACGACAATACCCTAATTAGCTTAATTTCATGTTTCGTTGCGCTCATCCAACTTTGTCATTCCTCATGCTTTTACCTAGCGAGAGTATTATTTATTCGATTAGTTTTGTTTCTGCTACACTGGATGATAGGCAGTAATCGGCCAGTGTAACAGGGTACAAATTATTCGAACAATGCTCTTAATTCTAGAAATTTGTGATACACAGCAAGTTTTCAAGCAACCGAATCAAAAACTTTTTATCAACTTAGGTAAAATACGTTACTGACGAGTACAGAAATACTCCGATATTGAATTACAGAAGGAAATAAAATGACTACGCAGGTTACAGCGCAATACGGTCCAGACCGAATATGGTATTTCAACAAGATGGATTTCCATGCCGCTGCACAGTGGTTGCGAATCGAAAAAACACGATTATTAGCATTTACGCAAAAATACGTAAATTTTTTAAGGTTGGTGTTTTTGAGGAAGTTTAGTAATAAAATATAGCGTATCTTTTTGTACTATTAGTATGACCGTGAATCCACTTTATTAGGGTGATACAATCTCTTACTGCTGGCGAAATATAATGATTTGTTTGAAATAAGTTTAAACTAAAAGTCGATTTTGATCAATAAATTTGCACACGATTTTTTATTGCTTTCAAATGTTCTACGAAGTTATTTGGTATGATAAAATAGAGTAGGGCGGGGCATAAGTGCGATGTTTGAAGTTGTCATCAATTTATGTGAGATATAAAGAAGGACAACAACATAATATATTTTATAGTGATGCAGTAACTCAATGTCTTCACATTCAACTATAAATGATCTGCAGTAATAGTGTTTTGCAAAATAAATTCTTCTTCCTTCTGATCAAGTGCAGATTCGCCCTTTTACCCCACTAGCGGGGCAAAAGTGCGACTACCGCGGGGCAAAAGTGCGGAGCTCGAAATCGAATCCATAAAATTAGTACAGTAGTAGCTAACAAAACCATATTATCTTCAATCTGCGGTATTTTTCGGTAAGAAATATTCTCAATTTGCACCTTTCTTATTTTGCACTGGTGTATTGCAGCCTCCGTTAGATCGAAACTTTTCCAAACGTTTGTTTTTTGTATCATCAAAGGAAAACAATGTTTTCTTTCGGCCAACATCTGTAGAGCACACAGTTTTCTGCAGATCTTCCATTTCTAGTATCTGTAATATAGTGCCTAAAGCTGTATATATTTAGCTATACATTTTTGCCTCGTCCATGAATCGCACTTTTGCCCCGTCCGTAAGTCGCACTTTTACCCCGCTAGGTGCTTGTCGGGGTTTGATTAAATTATGGAAAAGCTAAATATATTTTGTAAATTCTTTTCACCCTATTTTCAAAACGATATGTGAGCGATGTAAAACACTGCTGCAAATTTTCAACATATAATATCCTCCTGTTGATATCGTATTTGCCGTATAACGAAAAAATTACATCAAAACCACCCTAAAATAACATTTGCACACAACTCAGTAACTATGCTTCGTAAGCAACCAAAGTTTACGTTAGATTTAAGCTGTCAAAGTAGTCACCCATCCATGCCAATGTAGTCAATTTACTCGGAATTTGCACCGATAAATCATTGAATCGCACTTTTACCCCTCCTTACTCTAATGATTTGTTTGTAATAAGTTTAAACTAAAAGCCGAGAAGAGGCGAACCAGCCGCAGACTGAAAACCTCTCTAATATAGAATAAAAAAAAATAAAAGCCGATTTTGATCAATAACTTTGCACACGATTTTTTTATTGCTTTCAAATGTTCTACAAAGTTATTTGGTATGATAAAATACATATTGTCACTGAAGACTATTTGTCGTTGGAGTGCATATTTATTCAGTTATAAAATACTGTATCAAAAAGTAACATAATTTTCAAATGATTTTTTACCGGGCTTCCTGCGGAGTGCTGTTGGTGAAAGTGTTCATTTTTTGTAGATAAAATATAGTACTTTCCAGGAAAGTTTTTTAATTTGCCCAAAGTAGCCAGCATCACCTCAAGGGTTTCCCATTGTATGCTAGTAGAATTACTGCAGAACCGAATTTATCCAGCAACTTTCATGTCAATGCTGTTCGTGAAGGACCAAAAGCGGTTGGGTGGATCTATAAGCAATGTCGCTTACATGAGTCCACGGCAATATAAGACACTTCTTCCAGCACAGATCTCCGGTTTCTAGATACATAACTTCGCCGTGCAAACTTATCTTGCGTTATGATTTGGGTGCTAGAAGGGCGCGTCAAAATGCTCTCCGACCATATATGACTTGAGTTGGTTACCAAATCCTTCATCCAGTCGTCGATTCATTCGATACCCTGATGCTCCCTCCCCTTTACTTACCATTATTATGATATATGGCAATGTAATAAAACATGTGTTATATGAATATACAACATGTGAAGATTACTTAATATAGCAAAAATTATTTTACCATTAAGATGAAATGAAGTATATATGGGGAAAAATAGAACCACCTCACCAGCAGTTCTTCGAATGGAATAGAATTGCATCATTTGAGTTTCCATAAGTGCTTCCATTATTAAATTAATTTTTTTGCTTCTGGTATCCATGAACATTATTTAAACTTTTTTCGGCCAGAGTTTTCACTGTACAGTAGGGTGCTTCATGAGCTAAAACGCATCATCGCACCTCCTAGCTTGGCTACTCAATAGAGCAGGGGCTTGGAATGGCTGGAACTATGTTGGATGCTTCCTCATTTGCCTTCCCCGTTTCATACCCAGTTTTTTGATTTGCCCGAAGTTGCCCGAAATTGAAAAAAAAATTTGAATAGTGCTAATTTTTTTCTAAAATCTTTCATAACATTTTAAATATTCATCCCAGCGAAAAAACAGTCTACAGAGAAAATGTGTATTTTAATATTATAAATAACTTTGTAAAACATTTGAAAGCACTAAAACAATCGTGTGCAAAGTTATTGGGCAGAATTGGTTATTAAATAGTCTTTCTAAACGAACCTTTATATTTTGCAACCAGTAAGAGATAGATAGTTACTATACTCAGCAAAGTGGCCCATTTTAGTATTTTCTACAAGACTTTTGGAAAAAAAATTTACTTATTTTCCAACCTTCCAAAATTACGAGTTTTTTGCGTAAATGTTAATAATCACGCTTTTTCGGTACGGCACCACTGTGCGTCGTCCAAAGCACTTAAAAAGGGTTACAATCTTTCTGAGCGAAAGAATTCCACCTAGTATTGATCTTAATCCGAAAGGATTCATTAGTGCGACGCGCCATGAATGCTGAAGTCTGCTGCAAATACCATCCCATAACAATAAGCCTCAGATATACTTACATTGACCAGTGCAGTGTCGGGAGGCAAATGAACTCGTTCTATATTATTATAAACTGTTCATGTTTAGTTTTTGCGGTGCTCAATATCATGCATACGGTACCTGCCGATAAGCATAATGTGTTTACGGTATCTGAATAAAACATTAGTCAAATTACCTCTGGTTTTCATAGAAAAAAATGTGAAAATTATTGCTGTTCACAAAAAGAGAAACTGAAGGTATGTGATGTAAATAAACATATTTTCAATTATTTTTATTGATAAAATAAATTTGTGAAAGTTTGTAAAAGGACCCAGCAATTTCTTAATTAGCATGCAAAGTCATTATCATTATCAATCATTTCTCTCATTGATCCAAGTTTTATCCTCAGGGCAAAATCGTTTTCACAATTTTATTGGCCAATTATATTTATTCAAAGAGAAAGAAATGGGGACAACTTGTAATAACCGTTTCTAATAGTGCAGTTCAGTAATAGATTACGCACCTGCAGTGCAAATCAAGTGCTTGTTTAAAAAAATTACGCCAATTGCCAAGACATGCAGTGCTGTGTAAAATACGGAATGAATGGCCCCACTTTCTATGAAAGAGAATTCAGAAGAAATAAATAGCCAATTGCGCTATAATCTTCATTATTATACACCAATAAAACGCGTAGTTATCCGGATTCATATTCATTAATAAAGCTATGCAATTGCTTTATATCGTTTTCATCAATAATGCTTTGTAATTGGCGTTGCTGATAATAAGTTTGCTGAGTTATGTGTGAGAAAGGAATGATTGATATACTATTGCTTCCGGGTAGTTTCACTTTAATTAATCGATTTTTTAAATTTCAATCAGAAATTCGGTTGGTGCTTAGTTTTTTTTTGTAGACTGATTTGCGTGTTTACTGAGTCTAAATTTTTAGAGTATTCTGCTAGACATATGAGGGAGTACTATCACAGAGTGGCGGGAAATTACGTAGACACGCGCAAATGCCAACCTTTTCTTGCTTTTTCTTATTTAAGTTCACGCTACATTTATTGGCAACACTGTAATCTTGGCATTAAATAGCCAATATAGTAAGCGAAGTTTTATCATAATCATCATTCGATAAAATCGGTATGAATTAAACCGATGTAAATTTGAATTCATACCTTCATTGACGTCATAGCTTCAACGCTTGGTAATTATCGTAACAATATTCCTGAAGCAGTGACACAATTGATCTGTCGCGAGTAACAAAAAACAAGTTTGTCACACCCCTGAACGATAGCAGTCCGCACCGAGATGAGAAACGTTCACTGTTATGTTACAGACTATTCATCAACCTAAGCCCGACCAGCGCCAGCGCAGCCCAGAATCGGAGATCGTATTTCTTCTAATTTATGTTCATGGGCTTACGACGGCTATCTCCAGCCGTTTTTCGTCCATTACAGCACAGCACTGAGCTGGCAAGTAATATACTGCCAACGATAAATGACACCATTAAGTCCAAATAACATCGCTGATTGTCCGAGAGCACTGTCCATTTGCATACCCTGTATGGTAAACCGTCCCACTGCGTGATTGCCCCTTGGAGATACGCGCATGAGTTTTACCGGATCAATAGGCAATATCATTTTCTCTTCGTCGTACACATACTTCTGAGGCACTATGTTACTGTCATACCGAGTATGGCTTTTGCCACAGGAATTCTTCGAAAACTGTAACATATGATCATGTGCTGCTGATTTTGCCAATGTTTGCGTTACGTTTAATGATAAAAGGTCATTTTTTCGATTTCAGTTTACACTAAATCTTTCGAAGAAGTTTAATTCCTCCATCTTCGGACTCGTTTCCATTAAAATTTCCACACGATACGAACTTTGCTATAGTGTCAAGATTGGTCACCTATCGAAACATGCGCCGCAAAATGTTCCACTCCTTGCTTTTAGTTTTTGCTTTGCTGCGGCCTCAAAAAACGATACACCGAAATTCCGGCTTCATTCTCTGCTAATTTTAATTTTTCTGCTTACTCCTCCTTTATTCCTTGAACTTGATCTCTTATGTGTTTCATACATACAGCATACAGGGAGGGGGGACGCTTCTGCTGCTGGCCCCCAATCCGAGGGTTCGAAAGCGCGCGCGTGATGCGGAGATGCCGGGAAGAGAAAAAGCCGGTTTCTAATGAATGTCTTGAGATTTACCTTCTCCCCGGCCGGCCGAATGTCTTCCAATGTACCCCGTTCTTGTTCAATCTCGCCAGTGTATTCCTCGAGATCATGTTAGCATCCAACGTTAACCAAAGTTTCAAGCCGGCGGCAAATCGAGAAGGCACGTTGGCAACATTCGTTCAAATAAATGAATTGACTTAAGCTGTTTTTGCTCTACACTTGCCCTTTCCCCATGCCCACAGCTCGAACCGCCCGCTAAGGTCCATTCATTTTTCCCGCCGAGGAAAGTGGGGTGGAACGGATCTTTATTCTTCAAACAATGCAATCTGAAATAATCATTGTTTATAGCCGTAATGAAGAACGTAAACGAGTAACATAAAATGAGTTTTCTTCAACAATCTGAAAGTCTTTCTCTGGTTTATTCGACCCCTTCGGTCCATAGGCGAGCATTAAATTTCGCATCCCGCGGGACCCATGTAAACGCTGGCTGACTGTACAGCTCCCATGCGGCAACGGCAGGATCCTCTACATACATTTTGTGAGGTCTGCCTTAAGTGGAGTATGTACGGAAAAAGCTATCTCATCGGCTATCTTTGGCGGATTCTATTGTGCTGGAAGTCACAACGTCCATCGCCGAAGATAGGACTACGATATCGCAGTGCGCGGCTCGGTGAGTCCCTCTGCGCTGCCTGGCCTGCCTGCATACAACACTGCTGAAACACTGCACAGAACGTTGCGAAAATGTTCAAACCAAAGTCGTGGGGTCCAGATGCTGTGTGCCAGTTGCTTTGAAGTTGGAAAGCGTCATGCCGTAGATCGAGCTGATTGCAGATACGAAGTACCCTTCTTCTTTCGGTTTTGAATGCGGGAAAACGGATCGATAGCAACAGCAGCAGCGGTGTCGACGTAAGGTTGTAGGCAGAAGGCAGAAAATGTTGACTGGTGTACCTAGTTGTTTTGCGGGTTTAAAATTTATAGAAACAACTGATTTTATTTTTGTACTATTTGACTAAAAGAAATGACATAAATTTAGCAAAATTACAAGAAAACTATTCCTCTGTTCCAATCACCCCCCTAAAAATATAATCATTTAAATCAAAATGTAATTCACAACACAAGTTTGATTATGGTTATAAAACAGCAGCACAAAGGTGGGATATTAGAAATTTAAAAAAGTGTTTATGTTTGTTTTCTGAGAAAGCTTTTTGTAACAAGGTTAATGGATCTTTATCTCATTTTTGTCACTTTATTTCTGTCTAATAATCTCGAATAACAAATCAACATAGTAGCTTAGTGCAAATATTTCAGGGGGTGATAGAAGACCACATTTGACGAAAAAAATCCATTTACGCACATGGTCAAATCTCAATCGTTACAGAGTTATTAAACATTTGTAGTTTTCGGTTCTATTTCCCTTAAATTAGCTCTGGTACAAAAAGTATGCCATATAGCTGAATTCTGCTGCTTTTATTCGAAATTCGAATTCGAAATTTGAAAATTTTAGCCAGAAAATTGTTTTCATTAAAATTTTTCCTAAAAAGCGTGATAAAGTTGATTGCTTTTACCTATCAATTTGAAGCTCTAATACCCTTGCATAATTCGTTCTTTGACGTGAAACACCTATCTCTTTCAGTTTCGTTGCAATTTCATTTTAAACGGTGTTAAATTAGTATCTGAGAACAGGGTTGGTGCTAGCCAATTTGTCGCTCCATGGAAATTCTCAAAATGGCGTCCTCAGAACAAACGAAAAACAGCCATGCCGTGTGCAGAGAGTTTACTACTTACACACTCGCAAACTCACAGTCTCGTAGCGTCTTTCTGCATAACCACTCACGAGGCAAACAATTTGTGAGCAGCCAGCTGCCCGTGAGGGCTAGCGGCACACTGGGATACAGATTTTGCATTACTTTTTGTGTTCTTCTTCATCTTACGCTCTCGATTCTACACGCGGGTGGGAGTGCGAGTCCCCACGAGTGATCGGCATCAGTTGCTCAGGCTGCAATGACGTGCGAGAGCGAGGACCGTGTCTGTTAGCTAAATACACACACGTAAAAGTCGTTACAGTGCTTGAATAAACAAGAGCGGGAGTCCGAAAGGAATGCTTATGCCGGCGTGTTCATTAGAACGTGTACGCGTGTGCGAGAAAATTAGCCCACACAAGGCTTCGCAACACTGGTCTCAGTCAACCGCCATTTCTTTTGAATAATTGCCGGTTTCTTGAAACCCATTGTTAGTATGATAAACCTTCAAAAATAAAAAAGTTCGGTTCATATTTCCAATTACTTCAGAAACTTCGTCCTCATATCTTGCTACTTCATCGAAGATGAATCTGCTGATTGCGGATTCTGAAATCTGAAGAGGTTCGAGAGTCTCTCCCGAAAAATCCCCGCGTGCGACGGACTTGTCTGATGCGTATGGAAAACAACAACAAAACAGACTTCTCGGGTCTCTTTGGGATGTTTCAGAAAACGATTGCAGCATCAAAACGTACTTTCCGGAAGAACTGGCGGACATTCACCTTTGTTATTGTTCCTCTAATTGTGTAGCAACTACACACCCAAACCTGACATGTGTAGGGACGAGCGAGGGGATCTAATCACAAACGAGCGCGAGGTGGTCGAGAGGTGGAAGCAGTTCTTCGTTGAGCATTTCAACGGCGATATAACAGAAGGAGACGCAACGTAAGTTAACCTAGGAGTGCCTACAATAGTGTGTCGGCCCCCGATCTTGAAGAGATCCGGCGAGAAAATGGTCACCTGAAGAATAATAGAGTCGCCGGGACTCCCGGCAGAACTCAACAGAAATGGCCAAAAACCGCTAGCAACGGCACTTCACTGGATAATTTTAACGATTTGGGAGCAGGAGTAATTACCGCAGCATTACGCCGGCCAGCGCCGTCTACAAGGTGCTCTCCTAGATTTTAGTGCGTCGTCTATCCCCAATAGTAAAAGAATTCGTAGGGTAAAGTTTGCTTCATTTAGAATTGGAACAAACTTTTGTTCATATTGTGGCGCTCTTGGTGGACGGATTTGAAAGTTCTTGGTGCCCACGTGTCGGAAATTTTGTTAGCTTCACCTATGTATTTTTGACATCCCGCAAAACGACTGTATTTTGTAAACAAAGAACAAGGAAGCCGAAAAAAGGGAAAAAAATTGTGCACAGTTATTTGGCAAATCCTTTGTGGTCTACTTCTAGGCTAGCTAAACAGCTGAAATAGTCCAGAAATACCGTATGGCGCGTTATCAAACGGTATAAGGAAACATTGACGACGATTCGGAAGCCTCAAGCTAATCATCGGAGTGGAACTGTCGACCGGACACTGCGTGGTAAGATTTTGAAGACCATCAAGAGGAATCCCAATCTTTCGGAAAATTTTGTCCAGGAAATTCGGAGCAGCCCAAGTACCGTGAGGAGAGTTCGACTCCGGGAAGGAATCAAGTGGTATCGAGCTAGCAAATAGCCAATCCGAACCATGAAACAGAATAGTGTGGCCAAAATACGTGCTGGAAACCAAGTTCTACGGGTGTCTTATGATGGACGATGAAACCTATGTCAAGGTCAGGGATGGTACGGTCACTTTGACTCAATTTTGATTCATTTGACAGTACCGTCTCAGCGGATCCAAATCTGACAAAGTTATATATGAGACATTTGTAGAGCAAGCTATTATCTATAATTTTGCTGAACAAAGTTTTGCTGTATCTTTTGTAGTTGCGGTGCTACGGTGCTAGTATCTCATTATCAACTCTAAAATTACACGAGTTTTCGCTACGGGATCGTCCGAAATTGTATCCAGTTTCCCACTTCAACACTTGTTTTAAGGAATTGTAAGTGTTGTAGCATAGTAGTTTAAGGGGAACGCCACAAAAGTGCTCAGCTAGCACCAACTCGTATGTATATCAATGTACGAAAATTATCGTAAATATCTCTTAAAAAATTCGAAATCGTAACTAAAGCTTGATAAAGTGGGCCTAAGTTGATTTTCTATCGTATATAATGATAATAACTGACATACATACGATCTTCAGCACAAAATTGTATAGCATTATAAAGCGAGTCGCGCTTAATCGGATATCTATACCTATAAAGAAGGATTTCTGTCTGTCTGTCTGTCTGTCTGTCTGTCTGTCTGTCCGTATGTTCCTTATAGAATCGAAAACTACTGAACCAATCGGCATGAAAATATGCATGTAGAGGTTTTTTGGGACCAGGAAAGGTTTTAGTGATGGTTAGAAACCCCTCCCCACACTAAGAGGGGGGGCTCCCATACAAATGAAACACAAATTTCTGCATAACTCGACAACTAATCAAGCAAATAGAACAAAATTTGGCATGTGGGTGTTTTCGGTGACAAGAATTTATTCTATAGTAAATTGAGACCCCTCCCTCTTTATAAGGGGAATAATAACTCCTCTCCTCTTTAAAAGGGGGGGCTGCCGTACAAATTTCCTCATAACTCGAGAACTAATCAAGCAAATGGAACCAAATTTGGCATGTGAAGGTTTTCGAGGGCAAGAATATTTTCTATAGTAAATTAGGACCCCTCCCAACTTTAAGAGGGGGGGCTCCTGTACCAAAGAAACACAATTTTCCTCATAACTCGAGAAGTAATTAAGCAAATGGAACCAAATTTGGCATGTGGGTGTTTTTGGAGACAAAAATTTTTTCTATGATGAATTGGGACCCCTCCCCGTTTTAGGAGGGGGGGATCCTATACACATGAAATACAAATTTCCTCATAACTCGAGAACTAATCAAGCAAATGGAACAAAATTTGGCATGTGAAAGTTTTCTAGGGCATGAATATTTTCTATGGTGAATTAGAACCCCTCCCCACTTTAAGAGGGGGGCTCCTATACAAACGAAATACAAATTTCCTCATAACTCGAGAACTAATCAAGCAAATGGAACCAAATTTGACACGTGGGTGTTTTTGGAAACAAAAATTTTTTCTATGATGAACTGGGACCCCTCCTCACTTTAGGAGGGGGGGCTCCTATACAAATGAAATACAAATTTCCTCATAACTCGAGAGCTAATCAAGCAAATGAAACCAAATATGGCATGTGAAAGTTTTCCAGGGCAAGAATATTTCCTATGGTGAATTAGGACCCCTCCCAACTTTAAGAGGGGGCTCCTATACAAACGAAATACAAATTTCCTCATAACTCGAGAACTAATCAAGCAAATGGAACCAAATTTGGCACGTGGATGTTTTTGGAGACAAAAATTTTTTCTATGATGAATTGGGACCCCTACCCACTTTAGGAGGGGGGGCTCCTATACAAATGAAATTCAAATTTCCTCATAACTCGAGAACTAATCAAGCAAATAGAACCAAATTTGGCATGTGGGTGTTTTAGTAGGCAACCATTTTTTCTATGACGAATTAGGACCCCTTACCTTTTCAAGAGGGGGGGCTCTCATACAAACGAAATACAAATTTCCTCATAACTCTAGAACTAATCAAGCAAATGGAACCAAATTTGACATGTAAGTGGTTTTGGATGCAAGATTTTTTTCTATGGTGAATTGAGACCCCTCTCTTCTTTAGAAAGCGAGTTATGGCCCATCTCCTCTTTAAGAGGGTGGGCTTCCATACAAATGAAATGCAAATTTCCTCTTATCTCGAGAACTAATCAATCAAATGGAACCAAATTTGGCATGTGGGAGTTTTAGATGGCAGAAATTTTTTCTATGGTGAATTACGACCCCTTCCCCTTTTAAGAGGGGAGCTCCCATACAAATGAAATTCAAATTTCCTTATAACTTGAGAACTAATCAAGCAAATGGAACCAAATTTGGCATGTGGGAGATTTTGGAGTCTTGAATTCATTTTACGATAGTTAGAGACCTCTCACCCCTGTGGTAGGGGGATATGGACTCTCATACAAATAAAACAGAAATTTTTGCGAAACTCAAAAACTAATCGAACTCGAGAAATTCGAGACTCTTCCATAAAACATTAGTCAATACAAGACCACAAAAACTATCTATAGTAACACTAGATCATTCAGGACGAGACGGTCGCGAGTGTTGCCGGTGACCCGCCGTCGGAAGCGCCGCCCACTGGGGGGCTTGCAAAACTCGAGATTGTGACAAAGATCATCCGAGATTCATGATTTATGTACAACACAGGTTAATTTGTGGCAATACGAAGTTTGTCGGGTCAGCTAGTTATCATATATAAATACCAATATAGTCGTAACGCTTATAATTATTCCTAATCACGTATATCGCCTCTAAAATAGTACGGATATGCCAATTTTGTGCATCAAATACGATTTGTTAGCATGTATATATGTACGTAATGATGATTTTTATCTTTTACTAGCTGACCCGACAAACTTCGTATTGCCACAAATTAAACTGTGTTGTACATAAATCGTGAATCTCGGATGACCTTTGTCACAATCTCGAGTTTTGCAAGTTTCTGGGAAGTTCATGGGTGTTTTAATGTACAAATTTTCCTCACAGTAAAGTAGAAAACAACTCCCCCCATTGCTTAGCCTGATAAAATAAAGCGGATAGCATTTAAATATTCGCCTACATTGCAAACCATTTTGCCGAATACCATTTTGCGGAACACCAATTCTCGGTTGACCATAACGCGGAATATAGAGTTTCGCTGAATACTATTTCGCGAAAAACCTTACGCAGGATGTACCATTTCACGGAAAATCTTTTCGTAGAAAGTACCATTTCGCAGGGGCGACCCAGCTGAAGGAAAGTAATAAAGGTCAGTAGATCTAGGAAAATAAATAAACCTAGATAGAGGTGATCTCTACGGGAGCTGCCCCCGCAGTGGCCGGCGCTTCCGACGGCAGGTCGCCGGCAACACTCGCAGCCTGTGGCCGTCTCGCGCTAAATTATCTAATGTTACTCTTACTATACTATTGATAGTTTTTAGTGGTCTTGTTATTGATTAATGTTTTATGAAAGAGTATAAAATTTCTCGAGTTCGATTAGTTTTTTGAGTTACGCAAAAAATTTTGCATTTCAAAAATATAAGCATTTGAAATCTTTCATTCAAACGTTACACTTTTATCTTCGTTTTCACAAAATGCTACCCAACCCAGTATAGTAAACAAAGACGTAGTCCTACATCAAAATAAATGAAGACCAACAACTGAAGACCAACTACATGAAAGGAAAAGACTCAAAGGAAAAGGCTGGTGACCGCGACACCTTTACGGAGATCCAGCGGTGCATTCAAGCGGAAAATACTTTGCCCTTCACAAAACGCTATGATCAGGAAACACGCCACCGTATGAAGCTAACAATGTACAAAACCCTTGTTAGACCGATAGTTCTTTGTGGACTTGAAACCGTGACGTTGCTTACGGAGGACATACGCGCCCTTGCCGTGTTCGAGCGGAAGCTACTACGGACGTTATTTGGCAGAGTACACGCTAAAAGCGAAGAGTGGTGGAGCCGCATGAATCACGGGCTACAGGTACTGCTTGGGGAGACTCCGATCGAGCATCCGGCAAAAGTCGATAGAACATGATGGGCCGGACACGTCGTAAGAATGCCGGACGACAGTGCGTCGAAAACACTTCTTTTTTACAACCGCACCGGCACCAGGAACTGAAGGTCTCAACGTTCAAGATGGCTTGACCAGGTCGATAATGATTTGCGACTTCTGAAACGGCTGGGAAATAGACGACGAGTGGACCAAGAATATCAAGATCGAGTTGAATGGTCACGATTGTTTGAAACAGCACGAGCCCTGGCTCTATGTTGCTGACGACGACAACGTATTGGCAGTTTTGACGACAAAACTCACTGCAAAATAACAGCCTTATTATGCCAGAAAAGAAAGAAAAATACTGGTATGTCTATTTTTATTTTGTGCATACACTCTATATTATTTTTACACGCTGCTACACTTGTTTAAAGGGAGGACGCAATTTGCTAATAAAAATAAGCTCTACAATAAAGTTAAAGAAAGAACAATTTAAATACAATTGTTTGAAGCAAATTTAATCTAATATGAGTAAGCTAAATACTCTCGACGAGACACAAAATTGTTTGGCAGATGGATGCGTCGTATTTCTGCCCCATCAGCTTGTTTTATAGCAAAATGTACTGTACAACTATTAAATTTCTTTTTGTTATATGTGCGTCAATAGAAGCTTTTTTTATGAAGGAACAAATTTAATACTTTTCTTGGCCATAAATTGGTTTCACACAGAATCCCAAACGAGGACTGTGATTAAAAAACCTCACATAAATGTTAATTTATCAAAATTATTACTTTTACTCGAAATACCTTTACGGAGCGACTCGATGTCAGAGGAAATGTTGAATTATATTAAATGGCACTTGCTGATTGTTGAAAAAAGAAAATAACATTTTACTTTTCAGCAGTCCCACAAGAGTTTGGATGGTATCATACTTAGGCAGACACGCCATTTTCCGATTGACTTTTACTGCGTAAAGTTGCCATGTAAAGTTATAAAAATCAAGAAACGAATGGCCAGTAATAGTCGCATAAACGCAAATTATACTGAAAAGATGATGTGCACGAATGTTAGTGCGGGCTTCAAATCGTTGGCTATCTGTCGATAATGTAATAAAATTGAAAATGCTTCGCGTTTCACGATATTGTTTCTTAAAAGCTCCATTAAATTGGCAATCACTACCATATTTTTACTCCATTCAATTCGAGCACTGAACGAGCTGGATTGACGAATGGCCAGAGCCAGCGGAAAAAGAAGTTTTTCTCACAATAACTAAAAAGGTAATTTAAGGGAAAAAAATCACGTTGTTGATGACTGCATTATAGACTCGACAGATAAATTGGCTGTTGCTGCTGCTGCTGCTGCTGCAAACCACTGTTGATATATGTAATTCGCATCTAAACAGCAAAATGTCTTGTTATCGTCGAGACCGAAAAGGGCAATGTCAAGATGAAATAGCAGACCGAAAAAAATACGTACGTAAGAACTGTATTGCGAGTCCTGTGGAAGACGAATGAGCCAATGAAGAAGTGACTTTGCTTAATTATAATGGAATTAGATCAGAAAACACAATTTTAATTGCTTTCCAATACGTTTGAAGAAAATTGCTTAAATTTATGAAAAGTAGGCACCACGTTTAACAAACTTTCCTCGCTGATAATATTTTCCAAACGGGGTTCCTAGCTGCTCGCCCGTTGAAGTCTTTTGCCTACCTGCCTGCTTGCTTGGTATCCACTCGCAGAAAACCCCAGCGAATGATAAACAACGAAGCATTCCTCACCGGCCGGCCGGCCGGCACGGCGGGCACAGCCACGTAGCCAGAAGGGGGGGCCCGGGGGCCCAATTTTGATTTTAACTGTTTTATAAGCATATTTTTGCGTTTAGAACTACAATACATTAAATGTATTGTGATGTATTATATTTATAAGCAGTAAGATATGCATATAGTGTATTAGGAACCAAGATAGGGCTCCTGGCCCCCACCTCTGGCTACGTGGCTGGGCGGGCAACATAACCAGAACAAAGATCGCTCGAATCGGATATCTCTATAAATTCATTTCAATCTGCATGCACCATGGGAGCGCACACAGTTTGAATAAAATGTACCCAATCTCCTGATTGGTACCGGATCAGAAAAAAAGTCAACGTCACGCAGGGTTAGCTTTCCTTTTCGTGACTGGAAGAAATCCAGAAAGAAAAATATTGGTTGGTAGGTAGGTATGCTTTCGTTTGCTCACGCATCCTGCTGAGCTGCGTTGCTTTCGGTTGCTATGGGCTAGTAAGGGATTTACAAAAGTCATCGCCATCATGACTCCTAGCTCGGTTAGGCTGTACTATAACAGCGAGCCAGCGAGGCAGATGAGTAAAAGCCTGTCGTTAAAAAGCCCATTTGATTGAGAGCAAACAAAGATGGAGATAAAACAGAAAATGAAAAACACTCGCTTTGGCTTCGTAATGGGTGGAAGGAAAAATCGTTTTGACTGCACAGGCTTATCCCAGGCTGCTCATAGATGATCTTTCTCGCAGGATCGTGGATTGCAATCTGAGTTTGCCAGCGGTGCATCTCAGCATCGAGCTAATATCTCTCAAGATTCTGAGTTATAACATTGGCAGCGCCGATGTTTGATATCGGTTTGAAACTAAACCTATGATTTATCGGAAGATGCCCTCGCTGCTAGAGTTTATCATAATGTGCTATAAAAATAGAACCAGGTCTTCTTGGCGCATCACCGGGGGGAATTACAAAGTATATCGCCACTAGTTATCGCATCGCTTAGGGACTGGTGAGCGGCCAAGTGAACGCTCGATGAACGGGTTAAAGAAGAAAAATAGATTTAACATTCCAGAAAGAATCAAGATTATAGAAAAGCTTCGGGATAGCATCAGCATAGAGAAAAAAGAACAACAAGGCGTGGTGCAAATGAAGCGGAAAAAGATAATTCCGTGGGGCTATTTTGACAGGTTTTTGACAACATCGTTTCTAGAAGAAAAGAGCAAAAGGCACAAGGGGTCTCGTCTGATCTGACTCTCCGGCTCCGCACCGTGACTTAAAGTGATTTTTCTTCTTTTGTGTGGCTGAGCCCTGTCTCCCTTTATCACCCAAACAGCAGACGAAGGAGTGGGTTGGTCAGCTCTACTCTTTCTCTCTAATGCTTATATATACATTAGCTATACTTTGACTGGTTGTGACGATGTGAATGAACTTTTAGTCTTCGGGATATGGCCAGAAGTTGGGATATCTTTTAATTTCAGTTCATGCTATTTAGGAGGAATCGAATGACGTTGAAATGGTTGACCTTTAGGAGTAACGGTTTTGAGAAATGAGAATTGAGCTCATCACAGACCCGTGAATAGCTTTTTCAGATCTACATTTGCTGATTTGTTAAAGCGGGGATTTTAGCCGAAGATGACTTTCAGAGGAATTAATGCGCATAGCTAGATCGGTGTGATAGTTCTTACCTTGCTAGCATGCAACACCTCTTTTTAAACGGCTCTCTAACATGTGCTTGGGTTCATTCGTGCGCAGGATCAGAAGACACTGTCGTTCGCTGTGCACCCGCCATCTGCATTTTTCCAATCTTCTTTGTCGCTTGCATTTAGTTTTATTATAACCACTTTCGATAAATATTTACTGCATCGAATTCGAATTCGTGGGATTCAACTTGTCGCCTGGTGTGACGTACAGTCCCGGTTGCAGAGCATCGTGAACGAAACGCTGAAAATCAGTGCAAACAACACAGAATGTGCTTCGCGAGTCATGATGAATATTTCATTTTGCTCTTCGAACTGAGACTTTTCGGAATTCATCTTTCGAACCGAAACATGTACACTACCAAGTGTTCCGATTTTAGAGATGATTGTCACATTCGGCGTTGCATTAAAGCAAGGCAATGATTATGCACAGTTTTCAGTTTGGCGAAAATTTTCGCTGCATTTGCTACCTCCACCCAATGTGAATGCCAATCCCGAAAGACGTGCCAAACCGATACCACTTTCCCGTCCAATGGTATCACTTCGGTTCTTGATTAAACTTCTATCCCAATCGCCCGAAAAAAAACTGCCTCTACACAGTGAACTGTTCCCTGTTCCTGCTGCTACGACGATGGCCCGATTTTCAACTCTTTCTCCTGGCAAGCCTGTTTTCTGAGATATTACTCGTTGATTGCAGCACCCGAAAGGCAGGCAGTCAGGCTGGCAGGCCGGCAGGCAGGCAGGCACACAACAGGAAAGGGCCCGCACATATTGGACTGGCAAGTCGCGCGGTTGCCTGTGGAACGCAGGGCATCAGCAGCAGCATCCGTGGATAGCATCGTGGAACCATCGAACTGGTTTTCATCCGTCTCCCGGCGCGGAACAATGGTCAGCGGGGTGGATGATAAATTATATAATGATGCTTTTTATTAGAGTTGGGGTACCTCGATTTTATCGCACCGTGGGTTCGAAACGAATTCAGAAGGAGAGGCACAAGGGTGAGGTGAGATGAGGTAAACACGCAGGAGCAGAAATTAAAATTATTTTTGGTTATTTTCGCTTGATGATGATTATGCCGATTAGCACATTTACTGGTGGTTTTATTCTGTATTGACGGAGTCCTCGCAATGATAGGAGACGGAAATCGTGTGGACTTTTACTCCAATGCTCCTCCGGGTAAGTTTGCGTTGGGAATCCAACGACGAGCAACAATTTTCTGCACAAAATAATAAAACTTTTTTGGTTTATTGTAGTTTTTCGTCTATTCAAATAACGGTGAATAATTTTCTAAATGCATGTAACATTTAACTCTTCAAAGTCATTTCGTCTTTGAAACATTTCGTCTCCATTTCGTCTCAGAAGTCGCAAATCGCTTTCGACCTGGTCGAGCCATCGTGCACGTTGGGCCCCCCTGTTCCTGGTGCCGGTGGGGTTGTTGAAGAGGACTATTTTCGTCGCACTGTCGTCCGGCATCCTTACGACATGTCCGGCCCACCGTAACCTGCTAACTTTCGCTAGATGTACGATGGGAGTCTCCCCAAGCAGTGCCTGTAGCTCGTGATTCATACGCCTCCGCCACTCTCCGCTTTCAGTTTGTACTCCGCCAAATATCGTCCGCAGCGCTTTCCGCTCGAACACGGCAAGGGCGCGTATGTCCTCCGTGAGCAGCGTCTCGGCTTTAAGTCCATAAAGAACTACCGATCTAATAAGGGTTTTGTACATTGTTAGCTTCGTGCGGCGACGTACGCTTCCTGATCGTAGCGTTTTACGAAGGGCAAAGTCGGCCCGATTTCCCGCTTGGATGCGCCGCTGGATCTCCTTACCACCAGCGATCCCAAATACACGAACTCCTCTACCACTTCTAGTTCGTCGCCGTCAACGGTTACCGTCCGTGGGAGACGCGCGTTTGTTTACTTTGAGCCTATTCCTTCCATGTATTTGGTCTTCGACGCATTTATTTTTAGCCCAATTCTCCTAGACTGTAGACTCTACTTTCAGTCTGACGTAGATTGCCTCCGCCGTCGCAAAGTTGTGGCTATGATATCGAAGTCATCTGCAAAGCCTAGAAGTTGGCTACCCTTGGTAAAAATCGTGCCTCTCGTTTCGATGCCCAATCGTCGGATCACCCCCTCAAGAGCCATGTTGAACAGCATGCAGGATAAACCGTCACCTTGTTTCAACTCTCGCCGCGTCTCGAAGGGACTCGAGAGTGTCCCAGAGGCGTACGAAACACATCACTCGATCCAATGTAGCTCTGATTAGTCGCATCAGTTTGTCCGGAAAACCGTGTTCGTGCATTATCTGTCATAGCTTGTCTCGATCGACTGTATCGTATGCTGCTTTAAAATCAATAAAGATGTGATGCGTGGACGCGTTGTACTCCCGACTTTTCTGCAAGATCTGTCGGATAGTAAAAATTTGGTCCGCAGTTGCGCGAGCCCCCATGAAACCCACCTGATAAATTCCCTACGAAACCTTGTGCTCGGTGACAACCGGCATAACAGGATCTGGAAGAGTACCATGTAGGCGACGTTTACCAGCGTAATACTGCGATAGTTGCAGCAATCTAGTCGATTACCCTTTTTCTAGATGGGACAAACCACCCTTCCTCCATTCCTCCGTTAGCTTTTCCTCCTCCCAAATCCTCGAAATAACCCAGTGTAGATCCTTTGCTAGCGTTTCTCCGCCATGTTTATAAAGCTCTGCCGGTAGGCGGTCCTTTCCAGCGGCTTTATTGGTCTTCAGCGGCTCGATTTCTCGTTTGACTTCTTGGAAATCAAGCCACTAGAGAGATGGCAATACTTAGATAATTTTTCCAAGCAGTTTTTCCCCTCCACCGCTTGTTGGCATTCCCTATCAAACCAATCATTTTGTGTACCCCGAGGCTCAATACCTAATTCCGCGGTAGCGGCCTCTCCGATGGCCGAATGTATTTTGCCCCAGCCGTCTTCGAGGTTTGAAGTACCGAACTCTTCGGAAAAAGGCAGTGCCTCATTCAGTACTCGCGCGTAATTCTCGGCTGCTTGCGGGTTATCTAGCTGCCTGATGTTCAGCCGAGGAGGGCGGCTTTGACGCGTCCAGTATACGGTGGACAGCTTTGAGCGCACATGTACTGCTACTAGGTAATGAGAACGTGATCAATTTGGTTCATTGTTCGTTGGTCAGGTGATCTCCAGGTGGCTTTGTGGATATCCTTGCGCGGGAAAAAGGTGCTTCGGATCACCAGGCCTCGGAAAGCTGCGAAGTTTATACATCGTTGGCCATTATTGTTCGTGTCGTTGTGCAGGCTATGGAGTCCTACCACCGGTCTATACATTTCTTCCCTACCGACCTGGGCGTTCATATCCCCCCCGATGACGATCTTGATGTCCCGTGGCGAGCAGCTGTCGTACGTTGCCTCCAGCCTCGCGTAGAATGCTTCTTTCTCATCGTCGGGTCTACCTTCGTGCGGGCAGTGCACGTTAATGATGCTATAAATGAAGAAACGGCCCTTTATCCTCAACACACACATTCTCTCGTTGATCGCTTTCCAATCTATCACACGATCCTGCATTCTGCCCAACACTACAAAGCCCGTTACCAGTTCGTTGGTAGTGCCACCGCTCTGGTAAAACTGGGCCTTTCCACCACGGATCTTCCATATCTTCTCTCCTTTACGACAGATTTCCTGCAGAGCTACGATGCCGAGTTTGCGGGGTTCAAGCTGTTCAATCAGCACTCGTTCGCAACCTGCGAAATTTAGCGATCTGTAGTTCCAAGTACCGAGTCTCCATTCGTCGTCCTTGTTCCGTCGCCTAGGTCGATGCCGAATATTCCGCTCCTAATTTGCTTGAATTTTGTTAGTGTTGTAATTTAATTTAGGTGTGTAGCCGTACTGGGGCAACACTACTGAGTCTTGCGATGGGGCTACCATCTTATAGTGCCGAGACTCACTATACCTCCTTCCCGGTTAGTATACGACCTCAGTTTACACCGAGGTTGGTTGTTTCTATAAAGTTACTAAATTGCATGAAGTAGGAGGTTTCAATTTTCAGTATAAAATTATCTCAGCTTTTGGGTAGGAAATGGGGAAGGCAAACGAGAAAGCGACCAACATAGCTTTGGCCAGCCCAAGCTCCTACCTACGCGGCCATACCCGGTAATACTCTATTGAGTTGCTTAGCTAGGAGGTGCGATGCCGCGTGGTTCCCAGATGACTGATCTCAAAACTGAGATTTTGGGCAGACGGCTGAACCACAAGGACTTGGTAGCAGGTAAGCCTAATATATTATTTTAATTGTTTGTTTCGTTTTAGCTCATCAAGTACGTCCTACTGTACAATGAAACCTTTGGTCGAAACAAGTTTAAATAATGCACATGGATATCAGAAGTTCTGATCTTAATTCTGAATGTTTACTAGCTTTTTCGCTGCTGATGTTTTCTCTGGCGGTTAATTCTCTTTCGCTCTCTGGTTCGCTGTATGAAATGCCAGCTGTGGAAGAAGTAAGCAAAATGCTCACAGCTGAATTTGGTTCACATCGCATAGCAACAGAGACATCGCATATAATAGCGAGAAAAATTCATATGTGAGTTCGGCGCTTCTGATCAAGGTTGAAATTTCATGGTGCTTGAAATCTCATTGAGTTTTTTGCTTTGGGATTATCGAGAAGACAAATTTACAAGTGGCTAGGGGACAACAGGAGGGGAACTGACAAAGAGAGTAGACATATTCAAATGAAGAAAAAGGGTTTTGTTTCTTGCATTATGTGAATTTTCGATACAATATCAGACGTACAAGTGACTGAGAGTCAAAGGGGTCTGAGATCGGACAATCAGCTAGTCTAAAATACTAACAGCGTGCAAATCGGTTAAGACATTCTCGAGATGTTTTCAAAGGAAATGAAGCCACGTTGTTTTACACCTCTAGTTATAGCTTTAATATTTTATTAATACAAAAAAATCCAGTTGGACAGCCACTTGTATAAAAACCTGTGCACCGAAATCAAAGTAAATTATGCACAATTACAGTAGGTAGGCTTGTATAAAGTGTATATAATATATTTACATGACCCAGCATTCGAAAAGAAATAAAAACCAAAATTTATTACCACTTGTGAATGTTACATTCACATACAATCCAACGCACTGCAACTGGCCTAATGTATACGTCCAGAAGCACCGACCGACCGAGCAAAATCGTTTCAAAGACAACGACAAAGGTTACATGCGTAAGCAACGAATGCGATTTCAAGATTATTTTCTGCTGCATCCGTTGTCCGAACTCCGAACCGATGGCTGTTGTTTGCTGAACGTCAACACGAAACAACCAGCAATAAATAGCAGCAACAGCAACAGCAGCAAGTTTGAGTTTGACCGTTAAAGTCCTCTTCATCTTTGCGCTCTGGAAACAATGCGAAATTGTCTTCTTCCCCAGGCTGAGAGGCCATCGCGAATTTTTTACTCTTGCGATCTCGCGTCCTTTCTATTGATCTTCGTCTTATGGCGAGGTCAGCGCAGAAAAAAAAACTTGACGTGGTTCCAAATCAAGAGATCTTTGGCTCTGTAGTGTTGGTTATTTGCCCGAAATCAGCAAAAAATGAAACGATAACAGCACATGGTACAAGAGAATAACAACAGCCTCACTCGCTCGGACAGGGTGACCAATAAAAACTGGTTTCGTGGTACATAGCCGTTGTCCAGATCATAACGATTGCCGTGTGCTGTGTAGTCACTAAGCTTGTATCATATGCCACTTTTTGGCGCGAACGAATTTGAAGAAATGTGTCATTAAATCAATCATGCCGGGACGTGCAGAGGTTAAGCCCCAATCGGGGGGCCGTTTGTCGTCCGATTTGCCGTCGTTCGTCGGTGTCGCCAAAGCAAGAAGCACTCCATGAATCAATGATCTAAACTCTTGGCCAAAAGCAAATACCGAAAGAGATTTTTTTACCCCACCGGGAATGACGTGACCAACCGCCAGTGGATCGTCGATTCTAAGCCAGTTTTTTATGTGTGTTGTGGCTCAGTTGAAGGCACACCGGCGGTGGTGGCTGCTTTCGAAGCGGGCAATAGATTTTATAGTGCGAAAGAGCAGTATTGATATCGATTTTAAGGAAGGAAGCGTTGAACTACAGATATTGTAAATTCTTACTACCACAATTGACTGTCAAAGCCTATGAGCATTAATAATGCAAGGCTAAATTCAGTGGTAAATCGAGTTACGATCGAATTGTGGTCTAACAAGAATGCATGTAAACGCAGAACCCACTTTGCCTTAAACTGCCTCTCGCTCCCAACATTTTTTGGGTCTTCTTTAGGCTCCGCTTGACGTTGGCCCAACATTCCTCAATTTTTTTTTCTTGTCCCATTTGCGTGTTGCTAACGGCATACCAGTTCATCGCCTTTGCGCCGTAATGATAAGATTTCAAATCCGGCCAAAATAGCACGGAATAACCTGTTGCGCCATGCAATGTAGTAGGCGAATTTTCAGATACTCGTTCACTTGATTTTTCTAGTTCACTCTCCCGGTTGCAGACTTGTTATAAACACCGCCCGGTGCGACACGGTTGCCACCCGTCCACATACGCACGGCAATGGGTGCTTTCGATAATAGAACGCACTGGCGTTGCTACATACTGGCACGCTCGCCGACAACGCGAAAACCCGATCGAAGTGCCTTGCCTTCGGTTCGGGCACCGTTCTCTTGCCGTGCTTTTGCCGTGTTTTTGCGGTGCTCTAGCAAGTGCCGGCTGGTGTACTGGCACGCCGTTTCGCTCGCGAACTAAATAACCTATATAACTGCTTGGAGCGATACGATAAAAACTTATGAACGTAACGTAACAATGTAACGCTTATTATGATACCTATAGGAAAACATTTAGAAACAAGTTAATTTTTCGATTCAAGGACAGTTTTTCTAACTAATTGTTAATTCGTTTATACAAAGCATCAGATTGTGTTTTGTTCCGGAATATTTAATGTGCGAACCTGCATGTCCCATGCGTATTAAAAGCTATCCTACTTTCTTTTATAAATCTTGATTTGGTTAAATTACGCATTTCAATCGAAAACGGGGTTTCAATTGAGAGATGTGAATATAATATTCAAATAAAGTATGGTTTAAAAACTCGTTAATTTAATCTTTAATCGTTTTAACTTTCATGTCCATATTATTCGCTAAACGAAATGTACAGAATGTTTTCGGATAGGTAGATAAGTGCGCAGCGCAGCACGAAAGAAAGAAAAAAAGCAGAATATGAGTGGGGTGCTCGGCTGTCGGTGTTTCGCCCGGTGCCGCTCGGTGCCCACTCAACACATATAAAACCGAACCTAACAAAAAAAATCGGCACCGATGTGCGGAGTCATATTTGTTCGTACGAGAGTCGGCGAAGTGCACTGAAACCGGGTGCGTGTGATGTATGAACGAAGGAGAATGTTTTAGCACGGCGTGCGGAGCGGCGCGTGCTTTCACATGTCTGCGCCGGTTGTAATGAAAATGTCACTTCGTAAGCCACAAATAGTTATAGATAGCCTGCCAAATCAGATATTTCTTAGAGAACTTCGACAATCTCATATATTTAAAAAAAATGCTATTCCGAGTATGTCTTGACAGGACTTGTCAACATCGTTGTGCTACAGTCACAGAACAACCTACATTGGGCTATATAGTCATCGTTACTGAGCCCTACCGGAGCTGTCAAAAACGCAGTTCCACGCAGAGAAAGAAGAAGAAGAAGAACAACCTACAGTTACAGAATGGCGTGAGATAACATATAATTGAAGGCCGTTCACACCAAAATTCGGACCTAATAAAAAAGCTATAGAAATATATAAAATTTTGGATGGTACAAATAAGCCCAACAGGTAACATATCAGGGGTTAGACAAAATGATCCAGAAATGTAGACGAAATTCAAACAGCGATAACCTTTAGAAAGCAGACATTTTTAGATAATAATTGCATTCGACGGGGAAATTTTTCTAGTTTATTCATTTCAAAATTTGCAGTAGTCAGTGGACATCGTAAACATTTCGGGTTGTCCGGAGTATGTCAACAACAAATCGCTTGTACCTTTTCCTGTCATGGAAATTTGAAAAAGAGAACGAAAATCCGTTGACAGATAACCAAGCTATAACTATCTCCGTGAAATCAGTGCCAGTAACATGTATTACTTACTTACTTATATGTCCATGTCCGCCGGTCCGGCAGAAAAAAGGGATGAAATCAGAGATCTCCATTGCCGACGGTTAGCTTTCGTGTCTTTTACCTGAGACGAGAGGTGTCAACTCGTAGCAGATTTTTTTTGACTATTTGAGACTAACTGCGAATTGAACTGCTTTGCACGCATGAAAAACACAAAAAGGACACTCAGCAGTGTTGCCAAAAACAACATATTTATAACTTTTGCTAAAACTGCTAGGTAACGTATGAAAAGTATCGGAAGTTTGCTGAAAAGATGACAAAGAAGTCAGTTGTCACGTCTCGTCTCAGGCTTTTACATATCGCCAGGACAAGTTTTTGTCTACAGCCCGGATGCCGTTGGCTAAGCCATGAGCCCCTGGGTCTACCTCTTCTACTCTGTCCTTGCGAATTCCAGTCGAGTGCTTCTCTGCAGATCTCGTTCGCTCCCCAGCTAGCACCAACTCGTATATCAATGTACGAAAACTCTCGTAAATATCTCCTAACAAACTCAAAATCGTAACTAAAGCTGGATAAAGTGGGATCTAGTTGATTTTCTGTCGTATATAATGATAATGACTGACATACATACGATTTTCAGCACAAAATCGTAGAGTAGTACGAAGCGACTCGCGCTTAATCGGATATTATCGTATATAAATACTTATATAGTCGTAACGCTCAAAATTATTCGTAATCACGTATATCGCCTCCAAAATAGTACGGATAAGCCAATTTTGCGCATGAAATACGATTTATTTAGCATGTATATCTGTACATAATGCTGATTTTTACCTTTTTTATACATATGAAAATGCTAGCTGGGTCCTTTCCTCATGGTATGTTCGACCCACTTCCATCTACGTTCACGAATTGCTGTAGCTATCGGCCATTGATGACATGAGTTCCTCATTCGATATCCAGTTGTCAGGTGCCTGGCGGACAAATGATATATCGCAGGCAATGATTAATAAAGACCTGCAGTTTTTGCGTTGTGTAATGTCAATCGCTCCAACTAATATTTCATCTATAACGATATGAAACAGAAGCGGTGATAAAAGGCAACCCTGTCTCACGCCAGCGATAACCCCTATAGGGTTGTACAAACCCTTGCACGAGAATGCCTCGTACTGATCCTCGATGAGATGCACTAGCTTATCTGGAACTCCTCTACGTCTAAGTGTGCCCCAGATGTTTTCGTGGTTGAGTCGATCAAACGCTATTTCGAATTCAACGAACACCAGCAGAAGCAAGTCCTGGAATTCGTTGATCTGTTCCAATATAATACGAAATGTTGTATGATCTACACATGATCGGCGAACACGGAATCCAGCCTGCTGCCACCGGAAAGTAGCGTCGATCTTCACCTGGATCACTGGTCGGGATGAAGGCGTTCTTGGAGCCGGTCCATTGCTCTTCGACGGTTCCACCAAGTGGCAACTCTGAGGCTCGACAAAGGTCCTTTTCAGCTCAGAATTGTTTAATCGCAGACGTCGTAAAATCTATTGCTATGACCATTTTAGGACATGACGGAAACCATATCAATACATATGAGAGGTAAACTTTAAGGTTTTATGAGCGACTGACACTGCAAGCTTTACATGCTCTGCCGCATGCCCTGGAAATCTTGCAGCGGGTTCTAGGTACCCTGACGGAAATGATCATTTTAGGGTATATCCAAAACAATATCAATATGGGTCTTCAAGACTTGACCCTTCTTTATCGACAGACTTCGCAGCAGGTAACAGAGTATAGGACAATTATGGGTCTAGTGCAACGATCCCACTAACTCTAGCAGCACCGCCCAGCCGAGATTCGAACATACGACAACTACCTTGTTAGACCAACATCGTTCCTCGAAGCTAACTGGACGATTTGAATGGTTTCACCTAAAAATATCTTATTTTATTGAAGTTATAGCCGTTTGAATTTTGGACCAAACCTCGTGTTTTTAGTCTTGACCTTGAAATGCGGTCAAGCATATATATTAATATTCTTTGAATTTTGTCAAAACTGTGCATGTCCCGATCATTTTCTCTAACCCCTGTATAATGTTAAAGACCAAATAACTTTAGAAGTTATTCTTACTTAAACCTTATATTTTAGATAGAAATGCACTTTTACCAAACGAGTCAGTAAAACGTTTTTATGTATAATGACACTGCGAAAAGGTTTACATCGGCTAGACTAGAAGAAATCTGGAAACACGTTCTAAAGAACACTTAGCAGAGGTAACAAAAGCATCAAGAGATACCGAGAAGGCATCTGACACACCATTTTAGATCAAAAGTGGCTGAGCATATCTTCAATGACAACTATCCTTGAACCATCGACAACGCAAAAGTAATAGGCAAGTGCAAGGAAGATGGATTTAACGGAGAGTTTAGCGATTAACAAGAGATGCTCCTCCACTTTACTAAACGAAGACCCTGGAAACGGTTACTCTAGAGAGCCTTAGAAAGTCGCCATCCTAAACCGAAAATTCCTATCGAACAGAATCAGTTGTCAAAAGTAAGTCCAATCGAACAGAAGACTTGTCAAAACACCGATTAGAGAGCCTTAAAAAGAGTAACGACTAGAGAGCCTGTTAAAGATAGAGAGACGCCATCTTAAATCAAGAGTAGATTTTTCTAAATTTTTAGCAGCTTTTTATGAGTTATTACAAATAAAAGCTTCAGATGAAGGTTCCTTGAGTATGTTATTATTATATGTAGCATCGAGAAACTCGAAATCTTTAATTTAAATCATTGGTTCTCAAAGGAATTAGCAATAACAGACAACAGCAGCATAACTATTTACGGTACGACCATTAACTGTGGTAAAATTATCATAAAAAGGAAATACATATCCAGATTTTATAAAAGTTATTTATTCCAAATGTCTGTTGATGGCAGAATAATCTGTGCGTGCGGCAACACTAACATACGCAGCTGCATTGTTGCTAGATTATTTGTTTCAGATGGCGACTCTCTAAGGCTATCTAGGTTACTATGTTAAGTTGGTTAAGCTATATCAAAATAATTCAGAGATATTTTCGTGCGTTTTCGGCTGTTTGAGATTCAGCCATTAGATCTACCGTACCATTTGTTATTTGGTCAATTTGAGTTTCGGCCATTCGTGATTTGGTAATTCGCAGGTAATCCGACTTGCCCTATTCCTCATTCATTACCTATAATGGGGCACCCCCGGTTTCTATTACCACTAGGTGTATAAAATCGGTTTCTCTTGAACTTGCGCCATCTAAGGAATTATTAAGAGCAAACCTTGAAATTATTCTGATTATCAAGTGATTATTTATCGGAATGCTATCAACGATACTTGTAGGTGTCAAACCAGGTCCTAAATAAATCACTCTATGATGCTCTCTTTTGTGAACTGCTTGCTGTTGGGTTTCTCAGGAAATTTACAAATTGCTCGATAACAATTGATTTAAATTTAGACTTTTTGAAAAAATTGTGATATTGAGCAATAGTACTCCGTCAAACTAATATCAAGATAGTTACAATTTTTACAAGTAATTTTTAAACAAACATACAAACAGTCCCGCATGTTAAACTAAATGAAATGCTTGATTTTGAAAAAGTCATCCTAAAGTCAAATACCGTAGCTTCTAATCTATCGCCCTGTGCCGGTTTAACGTGTCGTCGTCGGTGCGGCGTCAACCTGCCCCGGCAGGCCAACCAGCAGCAGGGCACATACGCGTAAACCCGCACCACAAACACACCGACACCGGTTCGATGGCGGATTTAGAGCTTCAGCGAAGGCTGTGTGGCGTCCAACGCATACAACCGCAGCCATACAGAACCGAACCAAGCTCGCTCAGGTACTACTACCGCCTTAAACCTGCTGAGCCATGGATGGAAAGGTGCTGTAAGCCTCTTGCACACGTTGCTCGCTGGAATCACGTTCCAGCTTGAGTCAGTTTGCTTTTGGCTGTAGAGATGTGCGCAAGTGCTTCAGTTCACCGGGCTCGGCTCGGTTCAGCTCAGCTCAGCTCAGCCCAGCTTCCCGGGGCAGATTCCACCCAGAAAATGTGTTAGCTAGTGCAACGGCAGGCAGCTGCAGCAGTGACCGCAAAAAATTAGTGACTCAGTAGAAAAAGGTTCAATAAGGAGAGAGGTTTTTTTGCGCGCGTCTTCCGCGAAATGATGCCCGGCCTTATGCACCACGAAGGACCGGCACCCTGCCATGGTGCTGCTCTATCAGTGTCTGGAAAAGAGTGTTAAAAAGACTTTTCTTCTTCGCGAAAAACGTTCGTTTGTTCAGTGTTTAAAAATTCCGGAAATTTTACAATTTCAAATGTCACAAATGGTGACAATTTTTCTTAACGAAATAACTTCTATTTCATACGATCAGCATGCTCTTTCACCTTTTGATTATTGTTTCAAACTCGAAAATATGAAGAAAACGAAAAATATTTGGTTGATGTCGGAATGAAGCACAGTAGAGCTAAAGCTGTTCAGAACAACGATGCTCTAAGAAGTAAGATGGTGTGCCCAATTGAAGAGGAAATATGGACAGATTTCACAAATCGACTAACACTAAGGTAAATTTCAAATCTTTCTTATTTTTCATATATAATTCGTCATCCTCAACAGGTGATTTTATTACACCATTTGTCATTTTTATTTTATTTTAAAAAAGATTAAGTATCTAATTCGTTCATGAAGAACTGTGCCAAAATATATTTCGGCAGCCATTTGCTTGAAACCATACTTTCCAATTTGGACGTGTATCATGCCCCGGTGTCGGGGCATTCGGTTCAATTAAGATAATTCAAGCTGAACAGAGAAAAAACGGTATACTTTTAAAGTTTTGATAGAGTTACACAAGCTGGCGGCAGGCAGGTGGATGCCTCCCAGCGGCGTCTAATGTACGGGGCTCGTTGTCAGCGGCGTGCGTCGATGATGATGACGGTATCGGCATTTTGTATATATTTTATTTCGCCTAGTCACAACCGGAACGAGCGACCAGTTTTGCACGTGTTGAAGATAGTGTTAATTTGTGTGGAAAGAGGCTAGACCCGTACGAGCTAAAAACCGTTGTGGTGCCACCTCGTATCTACCCGGCGTTGGTTGTTGGGAAGAGCGACGCGACGGTAGGTGACGCACCTATACAGACCGATGGTTGAAAGGTTTTCGAATGCACTAACTAGATATTTACAGTAGGAGTGCAATCACTCACGTTCGGCATGGTTTCCGAGCGAACGAATTTCCACGGAATTTGATAACAGTCTCATCTTCTGAGCTAGCTCAAATAACATTTTTTTTTCCACAAAAATTATCATAAATTGCGGAACTTTAAGAGTACATAATAATAAATTGATAATTGGGTTAAAATTACTTTAGGAAGGTCCTATTATGATCATATTGTTCGAGAACATCTTCCCCTTTGAGCTAGTTTATTTCGGTACAAGGTTAAAGCCTTGCCTTTTTCCCATATTATCCAATTTTTTTTTCAACTTGAAAATGTCAATTAACCTTAAAATGTGGGTTTTTAAAGCTTTTTAAATAAAGCGTCCTTCCGCTATGCCACGCGGTACCTGCGGGCGCGCCGTTTTGCTGTGCGTTCTGCACCGATGCATTTCCGGCTTTCTTTCGTCGATCATGTCGCTGCACTGCCCAACTACCTCGCAAAATTCTCATTACCCATAGCCATAAAGGCCGGCCAAGCCTATAAACGAGGGCAACCTTCGCCTCGATGACCTCGAATCGTAACTTGATCCTTCTGTTTAAATTTTCCTCGCTCGAGTGTGCAACCGTTACCGAAACCTTAACCTGTAACATCAGCAGAGCGCTTCGCAGCAGAACACGATAGCAGCCGAGGAGACAATTTGCGTTGCGGTACTCTGGTCTGGCCTACGACGGTCTCGCCGGGTTGCTTCAAACGGGTCACGGGCTGGGTCGGTCAGCCGAGAACGATGATATGAGGAATTTCGATGCTAACTAAACTCGAACAACTTTGTATGATGTACCTTCGTACAAAAACGAGGGGGAGAATGACGACGAGAGACCGTATCGAATCGGCTCAACCGTAATGGATGGAATTCTTTCAGAAGTCTTGCAAGTGCACAACGGCCCCTATTCTGCCGTGGAAGATCGCATCTCACGCAGGATGTTGTTTTTGTTACTTAGCAGGTTTTGAAAGCTGCTGATGAGGGGATGATCTTTTTCGAATGCCCATAAAGCCGTGGGTACGTATGTTTTCATAAACAACAAACGACCGTTTTTTACCCTTTCCCGTGCACTTTGACTGATTGTGTCTACCGGTGGAGGAGTCTGAAATTGTTTATCGGAGCGAAGAAGAATGAAAGCAAGGAGATGGGAGAAGAAGGTAATGTTCTAGTCTCGTCGCCGGCTACCTTACCTGCAGAGCAGCCGGCAACCTGACCGGCAGGAGGTTCAAGGTGAAAGGAAAAGCACATAGATAGAACCTGAAAATTAACTTTTGCCCTACGGTGTTCTTGAAATCATCCGTTTTTTTTTGGGAGGATGCTTTACCTGACTTTTGTGTTTTCGATTAGAGCGAGCCGATCCGATCCGAAGGCATCTAGGCTGTTATATTTTTTACAAGAAACAGCCGCATAGAAGGAAGAACAAGATTATATGTTACGAAAATTTTCGTAAGAAGAGAACTTCGATTCTAGGAATCCATTATCGGCTTATCCTGTTTTGGCTTCGGTCGAAATTTGCTAGATTGTTTCTGTTCTGTTTTTTTTTTTTGTGGAACGTTCACCTACAGGAAGTTGTTTTTGCACGATTACGGTGCATATTTTCGCAACCTAATGGTCAATTATCAAAGCCGAACCTTGATGCTAATGAATTTCGGGATGATCTGAGCTTTCGATATTGGTTGCTGTGCGAGATTTACCTGACGCATCTTTGTAGATTCGGATGGAATGTTTTGAATTTATGTCCCGTTTTTCCGAGCTGTTTGGCACTTTCTGAAATAACTTCACTACAGGCAGATTGAAAAAGATTTTATCTTTTGTTGTTTGGCAAATTAGTTTTACTTTTTCAATTTACACTGTCACGAAAATATATTTGTAAAGAACAAGTTATACTGACAGGTTTAATTTTAATTCTCACGTTACGAACTGTCAAACACGGCCGCAAAAAGACAACACTTTTAATGGTTGCTATGATTGGAGACCCAAGCAGCACTTGCAACATCTTCCATGTGGCTATTAAGTCTTGTTTAAATTGCAAAAAACTTCACCGGTTACAGTATTGAAACACGCAACAAATAAGCAACTTCATGTTATTAATATGTTGGATTCAGGTTATCCAATACTTATACTGGCTGTCACAAATATATTAGTCAATATCTAGTAACATGAAACTTCATCGCAACATCGTGTTATTATAATGCCATTGCTAAACAATAATGTCACATGATGTTGCATCATGTTGATTACGGCATATTGTTAAATAAAATGTAACCAAACAAATACAACCAATGTAACATCATATTCCGCCATATTTTTATGAAAAAATATTTTTCAACGAAGGAATGTTTTTATTTTAACAATAATTACACGAACATTCATCAGGAATCCATGGCATTTACTAAAATATTATTTGATTACAGTATCTAGTTCGATTTTACACCGCATTTTTCCATCGTAAACGAATTCTTAATCTGGCTGGGTTAATTCTTTAAACTTGAAAATAAATAAATTAATAACTTTCACGAGGCGCATCAAATAATACAAAGCAAAATTATATTTTGCACGATAAATTTTGAATGGCATGGAGATTAGCTCATAATAGGCCCAAAAAACTAAAGTCGCATTAAGAATATTTATTAATGTAAATAATTTTCGTCTTGGAGCCCAGAGAGGAAATCCCGGTTCCCGCTAAACATAATTCGTGATGAAGTTGCTCATAATTGTTTGGTTTTTGTGCGAGGAAAAAAGAGAAGAAAGTATTTTTGTTTTTGTTTTCACGCAAGTTTTGACAACGCGGCATAGGATTTCGTGGGAGTGCGAACAGGCTTAAAATCTCTTTTAGTATCGTAGTCGCGAATACCTGCTTGTATTTAGATAACGCGCATTGGTTTTTGTGCGAGAAAAAAAGAGAAGGAAGTATTTTTGTTTATATTTTCACGCAAGTTATGACAACGCGGCATAGGATTTCGTGGGAGTGCGAACAGGCTTAAAATCTCTCTTAGTATCGTAGTCGCGAATGGATAGATAACGCGCATTGATGTTCCATAAAACATCTGTGTAACAATTGGTTGCATATAGGCTCCACCTCTTGCGCTTTTTCAATCACATAACAGTTCGATAAAGGTAACTGATGCAAACTTTTACCATATTTGAATGTTTCAATTATAGTTGCGTAACCCTTCATGCAACAAATGGTGCTGCTTGGGGACAATCCATTCAGTAGGTACATTGAAATTAATTAAAATGCTTTGAAAACTTTGCTTAAAACCAACAATTATAAATTTGTAAGAAGCCTGTACCTAACCGATCGAAAGCCAATATGACGTAATTGACTGAGCATTAAAGGGGAATGAATCACTGATTATTCGCATTTCGAAATTTCAATAGCAGTTTTAAAGTTCAAAATAGTAGGTATTTCTGTGCATCAACATGCATCAATTGTGCACGGGTTGGCTGGAAGAATATAGTAATTACCTTCTCGGGAACAGATTTTTTATTTCGAACAAGAAAACTGCTTTTAAAATTCTAGGAGTCAACACTGACTAACCTTTAAAATAATAGGTATGTCAGACGTACTAGGCAGATTATGTTACTATTCCAAAATTCTTCGAAAACATTTGCATTTAAAGTTTCTTTCGATAAAACTCTTTAAAATACTAAAACGCCAAAGTGTCTCTTAACTTAATTTACGTTATTGACTCACTCGTCGAGCAGCAGTGATTAACAAAAAAGATTAGATTTATTTTCACATATCGTGATAAGTCCTAATTTCGTGCCACGCAGTTGACGATTGTCTATTTTATTACTTTTGAAAAAAAAATCGAAAGTAAAGTCTTTCAAACTTTAAAACATTGTTTTCGAAAATGTAAATGTTTTGTTTGGAGATTGTTGACTTTAATGCCAGTGGCACGAAATTAGCCGCCAAAGATTAAAATTGCACGGAATTAAAGCCTCTTACGATAGTAACTAACGATGGGTATAAACAACAGAGTTCATTTTTTGGTACTTTAAATTCATTTTGATAAGTTGGGAAGAAGGAATGTCTAATGCGAAGAATGATTAATTGAGTGAACTGGAATATTTCGATATAGACCAAAAATATATTAATATATAGGTTGTGCAATGCCAGGTGGTTTCGCACTCACGATATTTCGATTGGTACTCGACTGTTTTACGAACTAAACTACCGGCGCCCGTTATATCAGGTAGTCTAGTAGTACTAATTTTGTTAGTATTCTCTCGATTCTATCATTCTGCATATGCATCACACATTCCTCTGCGACGGTATTATTTTTGTATGACTGCTCTTCGTTTCTGCTACCGTATTCTGTCACATGTATTAAGTAGCTGAATTGACTAGAAACTTTAGCTACCTAATTAATTTGAAAATTCCTCTAACATTATCTTGACCAAATAGTATGTAACAACGAAACCCGAAAATGTTTCCAATTCCCTTTTTCTGGTCATAGAAATTAGAGAATAGAGTGCTAGATGCTAGAGTGCTAGATCCGGGAAATTGATAGTCTTCTTCAAGAACCTGCGGATTAACACCCCTTGAAATAGGAGTTATTACTTGAGATAATACTGACGGAAGAAATTAGCAACAAACAACAATATCTTCCTCCAAAATTTACAAAAATTATGACTATCATTCTTCTTTAACTTTTCGACTATCGGTTAATCAGTCTGGATGAATACTTTAACCTTTCTAAGGGACTTGATAGTCGAAAATATGCAACAAGATAACAAATCCTTAAAAAAGTCTGCATCTAGAAAACCTGCTGCTTCCAAAGCGACTTAACCGTACTCTTCTAAAGTCATTTCATGAAACTCGAATAAATCGAAACCAGCGAAAACATTCATTTTATTATATATATTCTCCACCAGTTCAATCACTTTGACTCAATTTTGATTCATTTGACAGTACCGTCTCAGCTGAGCAAAATTTAACAAAGGTCTATGTGATACATTTGTAAAACTAGTTATTATCTACAATTTTATAGAATAAAGTTTTGTTGTATCTTTAGTATTTACGGTGCTACAATGCTGGTAGCTCATTAGTAGATTAGTAAACGTTCGCTTATAAAGCTTTTTAGCAGCAACGTTTAAATTAGTTAATCAATCAAGCAGAAATAAATGGTAATTTTTTTTAACAATTTTTAAATTTTCAACAAAATGTTGACTGAAATGTTCTATAAAGATAAGCAAAAATCAATCTTTCATTGATCAGATTATCGAAGTTGGTTAAGTATTTTACTAGAAGACGAACATTTGGTACAACACAAATGAGACGTCATTACGCCTTTCAAATTTTTCACGCCAGGCAGCAATTGGATGCCATAACTGGAAGACATCATTCGTTCCCGATGCATAAAAAAAGATCGAAGCAAAAAGTAATCAACTATCGAGGGATTACTTCGCTTCGCGCTGCTGGAAAGCTTTTCGAGAATATTATTCTCGAGTTCTATCATTTAATTTTTCCGGGTACAGTCAGTTCACAATCCTTAGTCACACACAATTGTAGGTCATTTTAGCTTTAGCTCCTAATTTCCGTTTAAATATCACCTAATGATCAAATTATTAGTGCTATGAGTAACAATTTCATCAATTAACTAGCATAATATACACGCACTAATCGACAGATAAATCTAAAATGACCCATAATTGTGTGTGAGCCATGATTATGGACTGACTGTACATTAATAATATTGCGCACGGTTTCATGCTCAAGCGTTCATCCTGCGCCAACTTGTTATCATACATATCTTTTATCTTTTAGTACAGTAATTTTTCGGCAGGTTTCGATAAAATTAATCATCAGATTGCCATTAACAAACTTTAACAATTAGTAGTTAGCGGTAATATGTTGTGTTGGCTCATGTTATACCTCACAGAACGCCTAATGTTTATCAAAGTACACAGCACTATCTCTACATCATTTCCTGTTACATCCGGTGTGCCTCAAGGTAGTCATCTAGGTCCGTAAATATAAGGAGGAATTTACTAGAACTAAATCAATTTTACACTAAAAAGTATGAAATCATCGTATGCTGATATTTTCATACTCCATGCGGTTATCAGGAATAACGCAAATACCCTGAATTTTTACAAGCGCATTTGGATAATTTCACCGACTGATGATACAACGGATAAGACGGTACTGAATACTTCCAAGTGCTCCCGCATTTATTTTACACACAAGAAATCAATTGTGTGCTATGATTACAAAGTATCTAAACATCCTTAAAAAGGAAACATTCGTTAAATCGAGCAAAAAAAACATGGATTTTAAGAATTTTTATTTAAGGTTTAAACGTGAAAACCGAAACTATTCTTGCTTATAATATATACGTTATTATTTTTATGCAAAAATATACGAGAAAAGACAAAAATGAAGGAAAATTTTTTTGGACCGTTTCCGGTCCAAATTCCATTGCTCGAATTTCCATTTCTGTTTCGTGCTAGAAGCGTTAATTCAACTCGGAGACTCATTTTTCGAGTTTTTCAGACTGTAGAGCCCACAGACAATTGATTTTATAAAAAGAAATTTAACTCATATCCTACAAATTATTTTTTTGCCCCCCGATTTTTCAAGCCAATTTCCAAGGGGGGAGCGGGGGGGATGACATTGTTTATTCATCAGTATAAAGAACGATATAGTATCACTAATTACGCGCGCGAGATCGTGATATCATCGGTAGTTCAATACATCGACAACGAGAAGTATCAGAGAACGAGAACAAATTCGAAGGCCGCCCGCACGAAACAACACGCCATCTCTTATAGAACCGAATGCTTGGTGACAAAAGCAAAAAAATATCCACGCAACTTCCACGAACTATATCAACACACTTTAATGCAGCATGACATAATACACTATGTACAAAACAGTGAAACTAACAGGCAATCTCGTGAAAACCAGTGCACTGTGGTCCAGAAAGCCAAATTAAGTGGAAAAAATTGTTTACTCAGTAGTCGTTGATTTTAGACTATTTACGTCTTAGCAACAAAATCTTGATTTAGGATGCCGCTTTTTTTGGCATGAGCTATTTTAAGGTGACCCTTAAATTAACCAAGATCCAAAAATTATCTTCAAAACGAAACAAGATAGAGCGATATTCAATTCAGCAATTTTATAGCTTGAAGTATTTTGAGTAATATTGCAGAAGACGAAATCCTTCTATCTCGAACCGTTTCCATATTAGAGCGATTTTCCTGAGTCAAGTTAGGGTGACCCTGCCATTTTGCGATTTTTCTCCATAACTTTTTTATTTTGCCTTTCTCGCAAAACACTTCTTCAGATGACTTTTGAGGCTCAATAAGACGCAACTTTTGGTGAAAAAAGAAATTGGCTATCTACTGTACTTCTACACTTATATTAATTTTTATGATAAAAATAGGCCGTTTTCAAATGTTAGTATCTCAGAAAGGTGCAAGCAGAATTAAAATCGGTTAATTGCGTTTGAAAGACCGTAATTTTTTGTGTATAATATCAAAAAATTGGAGAGTGGATTTTTGTCTATCTCAAATAAATCAACTTTGAATATGTGTGGTTTTAACATATTTAGGTGTATAAAAGTAAACGAGTTGCGCCATAACTCCGCAAGGCCTTGACTGTTCTTCAGCAAACTTGGCGTACATGTTTCTTGATACAAGTGAATCAGCGCAGGAGGTTAACAAAAAGGGGGTGGTCGCTAAAAAAGGGGGGGGGTCCAAATAAGTAAAAGTGGCTGCGATCATCTTGCATTAAGGGGCGAACCAGCCACTGGCTGAAAACCTCTCAAATATAGAATAATAATAATAATAATATCTTGCATTTGGTCTGTTAGAAGTTGTACAAGTGGCTGGGAGATAAGATGAAGAGCGTGTGAAAAGATGGGAGGGTTTCAACTACGGAAGTAGAACAATATAAGGAAGGCTTTGTGTCTCTTTCATTATCTTCGGAGAGACGTACAAGTTGCTGTAGACAAAAGGGCCGCTGACCGAGGAGAGCTAATCAAGGAGAGGAGTAGATATGTCTAATTGAGGTCTTTGTTTTTTGTATTATGAGAATTTGCAAACTGAAACGTAGTGTTGTGAAGCCCGCATTCGTGTGGTCCAATTTTGTCTCACGATTTTCTTCTAACGAACACATATGCATGAGCATTTCTTTCGGATTTCTTTTCTGATATTCTCATACACTGCGACAAGTTTTTGCCATAGTGTATTTAGTTATCACCTCCCAGTTGGCCTCGAGGTATGATGCTGGTCTAATAAGCCAGTCGTCATATGTTCGAATCCCGGCTGGGAGAGGCTGTTAGAGTCAATAGGATCGTAGCAACTGGCCCTGCAATTGTCCTGCACTCAGAACAGAAGGTCAAGTTTCGATAACGGAATGTAGCACCTAGGCTTTGCAATGCTTTGCTATTTAGTTATCAGCCACGTTCGTTGCTTACGCTCGTCATTGTAATCCAGCAGTTGATACCTATCATCGCTCGCATTGGCCCGCACACTTACCCGCGTGTGTAAGCGAGGGTGTAAAATGAAGAAGAAAACTAAAATCCGTATCCATACATCCAAGTGCGCCGCTTGTGCTAACGACCTATGGACAGCTCGTGAGCTTTGGATTCGCGGGCGGGATGTGTAGAAAGTTGATATGAGGCTGTACACTCGCGAGTGTGTAGGTAGCAGAATGTATGCACACAGTGCCAGCAGTTGTTTGGCGTAGGCTTGCGTCAGTGGAGTAAGCTTTGGATGCTATGCTTTTCACACTCGCTCGCCTGAGATTTTCAATCTTATCGAAAACAGATGTACAAGTGGCTGAAAGACAAAAAAATGGTGGCCTCTGATGAAAGGGGAGGTGCGAATCACGGAAATCCCCGTCGCGGGTAGAAAACTATTTAAACTTCTCATTCGGTAGTTCCACTCCATGATACTATGAAACACATATGATTGCATTACTTTGTCTACTATTCCCTCTGTTTATTGGATAGTCTACCGTTTTTAATGTCTAACCTCATTATGAAGTTTAAGTCAACAAACATGAGGTTAAGTTTATACATTCTCCTTTAGATTTGAACCACTCACACAACTTATAACAGTTTAAATGCAAGATAATTACAGCCACTTTTACTTATTTGTACCTCCCCCTCCCGTTTTTAGCGACCACCCCGCTTTTGTCAACCCCCTGTGCTGATTTACTTATGTCAAGAAACAGGTACGCTAAGTTTAATCAAGAACAGTCAAGGCCTTGCGGAGTTAAGGCGCAACTCGTTTACTTTTATACACTTAAATATGTTAAAACCACACATATTCAAAGTTGATTTATTTGAGATAGACAAAAATCCACTCTCCAATTTTTTGATATTATGCACAAAAAATCACGATCTTTCAAACGCAATCAACCGATTTCAATTCTGCTTGCACCTTTCTGAGATACTAACATTTGAAAACGGCATATTTTTATCATAAAAATTAATATAAGTGTAGAAGTAAAGTACATAGCCAATTTCTTTTTTCACCAATAGTTGCGTCTTATTGAGCCTCAAAAGTCATCTGAAGAAGTGTTTTGCGAGAATTGCAAAATAAAAAAGTTATGGAGAAAAATCGCAAAATAGCAGGGTCACCCTAACTTGACTCAGGAAAATCGCTCTAATATGGAAACGGTTCGAGATAGAAGGATTTCGTCTTCTGCAATATTACTCAAAATACTTCAAGTTATAAAATTGTTGAAGTAAATATCGCTCTATCTTGTTTCGTTTTGAAGATAATTTTTGGATCTTGGTTAATTTAAGGGTCACCCTAAAATAGCTTATGCCAAAAAAAGCGGCATCCTAAATCAAGATTTTGTTGCTAAGACGTAAATAGTCTAAAATCAACGACTACTGAGTAAACAATTTTTTCCACCTAATTTGGCTTTCTGGACCATAGTGCAGTGAAAGCTGGAGCAAAGCTGAGAGCAAACATCAATTCAGAGGTTGGAATTAAACAAAAATGAGCAATTATTTTCTTCTAGTTTAAATAGAAGCAGCGTTCAACAAAAGAATGTTTTGAATAGTGTTGAACTCTCGCTAGTTGAACAGACTACAAATGAACTACACTTAAATGCTTAAAGTATGAAACTTAATGCCAGCGGAAACAATACGGCAAATTCTAAAAAGACTTCAAGCAGTGATGTTGAATGAACGTTGAACACATTGTTTCTTCCAGTACATACAATCAGAATGCACAATAAACAAAGGGAAACCAAAGGTATAGAAACTGCTGACATTTGTCTTACGCACACTTTGCCGAGTATACGTATAAGCGATTTGTATTCATCGGGAATTTTTTTTTACATAGCGAAATCGTTTCTCGATGCACACAAACCACCAATACAGTCACGTACTAGCATCCCTTACAGCTGTACTAATGGTTTCACATCCGAGTTTTAAACAAAAAACTCGGACAATTGAAAAATGCTGTTAGTTATTTGTAAGTCAAAATTTTCAAAATTTCGCTGAGTTAGGTTAAGAGTGTATAAAATCACTGTGCACGTTTGGTGTTAGGATACATTGGTTTCGTTGCGTTATAGTGTTACTGTAAAAGCGCCTGGAAATGAAAATCCCGGAGTCGTCGAATTAACTATCTCAAATCCGTGGTGTGTGATGTTGAGAAAATATTGGCAGAATAGAAAACCCGAAAGTGACAGAAAAGCAAAGCCAGTTGATGCTAAAGCTCCTTCAAAGGTGATGACATTTCATACAAGAATCTAAAAATGGCATCGGTTTCACAAACCTACGTTTAGAAAGCAAGGCATATTATTAGTTTGACAAATTCTGGAGGCAAAGGAACGCTTAAGAAATTCCAACAGCCAGTGGTACAACGACAATGGCGCCACTGTTGTTCCCAAGGAGTGAATCCGGTCCTACTTTATCCAAAGGCTTCGCAGCCGGTTATTAGAGTACAGAACAGAGACGGGGCTAGTACAATGATTATACTGACTCTAGTAGAATCGCCCAACCGAGATTCGAACATACGTCGACTGGTTTATTATACCAGTAACGAATCGTAAAGCTATAACTGGCTCGTTGGGAGGTAGGAATGTCATTTGCATTATGCCTGTGTAACCTGTGACATAAGTATCACTAACGTCTTACTTAACTCGTAGCGTATGAAATGCATGAGCCGAACCTTAAACTTCGTTTCCTCAAGCAGTTCATAAATCTGAATGGAACATGCATAAAACGACCAATTGCGTGGCAACTCTAATAACTAATATAGACATTATTTAGTGGTTTGCCTTTTGGCGACATCACATCTCTGTCTTTAAAAGAGCTCAAGTCTGATAAAAAGCAGTTTTATGATTTGTTCCATAATTAATAATAGTTTATAAGCATAAGCAGTAACTCCAACTTACACAGCAAATAAACCGCTGCCGTAGTTTACAATATTTACGACACTGAAGTTTTGCATAATTACTGCACTACCGTAGTACCAGAAGTCATACTAAAAACTACCAGCGTTGATTGTTTTCAATCTCGCCAAACAGCTGCAGAACTACTGTTGCTTGCTTGATTGATTGGCCAAATTTATTAAGCTAAAAGCCCTAGGCCAACATGCTTCCGTTTTGACAGTAAAATTACTGTGCTGCAAATTTTAATAAGCGACCAGCAGCAACCCATAGATCACGGTCGTAACGAAAAAAAAAACTTTCAATTTCAGTCCCGTTCGACCAATTCGAAAGCCACGTGTTTCAAGCTTCAACGTGGAAAAACCTGTTCTGCACGGTTCAGCTCACCAAGACGCGAAAAAAGTTGCTAAACCATTCAAAATTAGCAGTCCATGCGGTCCACGCAAGGATCCGCTGAAGGCAGAAATTACCATAGACCATCTGCAAACTGTGTGCCACACAATCAGTTTGTGGGGGACAGAGTGTAGCGTTCAACATGCAAAAATTCCACGAATCCCCTCAGCACTCTGCTGGCCGGCTGGTCGAACCGGACCTATGACTGTTGCCGCTGCTGCTGCCTGCTGGCTTTACTACACTAATTCAACGGAGAGTGATTTAAATTCCATACTTGCCCACGACATAAAACTGTCTTCGAAATATCTTCGGTCAGTTACCGACGGCGGCGGCGGCGGCGGCGGCGACGGCGTAGCACTCCCGATGGGGAACACACTAACCGGCAGCTGTATTTAAGTACATTTACGGACTGATCAGTATTCCAAACTCGGTGCGAAACAAACAACGAACCTGTGCGCAGCACAGTCCTAGCAGAACTTAGGACCAGCAGAACTGTCACACACATACCATTTTCAGACCCAAAAGGCGGTGGGTTTTTACGCTCGACTAGGTCGATCACCGCGGTTTTCCACCGCGTTTCAACTGTGGCTTTACTACATGCTTAAGTGTAATTATTTTTCATGTTGTTGCCTGTCCAAAGTTTTCTTCAAACGCGTGAATGAATTTCTGGTTAAAACTGTTTTATTGTTAGTTGATTTAGCGTCATCTTTGGGGGTCAGGAAAACAGGTTGATCTGAGGTGTTTGATCTTGTAGGTATCACTGCGTGATATAGTGCTCGGTACAGATCGCCAAAAAAATGCGAAAAGTGAGAAATATCCCACTGATATTCTTCTACAAACATCGTAAATCACGAAATGGCATGACATGGCAAATGCACACACATTTTTTTTCTTGGTTAGCATTCGACACACAATTTATATGTAAGAAGAGTAGGCGAGAGCGAGATTTTCTCGGAATATATATATATTCATGTGTTGATTCATTTGAGTTGCAGATGAATACCTACCGACCTGCATGGGTATATCGTAATGGTTTATGCAAATATTGGGCCGTCCTCTCGAGCGGAAATGGGTGAATAATATACGGGAGAAAGCAAATGACTAGATTGAGAGTTTGATGAATAATATTTGATTTAGATTTTATTTTTCAGTGTGGATTTGGTAAATAATTATAATGTTTTCTTTTACTTTTTACAGGATTTTACAAACTGGTGTAATCGCGATTTTAATTTGGCGCTCTTATTTGTGGAAGATGAAGGATCCTTCTCTAGTTTTAGTTTCACCAAAAGCAAAAAACATATTTTTGTTGAACGGAAAGGTATGTAAAGATAATAATTCGGCGATTTATTTTATGTCACCGTGGACACACATACCTAAATGAGGCAAATATCATTCCAAAGTAACAAGGTTAATTGTTTTGAGTGTACCCCTACGACACAAAGTGAAGGTAAAAATTACTCTGCAATATCGTTATTATCGTTAATTTTCAACAAGAATCAATTTCATGTCCAACGAATCATCACAATCAAACAAGAAAAATGCATTTTTATTTGGATTTTTACTTTCAATTTTGATCATTAGAACCGATGTAAGTACTAACTGATCCCTGTAGTTTACGGCTAGAAAATAATAGCGAACTTGTTTCAAATACCTTCACTAAGTTGATCAAGACCGTAATTAGTTCCGGTTTATATCGCGGGCTTTCACTTCTTTTGTTATTCGCCATATGGAGAAAGGCTCACAAGTAGACGGTATTTATACTGATCTATCGGCTGCATTCGAGAAAATGGATCACGAAATCTCATTGACTAAACTCCAGGGATTGGGCATTTGTGTACTCCTGGCTGCATTTATATCTGACGGGACGGAATATGTCTGTTAAGCTAGAAGATTATGCTTCGCTTTCGTTGCCAGTTAAATCTGGAGTTCCACAAGGCAGCCATCTTGGTCCGTTTCTTTTCCTGTTATACATAAATGATGCAAGCAACATTTTGAATTGTTACAAAAATATCTTACGCTGAGGGTCGTTGCCGATGGGCGCAACAAACAAATCGTATGATTTTAAACGCTTCAAAATGCTGTGTCATTTCTTTTGGACGTTCATAAGCCACCCCTGACGCTTCACGACTACGTTCTTGATGGGACAGCTTTAAAACGTGAGAATACCGAACAAGATCTTAGTGTACTTCTCGATTCCTCACTGACATTCAAAGATCGAGTAGCATATGTAACGACCGAAATGACTTTCCTCGTTATGCTGATCGGTGCAAGCTAATCCATCTTGATCATCCACTAAGCATTAAGAGATATGTAGCTAAGGCATGAGCGACCTACTGACATCTTAGATCAACTGTCCTGAACTAATCGGTCTCTTGGACGTGAATGTCCGCAGACGTGCCCTCCGTACTCATACATTTCTCGATGACTACGGAATGTATGAACTGTTAAAGAGCTTTAAGTCAAGTTATTCGGTGTTATTTTTAACCAGTTGAGTGTGACAATAAAATAATAAAAAATAATAAAGTATACTTCAAACTAGTTAACCAAGGGTAATGCAACTAACCGCATTGCTTGATTTGCTCAGCAGAACATTTCTCTCGAGACTGCAAAAGTGGCCTTTTTCTCCTGCTAGAGCACAATGAAAAAAGACAAAGCAAAAAATTTCAACTCTACGGTGGATTTTTCGCGATCGCCGCCACGGAAATATTATCCAGATAGCCAATCAGCATTAGCAATGTCATTTAAATGCAAACCAATAAGTATTTAATTCACCTTAAATGCTACTCAACTTCACAGCTGGAAGACAAAAAGAAATTAAACAGGATTGTGGATGGCAATTTACAGCAGCTATGCAGTCAAAAGGTTGACATACAGCACCGTGCAGTATAAAACGCCAGAGATGCTAATAAATGATTGATTTAGTGTTTATATTAATGCTTATTGGTTGCCTTGGTAATCACCTTGCTTGTAGTCTATACCATGCTGAGCCAATGTGAGATTTATTGCAATCTTATTGCGACCTTCAGTCTCAATTTTGATTATAATATTAGTGAGCTTCCCAGTTGGCTTCGAGATATGACGCTGGTCTAATAAACAAGTCGTCGTATGTTCGAATCTCGACTGGGAGAGACAGTTAGAGTCAATAGGATCGTATCAACTGGCCCTGCAATAGTCCTGCACTCCAACAGCTGGCTACGAAGTCTTTCGTATAAGAACAGAAGGTCAAGTTTCGATATGGAATGTAGCTTCTAGGCTTTGCTTTTATTATGAGTGAGTTATAGAACCCAAATTGTTACTTAGTTGCCGCTTTTTTATTATTTCTGGAAAGATACTTATTTTTTAGCTGGCTTTTAATTTTTTAAGGGCAATTTTGTCTACCCTGTTTCGTTCCTCTTGAAGATTAGTTATAGCAGAAAGCTTTGCACGTCTTCGTTTATTTTCCCTGAGATTCTCTAAAAATGGGATGACCGCCACCACTTTTACTGTCGAGCCAAAACTGAACCACCGAAATAACATAAATAATCAGCACAGCTTTCCGTAGCTAACTAAAAAGTGTGGGCAATCTTATGTTAAGCACTTGTTCAAAACCATCACTGTCACAACCTTCAGTTGTTACGCACCTTCGTCAAAACTACTTTGATACCATAGTTCGCCCTTAACGTCAACGAACCGATGGGATTAACGTCAGTAAATGACAACTTCTAAAACGTCACTCGGAAGAGGTAAACAGAAAAACGTTTTATAAGTGAGGAAATAACTAAATCTAAAAGTTAATCTAATTATTGGCTAATTGCATTAAAAACTACCTGAATTTTCTTAAAATTAGTAAAATTGTTAACACTAAATAAATCTAAATTATAAAGGTAAATTGAAATTTAAGATTACATGCAATATTTACAAAAATTTACTATTCTAATTATTGTCTAGACAGATTCTTAACCTACAGTACGGTCTATAGAAAAATACTAAGCTAGTTGAGCTAACCTGTTTGGAAAACGAAAATTAGAAAAGACACTAAACGTAAGTGCCATGAAACTTCGCATGAAAGCATGAAGCATGAAACACTGTTAAATTACTATAAGTTCAAATATCAAAATCTAAAATATTGTACATTATACATGAAAAATCGATTAACTTTGTATTACGTTATTCGATAGGGAATTTTTAATAGCGTCATCAGTGGCTGTTAATAAATAAAGTACGTTATTAAAGAACCGGAAAACTGTCTTTTTTGTTGCGTTCGCAACAATCACCGTAAATGCCTTCAGTTTTGATGGATGAACTAGCTTGCCAAAGATTTCATGACATCTTGCTACTCACCATGATTACTTCTCTATAAACTTTATCGAAATCGATGAACACTGACAAAATACAGGATCTTAGAGTTACTTATCAGCAAAAAAAAACTATCATAAAATCAATACAATAGCTACAAAATGAATAAATTTTGTTTTTCTACGAATTAGTTACAGTACCTCCCCGCTAATCCGCCAAATTACAAGTTTATAGTACTCGACTTAAGCTTTAAGATGAAGTGCTGATTTCATAAATCCGCTTGTCCCATTTTACCCCATAGGCTCGTGAAGCTATTTTTTTTTTTTTTTTTTTTAAAAGCTATGGAAATTTAGAGCTTGAATATGCGATAACTCAGCAAGTAAAGGTCCAAGAGATTTGCGGTCTTCTGCAAAAACGTGTAATATGAGAGCTTCGATAATTGCCTAGAACATTGTATTCTTGTAAAATGCAACTAACAAAAGCTAAGTATGAAAACCCAATTTTTAAAGAAGTTTTAAAGAATATGCCCTATAGTCCAGCACTCGATAAAGATAGAAATTTCGTTTCTTCATCAAAGTTGCTTGTTTTTACAATCTTTACAACTTTCCAAAGAAATAATGTCTATATTTTCCAACACCATAAATGAAGACCATAAATGATATAAAGAAAACAAGAAACACTAGAAAAAAAGTTCCACTTTTCGCCCTTTTTTTACACAAAAAGTTCAGTTTTTCAAGTTTTGTTTTGTCAAAGCCTTGCTTGGTATACTTGGTATAAGATCACCTATATTATATAAGCCTACATGCCGTATCTTGATTGCATCCGTTTTTTGCCTCATTTTTGCCCATAGTGCACTGTTTGGTCAGTTTTGAGTTGTAAATTGCAGCATTATTTTGCTGGGAAACAAAGTCTGGGCCAATCAATGCCTCGGTGTGTTCAATCGAGCTAATCTCTAGCATTTCTACGTAATCCTCCGACTACATTTTAGTTGTAATTCATGCCAAAGAAGGCTTTCGGCGAAAGGAATAACTTCTCCAGCACATGACTATACCACCAACGAAGTTGCTGCTGATCGTAATTTCCGAATCATTGCACAAATCGTGCCAGTAGTAGTAGGCCAGCCATCTGGTCCATCGAAGAGTTCGAAGAATTTGAAGCGATTCTGCTTATATCGTTCCGTCAACTTGGGTTTTCCAAGTCGTTTACGCCACTCCAAGTTCTCTTTGCTTGAGAGAACTTGTTGTACTTGACGTGTAGTGACCGGAAATTCCAATTCTGCACGAATTAGTGGTGCTGTTCTTTTTTGCATTTCGTTTATCCTTTCGGGAGAGCTTGCTTTTCTTTTCCCGTTTCTCGATATGGTTAGGTTCATCACCATTTTTCAGATAGCTTCTAGTAGCCGAGTTTGCTCTAAGGAAATGTCCGATTTCTCCGGTAGAGATTTTAATCTTTTCCTCGGACGTAAAATGCTTCTATCGACCCTCACTGGCTAAATCGCACGAAAAAAAGGAAGACCCGCCGTAGACGAAGCCTCCTGCACCCAATTTTTATTTAGCTCAGTGTATGCTTTGAGGTCCAAACCATATCCGATAATATTTCTGATCGATGATTGAGTAGAGACACATTCAAATGCTTGGCTATTGATCCCTCGGATTGTGCCTAACACATATGTGATCTATTCGACATTCTATTTGAAGAAGAACACCACCAAACCTACACCGAAAAAACTATACACGTGCATTCAATGTGCAGATCACATAGATATTCTCCTGGTGCTAATCACTACAGTTTCATAGGAATAACACATGAATCATATTCAATGTTAAAACCATGGGTAAAACACTTTCCGATGACCTGATATTCACATCAACTCATCGTGAAAGCCACGTGAATTTCAAATAGAATGACATTTCATAAGAGTTACCCTTTGATTAAACATGTAAAACCAGTGAAATATTTATAAAAACTTACACCTTAATTTCATGTGGATTGCAACAGGATACGATCTAATGGTAAAACACGTGGATTTCCAGTGCGAAAGCAGTGACTACCATGTTGATTGAAGGTTTGTTGGAAAAACATGGTTGTTTAACGTGTTTCCCATATGAAATATTTCATTTCACGTTAAATCGAAGGGAAAAGCTTTTGATACCCGAATGATTGACAAATGAAACAAGATTATCAATATTTGGACGTTGAAATTCATATGTTAGATCTCTTGGTAACGCCGTGTCTATTTTTATCAGTGTACATATAGCTCTTCATTTCTGCCTGTCTCTCCTACTTTCCATCGCCATGACACAATCAAGGTCTAGTTGTTGGAGCCGATTTTCATGGTGAAGTCACCTAACTATACTGATTCCTTAGGCTTTCTCTGAATCCAGCGGTGATTTTTCTCACGGTTCAGTTCCGTGGATGTCTAGCTTCCGAGTCCCCCGTAGAATCCATTAGGATGTTCAGCAGCAGTTTTGTATTCTCCAGTATTCGAGCTCAACCGATCTTGGGATTTCCAATCCCAGACGGCTCGCTTTTTGTGTCTATTTCTTCTAATAAAGGTCACTACCACGAGTTCAACCCATATCTTTCTCATTTTCCATCAGTAGTTTGAAATGAATCTAACGAGTTCTAACTAAAAAAGGCGAATTGAGGTACTAAAATTTAATTTATTTGCTCCTTTTGCTGAACAGGTTTTGGTCGCCTCACAGTGTTGAAGTAAAGAGATAATAGCTCTTGGCAATAATTAAAGGTCTAATGTCATAAATACCTTAACACAATAAACCAGTTTTCATTTTACGCTCGCTGTCCATCCAGCTGTGAAGTTTGGTTAAATGTTGAATTCATAATTACAGGCAAGCACTGCCTGTGCATCTCCCCGATGCATGGTATCCCGAAGACAGTAATCGTTGCCATCGAAACAGTCATCAATCAAACCAACCCAAAAAAAAGGTTGACCCTAAAAAATCGATACAAGAGGATTGTGTGGGAAAAAGTTCCGCCGAACGAAGATCTCACACAAAGGAGAGCAGTCCCAGTGACGGAATCTATCGATTCATTCCTTGGGGAATTCTACGGGAAATCACACTTACCCTCCCACATCACATTGGGTAGAGCAGTTGGGTGAACACCTGTCGATTGAAATATGTACATAATTCTTTTTTTTATTCTGGTAGGCTCAAGCTCCTTCATTACTATTTTCGAAAAAAAAGGAGCAGAGAAAAAGAAAAACAACAAAGTCAATCAAGTCTGACTGCCAGTCTCTGCAGCAAGACCACGCGATGACGCAGTGAACCATTAATCTCTGTAAAAAGTTTTTGTTGTTCCTTCATTAAAAAGAAGAAGAAGAAGAACAAAAAAGGTGCAACTCTGGCCAGGTAAAAAGTGAAAATTTCAACAATTACAACACGTTTTTAATTACTTTATCTACCTACTGCTAAGATGATCGTCATCGATTGCGTGATCGTGCGCGCCACGGACCGACCGAACCGGCGGTCAGTGCGGAATCTCTGACATTTAAAAAATTCTCATCGTTTGTTTGTGGCTAGGAAGTGTGGTACCCCGTGTGCCGTCGTCGTCGTCGTCGTTCGTCGTACTGTCCGCTTCCTTGCTGCTGCCAACGTACTTGGTAGGTACCTACTCGACGGTGCTCGACGCGCAACACTTAACGCTCAAGTCAATCGCACATGATGCTATAAATGGCGGCGGGCATCGAGTTTTAATTGTGCTAACATTGTCAGTGACAAGTTGACGTTGCCTTTTTCGGCGATCCTACCGCAAACATAGCGAGAACCGCGCGGGGTGAAGTACAACGAACGAAAGTAGGGCCAACAGATAGTTTATTCTATCAACGATGACGTATGCCGGTAATTATCCGGTACTGCGTTCTGGGAATTGTTAATCCGTTTGCCCTTAGCTTAGTTCTTTAAAGAAAAAGGGCCGCGAGTTGTTGATTCCTTGCAAGTAATCTCTATAAAATCCGTAAGAGATGCGGAGGCTACAAAATACAGATTGTCGCAGAGCTGGCGTTTAGCCTGGCAAACCCGAGCGGTCGCACAGAACCTTGCGCTTCCGGTGGGCCTCGCGGTTGGTGATGACTGGAGAAAATGTTAAAAATTGTAGTGGACAATCCTTGGCTGTATACAACACAATTGGCTGTTCAGAAATATTTGCATGATTTCGACTATTTTTTTCTTCCTTTATTTAAATACAGAATATAAAGTATTAAGAATAAATCGACGAAATTAAGCCTCGCTGTTTGAAAAAGTCTTATTACATAATTGCCAGTCCACGACACTGCTTGTACGCTGATTCGAGTATTCGATCAAATGACCACTTAGCTCTTTTGTACCAATAAAACCACCAGATCCGAATGGTATTCTACCCACTTTCTTACAGAAAATGGACAGAATGCTATAATTGGGTCCTAAAATTTGTGATAAAAAGATGATTTTTTTAGAAGGAACGATAAAGCTTCCCATTATGACTACCAGAGTATAGTTTTTTCTTTTTTAAAAAGATGCAGAGCACTAAAAAATTAAAAAACAAAAATATTGTAATTTATTCTCCCTTGACATTAGAGATCTTCCTTGACATAACGAAAATAACACGTTTCTGGCAACAATGATAACTTTTTCTCACTGGCAACTCTGGTTTGACATTAGAGCAGCTGATCGTTTTGACAGTTACAGCTTCGCAGTTGTCTCTTGTGCTTGTCTGCGTTTTGCTGGTCGTGAGGAAGTGGAACATCAAATTTGTGTTAGTTATCGGATAAAAGTTTTGATTCGGGCAATGTATTCCAATCCATCGATTCACGGTGCCAGACTTTGTCCAAATCTAGTTTGCGCTAAGAATGACTAAACGATGTCAAACTGATGGCCAACAGTATAATCTCGGTACAATCGACCCCGCAGAACAGTATGAAAAAAAAAAAACGCCAACCGAAACTGGCACCGTATTATCAATCAGATTGGTATGTTCTGCTACTCCGATGTGAATCAGCAGTAGGGCGAACGGCAGACCAAAAATTTCTGTGCGTTTCTAACCAAACACGGTCGCATCTCGATGGCGGGTGTTGCATCCGAAAACTGAAGCCATCCACGCTGTGACCAAGTGCAGTCACTACGCTTATTGCTGATTTTGACAAAGGCCTTAATTAAACTGAGATGACCGGAACCGGAAAATGAGCTGTAAACTCAGAAAATGTTTTAGGTCGCGATTGCCAAGCCATTTCCTGAGTTTGCAACTTTTGACTTTTTGACACACTATCACATGAGCGTGAAGGTAAACAAAAAGTTTTCCGTGACATTTCAAGACATACTATGGTTTCTTTTTATAATTCGTGTTGTCTAGACACCGCTTGACACAACCATGCACAACTATAGTTTGTCTATATAAGGTTGCCCAAATGTTTATTTTTTGTTCAAAATTTCACAAAATTAAAAAAAAAGGTTTTTAACGGCAATAGCCTAAAAATATAAAATTGAATATCGAAATATGTGTTCCTAACCCTAACCTCATCGATTCAAGCTAAAAACGACATAGGGCTTTAGGACCCAATTTACGAGATCCCGGTTTCACTTTGGGACATATCCCGGAGAATTGTCGGAAAGTAGGCAGATACCTAAAGGCATACCTAAGGCAGATAAGAAAGAGAAAATCATGCGTAAAGCTTTCAGACCAATAAGTCTGACTTCAACGCTTCTCAAGTTGATGGAGAAAAACTCCGTTGCGTGGAAATCAACATGCATACCAACACGGTAAATCTCCAGAAACCGCATTGCACTGCGTACTGAAGTTAATCGAGAAATCGCTCAAATATCAAGAGACGGTATGTTGTGCTTTCCTTGATATTGAAGGCGCTTTCGGTAACACGCCCTTCGTTTTAATTATTACGTCTGTACTGTTATCATGTGTGACTCTCTTTCAAAATGAAATCGACCACACCACAATGAGCTAGATTCAATAAATGTTTTCATTGGCAGAGACGTCGCTCACGATTTTGGTGATGAAAGGAAGTCCACGAGTAGTTCTCTGCTTCTTGCTTTGGTCACTGGGGTCTACGCATTCATTTACAAGCTATCGCAGCTTGGTTATGCCACTATTGCTGACGCCGCCAAAGGAAAGTTTGACGCAGTGCGGCTAAGAGCTATAAACACCACCATGTTATGATGTTTACAAGGGTGGCCTAATATGAACCACACAAAAATAGTCGATACCATTCCCTAGGCAAAAAAAACATATTGTTACTCCCCTATACTGATGTCTAACTGTCAGGCTGAGCATCAGTAATGTAGTCAAACTCCTCGGAATAATTCTATATAAAAACTGAACTGTGCTGCCCACTTAGATTATGCTGTTAAGAAAGCATCTGGTAGGAATCAAATACAAATAAATAGGGTTATAGACTAAACAGTTAAACAGTGAACTACGCACAATCAGGGGGCTTCTAACTGGACACAATCCCGCTCTTTATTATTTATAGTATATTGGATGATGCAGACACCTGCCGACTGAACTTGATAGTTCAGCGCATCTGATCTGCAATTGCTTTATTGCGGCGCCCATGCTTTGTCTAGGCATATCTCCTTCAGAAGTTTCCTTCTCACTCCATACCGAGTCCCAAAAGGTCATTGATTTTACTAGCCGTGGTAGGACCGAATTGGGGCACAGGATAACAACTATCTAGCCCAACTTCATCAATGGGTTTGAGCAGTCCGTAAACCGTGATAGTAATTGAAGCCTGTCCTAAACGACGATCTTTAAGACTGTCACAGTGGCCAAATCCCTTCTGGCATACAAATAAGGCCTCACTGCTTAATCTGCACAGGACCTCGCGCGCTGTAACGCCGGCTCTGATTGTCGTCTCAGTATTTAACTCTATATTTGAAGCTCACTAAGCTCGTGTCATTCGTATCATCTTGTTGCTTGCAATTCTCAAGAACTAAAAGCCTCTTTCACAACCCTGCGGACGTTGAAAACTCATGAAAACTCATGATAACAGTACCGTTTGAGGCACTTTTGCCGTTCGTACTGTACCTTGCATCGTTAAACAACGGATTTAGGAGTGCATGTATCCCCTCGCTACAGTTAATCCTACGGCATTCGAATCATCTTATTTAGTTGCATCGGAAATTAATGCCACAGATCCTTTTGTTTGATTGAATCGTACGTCGCCTTGAAATTCAGAAACTGAAATGGAATTTATAGCAGATTTATTATTTATTTATTTCTGGGATTTATTATTTATAGCGCCAATAAAGAACTCCGCCATCATTCTCAACTTAAACGGCAAAATACGAGAGGACACTTTAGACACCAACTTGAGTACCCAAGTAACAATTTGGGTTTTATTACACTCTTATGATGGCATTTAAGACCAAAATTAGTCTTGAAGACCACCATAAGAGTACAATAAAACTCACATTGTTGCTTGGGTGTGGGAATTGTTCCGTCGTACAATGATTCTCCACATGTTTTCCATTGAATTTAGATCTGGGACCGTAGTAGTTCAACTTTCCGGGCATCAAACCAAAATTTTCTAGCCGAACTGGCGAGGTCTACCACTTTTTCTTGATGAAACACCACGAATTTTTGTGTCGGTATTTCGCTTTAAACCTTTGAACGGAACCAATCAGCTGTTGAGACCTTCTCTATAATCTCACGAAATAATCTTGTAAGATATATGACTGCCAGATTAAGTTTCCCAGGCACACAAACTTTAAATTAAACGATTAAAAATCCTCCTCCGAAAATGTAAAGAGAAAAGAACTCTGAATCCTTCCGTAGACCTCGCCTGTCATCGGAATTATTCAAATTGAACTTTTTTTTATCAGAAAAGATAATTTAGAGTGGAAAGATTAAAAAACGTCAAAATGATGACAAACTGAATGAAATATAATGAAAAATATCTTGAAAAATCGGGAACATTGACATCTCTGGTTAAAGCGCACGTGCCTTACAAACTGGTAGATCCAGTAAAGTTTTGGTCTTTGATAATTACCCAACAAACATTTTTGTTTAAGAGTAGCTTGTCTAACAATTGTGTAACTAAAACCAATGAAACAAGCCCTTGATAAGCTACTATACAACAAAAATGTTCCTTGGGTAGATAATTAGACGGTGGTATTTAACCGCAGAATAGTTTTCTGGACTCTTTAAATACTTTCTTTGATCCTTTGTCGCATTTTTCAAACTGAGAAATCTTCCTTCCGATATAAACTTCAACCATTCTCTTTTCTTATTCACTGAAAACACATTCGTTTGGAATTTTTAAGCTATTTGATCGAGTAAATTTCCAAAATCCGCGACAAAAAACGTGGCAAAATAGTTCGTGCGGCTCGAGCGGGTGAAAACCTGATTTATCAAAAACACGTGTTTATGACAGATGCAACAAATGTCAATGAGGTGTAAAGAGGTGTGGCAGAATCAAACATTTGCTGTTATTGACAGCGAAAAATCGGTATGGACATGAAATTCCAATACATTACAGACCACACCGAACAATGGGAATTATTTTGGTAGGTCAACGTCACGCTTGATCGTGATTGGTCGGCCAATTCTACTAACACTCTGATGAAATTTCTTCATACCTTCACTGCATTAAGGTGAAATTAGTCGTCATCGATTCTGCAAATTTCAAAAGCAGTTTTTTTTTGGTTTGAATCAAATATTTTGATCATGAAAATATATACGCTGTGTTCAGATTGGCAAGAAGAATGCAGTGAATACATTTCTATAAACAGAACCCCGCTTTTGAACCTAAAAACTACTTCCGAAATCTAGCTTTTCGACGTAAAGTTAATTACTGCTGGTTTCCAGTTAACGAAACCAAACCAGCATTTTACCAAACATCGCCACTCCTGTTTATACCTTATTAGATATTAGTTTTGCTAAAAGATTACAGTAGGGGGTTGTTTTTTACCATAAATATTTATCATATCGTCATATCTATCTTTGTCTGCTCAGCAAGCACGTTTAGGATGTCCTGAATTGTATATATACAACGTAAACAATGCTATGTCTCTGAATATGTGATATTCCATAAATCTGCATATCAACTAAATGGACACCATGCCATTCAATTTATCCGTTCGAACTATATTTTCAACTTGTCTTCAGAGATTTCAAAACGAATCAACAAGTATCCACCGAAGGAGCATCCGTAAAATTGATTACCAAACCCGACCGGGAGGATTATGCCCGGCATCTCCCGGCGAGAATTCGTTCTCGCCCGTCAGAATCAGAAGTAGGAAGCAATTTTTTCAATGTGTCACGAGTTTGAAATTCATTTCTGACGCCCAACGTGGCATGCATGCATGCATGCATACGTTCGAGACGAGAAGACCAATCGCATCTGTCACGCTGGGGATCGAGTTTCACATTAGCATAAAAGCAAAAACCAGTTCCATCGGGCGACATTCGCATAAATCTTGACCAACCACCGCTGGTGCCACCGTGCCGGCCCCGTACCGTGGGGTCCCGGGGCTTAACGCACGCGGTGCAAACGAACCACTTAATTGAGACCACTTTGTCTTCAAGAGCAACCAGTCAGTGTCTCGCTTCTCCTCATCTCTGGGTCGGTCTTCACTGTGCTTGAGCTTGAAATCGCCGATAGCTCAAACTGTCCACCGACCGGCGAGCGAGCATGATTGCTGTACCGGCCGAGTAAGTGTAAGCGCTGTACGCATCGAGAATAACAAGTTATTGTCGCGCTCCAGCATGGCCGTTTATTGCTTCTTTTGCCGAGGGCTGATCAGTGGAGGTTGCTGGTTCACAGTCGGTAATTCCATTTTTCTTGCCGGTCACGATCGTCCGTGGTCCATGGCGTGTATAACCTTGCTGAAAGTGAGCGCGTTAATCCAAAGCATCGGCTCGCTTTCCAATGCGATGCCGCACAATGCCTAAAGCCTGTCGAAATAAGGCCAAAACTTCGATTACCTTGTGTGGTTGAGATCCGGACTTCTTAGAAAAATATTGCCTAAATTGCAACCCCGCTGTTCAATACGATTCATGCATCGATTGGTCCACGCTTCTCTAGCTACCAATCGTTTTCAAGGACCGTTTAACCGCTCGAGTGATCATTTACCGAGCGGTTGGCCTTTTAGATAATTTTCCAACAGTTTTCTGCTCTTGTTGTTGTAGAGCGGTGTCCACAGAACTTGCGCCATTATTGTGTGCTGGGTGGCACACTGTCGGTTGCAGTTTGACCACATCAGCTGCCAACTGGCACGGTTTTCGGACCTCGCTCGGATAGTCGATAGATTTTCTTTACTTCGTTAAGCCTGCGGCTACGTGCCGCTGCTGGCTGGCTTGGATAAAAAGCAATCATGTGTCAATTAGTGATTTGCCGGACAGGGGACGTGGGTTTGCAAAGTGATTGAAAGCCTCAAACCAACTAAAGCCACTTAGGCTCAGAGGGACTCGAATGCTCGAGGTCGATGGCCCAGTGTCGGTCGGTCCGTTGTACTCTCCACTGATGCCATGATCTATTTTACATCTATTTTACAACACTCGTGACTAATTCGCTCTGTGAAGTTATCAACCGATACAACTATTGTTCAGTTTACGTTCTACGTGTGACCAAACGGCAACACCCAACACGGTATCTAATAAATAGGTACTATCGATTGCACATATCATTATCGTTCACCGTACATTATCACGGCCCGCTGCCAGAGCGTTTGACACTGATATCGATTTCGTTAGAAGATTTTCAAATTGCTGCACTGACACTGATGTGGTGCGGTGTGGCTGTGCGAATACAACAAAGACAAGAACAGAGAAAACCGCTATCACCGGAATGTATGTGAAATTGATTAGAATGTTACCGATATATGTTTACAAGTGATTTGATAACAGCGAACAACAGTGAACACTCGCTCGCACTTCGAACCAACACACTGCCACCTAGTGCCCGAACTCGAGCTCTAATAACAATAATTATCACTTATCAGCTAATGTGTGACCATGTGTTCCCGTTGCCTGCATTTAGAGTTTCTATTTTTTGTGTGTTTTTTTCTTCTAGCATTTCAACAATTCTACTGATCGATAAACTACACAACGCACGGTGATAGATAAGCGGAACCGGAGCGTCATCACCCACGACAGTCAGTCAGCGCGATCGGCCAACCACCAGCGCAGGACGACCGGAGGTACGCGACGGTCAAGTATAGGAAATGTGTGATAACGTACTAATTGCTTGAACAATTACACCATTATTAGTCGTTCGTCCGTTGGTTCAGTTCAGTTACCCGTGAAGTTGGTGAGTAACGGATCCGGCGCTTATCCTGCCATCAGGAAGGGAACGGAAGGCTCGAGGCGCTTATGGCGGAAAGTGCAACCATCTTTTTTATCAGGTGTCAAAGTTCTCTTTGGTTATCTAGCTGTATGAGTGAATTTTGAACATCATAAAGCTAGCATACCGAAGTTAATAGTTGACTACCAGACAGCGTGGGATAAAGTGGATTAGACGAAGTCGTGCTGTGATGGAATTGGAAGTGTCAACCGGCAGGATTGTGAAATAACAGCAGACTTCCCAAAGTGGTTCGAGTACTCGGAAAACCGTTTGAAGTGTGCATTTTGTCCAGAAATACAACCAGCTAATATTTACTGAACATATATTACTAGATAGCATGAAAATGGCTAAATATGATACATTATACTAATCCTTAAGATAAAAAAAATTATGTAGAATTTCTTGTTACATACCCTATATCAGTGGTGCTGAGGCATTGACAAGGTGCGGGCCAAATCAGATGTCATAATTTAGAAGTTAGTGAGCCTAATCTTAAAAAATACCTTGAAAAGTATTGACCGTTGACAAAATGACAAACTCAGAGAAAATGGGACAAAACATGGATTATGAAAGTAGGTACTCAAGTAATATTTACATTAAAATACAAAGGTACTACTCAATTGGTAAGTAATATAAGGTGAAGATTCCCAAACCATTAGGAAAATCTCTTATCTTCATTGCGCTGCCTGCCAGGACATTAAGCGTACAATCCAGAGTGAATCATACAACAATGGTGATGGTGATGGTGTGCCAAATTTCCATAGAAAGACTGCCCGTATTTTACAAAATGTTCAGTTCTGCTAAACCAAGCGTAGCATCTTCTGTTAAAATCAAGGAAGTGGACAGTGATATTCATTGTCATAATGACGTTGAGTTGAAATTGGCAAATGGCTGAAATAAAATATAACCAAATAATATGGCAAAGCACTTTTATTTTTTTTTCTCCAAATTTCTATAAATACAGTTATGATATTTTCAAAACACATTTGGAAGACAAAACTTGAACATATACAACAGTATTAAAATTAAGCAATCAAAAATGAGATTTGTTGTACAATATCATAAGTTGCAACTGTTGTTTAGATAAGCAAGGTTCCATCCAATACTGCATAGATAGCAAGTTGATTACTAAATAACTACGCAAGCAGGCGAATATTACGGCATTACGAATATAGGTAAGTTCCTTCTCTCGATGATGGCACACTTTGAATCTTTTTATAGATCCAAATCTATTTATATAAGAGGCTTATGCCTGTACCGAAAACCAGGTCTCTGACAGGATGTCGTAAGAGGCTTATCGGTAACTAAAAAAAGATTCCTGACAGGACGTCATGCTTTCGTAGCAATGGCTCTTCTCAGTCACCTCACTGGTCGACTGCTGGACTGCTCGATTGCTAAACTGGTTGACTAGACTTCTCGACTGGATTGGTCGATTAGACTGCTCGATTTGATTGCTTTACTGGATCGCTTAACTGAACTACTCGATTCAACTGCTTAACTGGACTACTCGACCTAACTGCTCGATTAAATTGCTGCATTAAACTGCTCGACTCGACTGCTCGACTCAACTGCTCGGCTGGACAGCTTGACCGAACAGCTTGATTTAACTTCTCGACTAGATTGCTCGATTTGACTGCTCAATGTTACTGTTCGATCCAACTGCTTAACTCGATTGCTTGATTCAACTGCTCGACACGCCTGCTGAACTCGATTGCTTGTCGCGATATCATATGGTCGCTGTTAAAACAGGCCGGACCTGGTCGCAAAATTTTAAAAAATGAGTTAATGATAGCAAACGATCAATAATTTTCTAAGCAAATTTTTTACTTATAAGACTACATAAATGTTGCAAACAGCCAGAAGTTTTTATTCAGTAAAATAAAATCTAATACGACCATAAAAACTATTTGTTTTAGTTTCCGGCTATGAGTCTTTTATGTACAACATCTTAGAGCTATATTATGCAATATAAGAACTCAAAGAACTAATACAAAGATTAAACATCTTCGCAAACACTGGCCAATGGAATGTATACCGTCATCCGGGGCGAGATTGTGCCAAAAAAGTATATATTTTTGTTCTTTAGCTCAGTATACACACAATTTAGGAACTAAGTTGATTTAAAACCTGTCAATATATACTAAATTGTTAAATTTACAACTACCGTAGAGATGGTTTAGTTATGGTCCAAACACAATGCATACGGATTTTATTAGGTTGCGGATATTTGACAGAAAACCCATGGAAAAACTATCAAATTGCCGCAACGTAGTAAAATCCGTATGCATTGTGTCTGGGCCTTTACAATGAAACCTAGTTTTACTGGAAGTGCATGAACTTTGGCACAATCTCGCCCCTTCTAGGGGGTGACATTGTGCCAAAAACATAAAGTTAGGCTAAAAACCTAAACAGTGAACATTAGCATAAAGTTTATAAACAATACACATAAATATCAGAATAAAGTAGTTCACATGGGGCCGTCGATGAACTAAGTGGATTATTAGGGGCGGGGGGTCGGCCAAAAACAACGCATCATACAAAAAGTATGAACGAAAATAACCCGGAGAGGTCTGAAATAACTAAAAATGAGTTCGTAGTCAATGGACAGCTTTTATATAGCAAGTAGCGTTTCTAGGGCTAACAAGGGGGAGTTATATGAAGGGGTGTATCCTAATGGGGCATACCTATTTGATCATTTAACAAAAGGAACCATTACTTCGTTCGAGAACCCGCGGCCGCAGAACATGTGGTCTATTCCACCCCCCTCCCCCTTCCCCCTCCTTAAAACGGGCAGTTTATACACGGTATAATATATTCGTCTTATATTAGAGTGTTATCTGTATCTGAAATTTCCAGAGAAAAAGTAAAAATTAGTTTAAATTATTTAGCAGACCTATGATGCTGTTTGCTCCAAAATGGATGATGCAATATAATCTGTCAAAATATTGTGCTCAATAGTAAAGAATGTGAGTGTGCTGGTGTATACTGACGTATTTTTGTTGTGTATGTGAAATCCACAAATTGGATCGATCATTATAGCTTGGGACAATCTCCCCCGCGTGAAACTCGGAAAGTACAAAGTTTCGAAAAATATTATTTTCGTAATCAAAACTTATCCAACGCATAATAACCTTTCAATACATTGTAAATGATTAGGTTATATACCTTCAAGATAGCAAGTTCAAAGGATTTCATGTTTGGGTTGGTTTATGCGGGACATTTTTTACAAGCGTTATTTCCGCGTATTTTTGATCGCGAACTTTGAAACCCTGTTTAGGCTAAATAGTTTGGTAATATTATCTGTTTTCGATTCTAAGTTATGAATAAATATGTTATGTTCATCATCATTTTGAATTTAGGTCACCAATTTCTATAGATATAATATTTTTTTACAAATAAACATTTTTGGTTTTTGGCACAATCTCACCCCGGATGGCGGTACGGAGTTTTCTGAATTCTGAACAGACATTTATATTTTCCGGATCGTAAGATTCGGGCTCAACTAGTGTATAAAATATGAATGAAACCGTTTTCAACTAAAACTGGTATATGTATTCCTTGATATAAGGAAAGCAGCATGAAAATGGAGGAAAATAAGGCTTTACAAATTTGAAAAAAAGTTTATATCCTGGTCTCAAAATATTGTCGAAGGGGGGGCAAGAAAAAAATAATACAAACCTACAATAACTATAGTACATAAATTTAAGTTGAAATTGTTCGACTCAAGCACATAAAGTAAGCATCCTGGTAGAGATGAACCAGCTTGATAATAGTGGAGTGCCACAGGATCATCTTAGAAAGCCATAAACTAATAACTTGCCCTTCATTTGAATTTTACTTTGATGTTGCGTGTCACTCGGTTAGTTACCTTGCATTTTAGAATAATCCAAATCCATGTCACTGACTAGTTCAGAACTCAGAATGTCGGAATGGCAGGCCATTCATCAGCCTGTTTCTCCAACAACGTGTTTACCTTTGTATAATAAGGATGCAAACCGCTTCGATAACAACTCTTTGACAATCGAAAAATCTCCGAACTCTTTGGAATCTTTAATTCCTTTTGGCAGGAGTGATTATGGTGTTATAGTCGGAGCCACCATTGATCCCAATGATAATCATAACATGCCAATAGTCAGAAAATTTCATGTTTCAAACAGTTCAGCGATATCATTTCTGCATGTAAAAACAAAGCAAAGGCTAGGTGCTACATTCCGTTATCGAAACTTCACCTTCTGTTATTATACGACAGACTTCGCAGGACAATTGCAGGACAAGGCCAGTTGCTACGATCTTATTGACTCTAACAGCCTCTCCCAGTCGAGATTCGAACATACGACAACTGGCTTATTAGGCCAGCGTTATACCTCGGAGCCAACTGGGAGGCTGCATATGTCCAAGGAAAAATATAAAATTGTATCTTTAAGTTTTACTTTCCTAACATCTAAAAATAGGGTAAGTACTTGGACACTACGGCATAAAACGACCAATTTGGAGCCCCGAAAGCTGATATTCCAGAGTCGTTTGTCGTTTGTGAGTGGTCTTATTTCTATTTTTAACTTATCTAGTACCTATGATGAGAAAAAATAATCCCACTGTAGTCGGAATATCTCCGTAAAAAGCGGTACCAAATTTCACTAATATGATAGTTTAATTGATTGTTGCCTCAATCTAATTCGGTTCTTTCAAAACAAGTTAAATTAAAATGTAACAAAATTTAAAGTAAATGGATTCAAAAGTCTGATCGCAAGCACCCCAATTTTTGACGTCCGGGACTTAGAGGTTAAGCAGAATAGTCGCCTGTGACCTGCAGCAGGAATCAAAGTTGATCAAAGGCAAAGTTGATCGAGACTAACGGGACTTGGCCAAATTGGGTAATTTAGAGATGTAAACTCGTTGAACTGTAAAAAAATCTGCTTATTACTAACGAATGCAACATAATGATATAACACTTTATTTTTTTGCCCCTTCACGTTTTAAAAATTTTTGAAGGGGGAGGGGGGGGGGGGGTTGACATAAGAACGAAAGAACGGTTATTTTGAATAGGGGATTGGTTTTAACTGATCGAGAGAGTGAGAAAACACGAAAGGGACAGTTAAAAAGCGAGAGAGAGATTTGCTATTGTTTTAACTATCGTTAAAAATGTCTCATGTCCTTGTACAAATCATAGTGGATATGGTGGCACCAAAATAATTTTTTAACCAAGATCTGTCCTATCTCCAGTAAACCTTAAGACTGCCATATTTTTGATGAGTGCTCGTTTGAAAAACAATATAACCGACATCGTTTTATAACCCTCATAGTCTTTGAAAATTCTCAACTATGTAGCTTTCCGTTATTCGGAACATTGATATTGACAAAGACTTGGTACCTGGAACTGCAAATCGCTCAATTTCGTTGGTGGCGACAGGGTGCTGCTCGATCAGTTAGAACCCCGATAGTTTGGCATCGTGGCACTGCAGGAAATCTGTCGTAAAGGCGAGAAGGTGTGGAGGATCCGTGGCGGCAAAGCTCAATTTTTCCAAAGTGGTGGAGCGACCAATGAGCTGGGAACGGGCTTCGTAGTGTTAGGCAAAATGCAGGATCGCGTAATGGACAGGAAAGCGACCAACGAGATGCTCGACCGTTAACGAGGCCGCTACCGCGGTGCTAGAAATGAAAACCTCGAGTGCACGAAATGATTGGTTTGACGGGGAATGCCACCAAGCGATAGAGAGGAAAAAAAGAGCTTAGAAAAACTGTTTTAGTATATCCACGAGAGAGAATTTGGCCAAGTATCGACGAGCGCGGAATGAGTTGATCATGATCCTATAGGAAAAAGGAGGAAAAAGCGCCAGAAGGAGGACAGAGATTGTGAGCAATAGCAATAGGAGACTCAACGGAAGTTCACCTCGGAGTGCCTACAAACGACAACTGCGTGCCGGCTCCCGATGTCGAAGAGATCCGGCGAGAAATTCGTCGGCTGAAGAATAGGACTACGGACTACCGGTCTAATTAGCGCTTTGTACATCTTCAGTTTTGTGCGACGTATGCTCCTTGATTGAAGCGTCTTGCGGAGCGAAAAGTAGGCTCGATGCGAGAGTGTCACAAGCTATGCAGTCTTTAACAATCCTGTAAACATTCTTCTCAACCGCAAACTAATTAGCAGAAATCTAATTGTACGCAAACTTTTGAAACCCATCAGAAAGTTATTTGTGTTGCATGAATACTTAGTTGATTTAATTAATTAGGTAAATAATTCGAAAGAAAATTCTGTAATATAAGCATTAAATATGTTGCTTAAACAAATAGTTTTCTGCATAATAACTTGGTCTCCCTCCAGAGGCGAGTGAACCTCTTGGGTTTAAAACTTCTCCAATAAAAAAAATGGTTTTAGGGCGTTTCAAATGTAACAGCTCATTGAGTCAATCTATGTTATTAATATTTTTTTTTTTTAAATGATGGTTCTACAATTGATGAAGGGACGGTAGGGGAAAGAAATGAAATTTTTTTTTGGTGAAGGTGGGGAAGAGCGGAAAGGAAGGGGGAGGGGTATTGGTAGCTATGCTTGACAAGTAGTCATTTTGACTCCTACCTTTTGTCCAATGCTGGAAGGTGCATGAGTCGAACCAAACTGTAATCTGAGATTATAACCGGATTCGAACCAACAGCACCCTAATCCGATTTATCCGAATCCGGTTATAATCTCAAATTACAGCTTGGCTCGACTCATGCACCTTCCAGCATTGGACAAAAGGTAGGAGTCAAAATGACTACTTGTCAAGCATAGCTACCCTTCCTTTCCGCTCTTCCCCTCCTTCGCCAAAAAAAAATTTCATTTCTTTCCCCTACCGTCCCTTCATCAATTGTAGAACCATCGTTTCAAAAAAAAAAATATTAATATATATATATGTATGACCGCATTTTCAAGGTCAAGACTAAAAACTTGAGATTAGCCAATCTATGTTTCCGGATCGCTGGAAGAACTCGATCTTGTTCCCAGTATTCAAAAAGGGAGAAAAGATAAATATCTCAGACTACCGAAGTATCACCTCACTAAGCGCTGGATCCAAACCACTAGAAACACTCGTTAGTAGGCAACTGATGCAAGCAGTCAAATCCTACATAACAACATGGCTTCTTTCTTGGGAAATCTACTTCTACTAATCTACTAAAGTTCACGTCGCACTGCATAATAAGCACGAATGACGGTGCCTAAGTAGACACTATCTATACGGACCTGAAATCAGCGTTTGACACAGTCAATCATAAAATTATAATCGCCAAAATCGATCACCTGGGTGTACCAATCAATTTCGTAAAATGGATAGCGTCGTATCTCACCGACCGTCGTTTGTGTGTGAAATTTGGATCCCACGAATCGTATGCTTTTGGCAACCTATCCGGTGTGCCACAAGGAAGTAATATCGGACCACTGCTTTTCTCCATATTCATTAATGATGTTTGCTTCATAATACCCGATAGATGCAGACTGCTCTACGCAGATGACTTGAAAATTTACCTGCTTCAAAACATAGTCGATTTGTTTGCAGATTGGTGTTCTGCAAATCGCATGGTAATCAATGTAAAAAAATGCGCCGTAATTTCCTTCACTCGCAAAAAGCATCCTATACACTGGCAGTACAAGATTAAAGATGAAGCAATTGAAAGAGTTTCAGCATTCAACGACTTTGGAATTTTGCTTGATACACAACTATCGTTTAGGGAGCATTACTGTTACATCTTAGCGAAGGCCAATCGTAATCTTGGATTCATCTTTCGGATGTCTAAGGAATGTCTGAGTCTGTCTGAGGGCAGTGTACTACTCACTGGTGCGTTCGACGCTTGAAACGGTAACTGTGGAATGTTTATAGAACAGAGTACGCGCAAAACGAACCTGATAGAGGCATGTGTTTAGTGTTTAATCAAGTATTTGACGAATTCGATTTTAATCTTTGTATTAATTTAAAAACTTTCTGCAATTTGTGACAATTTATGTAGTCTTATGTTATTCATGCAGGCCTACAATAAGCTGAAATATAAATAAACTAATAAAAATACCTAGATGCAAGCAATGTTATATGTTACTATCAAATTAAGATGTTTAAAATTAATATTCAGTGGAATTTGCTTTATACCAGTAGTTGTCGCAAATTGTAAATTGTGAATTGTAAAATTGTAAATCTTAAGCTATGCCAAAAGATGATGGAGTTTTTACACGCACTTGAGAGTCTACCTCAAGTGGGCTTTTCTCCACCCATAAACTTCATTGAGACCTTTAAAGGACAGATAAAAATTGAAATAAAGAAATTAGACAAATTACTATATCACAATGAAAGAACAGCCCTCTTAAAACTTAACATTCCGTCTGGAACAGCGAAATAGATAAATTGGCTAGATTTGTTGTAGATCGTACCTCGCACGTTTCATAACACCTTCTAGCGCGATGTTGAACAGAAGCCTCACGCAGGACTGAACACCATCCATCGTGCCACTGCCCTTAATCAGTTTAGTCCCGGGAAAGCCGTTTTAGTCCAGTTCCATAGTTCTTCACGGTCGCTAGTATCGTAGGCGGCCTTTGAAATCTATGGACAGGTGGTGCGTAGGGAATTGGTTTTCGGGACACTTTTGGAGAATCTTTCGCAGTACAAAGACTTGGTCCGTTGTCGATCGCCTGTCTACAAAACCAGCTTGATAACTTCCCACGAATCTACTTGCCAGCGGCGATAGACGGGTAAAGATGATCGGAGAAAGCACTTAATAGGCGGCATTGAGAATGGTGATCGCTCGATAGTCCTCACATTCCAACATGTCGCCCTTCTTGTACATTGGGCCTATTACTCCTTCCTTCTACTCCTCCGGTAGCTGTTCTGTTTCCCAGATCCTAACTATCAGCCGGGTCAGACAGAAAGCAAACTCATCCGGGCCCATCTCAATAAGCTCCGATGCGATGCCATCTTTGCCAGCTGCTTTGTTGTTCTTGAGCTGCTTGATGGTTTCGATCACTTCACCATTTGTGGGGGTCGGTACATCAACATCATCCGCCGTACTGATTTAGGCATTCTCCCTGCTGTCTTGGTGTGCCTTCTCCGCGCCATTCAGGTGCTCATTACAGTGCTGCTTCCACCTTTCGATCACCTCACGTTCATCCGACAAGATCCCTCCGTCTTTATCTCGACAAGTTTCGGCTTACGGCACAAAGTCTTTGCGGGATACGTTCAGTTTCTTGTAGAATTTACGCCTTTTTTGTGAACGATACAGTTGTTGCATGTCCTCGCACTCCATTTCTTCCAGGCGGTGCTTCTTATCCCGGAAAAAGTGGGTTTGCTGTCTTCGTTTCTGTCTATATCGTTTCATGTTTTGACGGGTCCCCTGCTACAGCTTCGACGCCCTCGCTGCATTCTTCTCATCTAACATTCTCTGGCATTCCTCAGCGAACCAGTCGTTACGGCGACTCCTCTCAGCGAACCCACTGGCACCTTCTGCTGCGCTTAGCTCTTCCTCACCCGGCAGCGCAGTCTCAAGTCACTGCGCGCACTCAGTAGCGACCTCAGGTAACTTGAGTCATTCTAGATTGTACCGTGGCGAGCAACGGTACCGAATGTTGGTAACAACGAAAAGTCTTTGACGCATTTTAACCATCAAAGGTAGTGGTCAGAATCGATGATTGCGCCGCGATAGATTCTAACGTCGATGATATCCGAGAAGTGCCTTCCATCAATCAAAACGTGGTCGATTTGTGAGTTCGTCTGTTGCGGTAATCTCCAGGCGTACCGATATGGGAAGCTATGCCGGAAAGAAAGGCACTTCGTATGGCCATATTTTTGGAGGCGGCGAAGTCAATGAGTCAATGACCGTTTTCGTTCGTAAGCGGGGGTGCGCTGAACTTTCCAATAACCGGTTACGCGAGAAGCTGTCAGTTGACACTCTCTGTGCCAGTTACACGCTACCGGCAATTACCCAAATAAGGGGCCATTAATACACATTACCCGTTCAAGGCAAATCCTATAACATGCTATAAATACCAGCATTCCAGGAATGAGAGTGAGAACCACTATGGGATTTGTTTCACGCATTATCCAGCCGTTTACCAACCTTCACTTAGGGTTAGGATGCAGTGTTTAAAAATATTTCATTGCAGCACAATATCCGGCTGGCAATTTCCATCAATACATATCTCCTCAATTGGCAGAAGCATAATTCCCTAAATATAAAAGCACACGCGCACCTAATCTACATTTGCGCAAACCAAAAAGACTTTGAATGCACTCATAAAAAATTTATATCTACCTTCTGGCTGCATAAAAACTTCATCAACCGCACTTTGCGCTTAAGATTTGCCTTTCAGCAACTTTTACTCATATTAGTCGTTTTATTTGCAAATCAAGTTTTTTTTAATTTACTCTTAAACATGAGATGAAATTCTTGCGACTGCAAACGAGATGTTTCCATAATTATTTCGGTAATTGAACGTATCGATATCTTCTTCGTATACAGTATCCGCAGTCGTCATTAAGCCAATGATGTCATATAAAATACAAAGATCGCTGCTTTTTCATCAACTAAAACTAAAATCTAACGAGTGATATGGCATCATTACATTGGGAAAAGAAAACCAGTGGATTTTATGTTAAGCTTTCTCAGCGCGAAAGATCATTACAGTTTTTACAATAGGTATGTACATTCATTTTTTTAATAACATTGCTCTTCAATTTTAACGTCGCATTAGGTTATTTAACGTTTATACTTTCTACTCTTTTCGAAAATTAATACAAATATGAAGTGATAACATCTTCATGACCACTTATTTCACCTTAAGGGAGCAAAGAAAAAGGCAGTCTATTGAAGCAGTTAATTCAAGTATCAATTCAGTGTGTATAAATTCAGTAGATCGGATAAAAAGGTTCGAAATTATTTGAAGATTCCAGAGAGCAATGCTACAATTAAAAGGTACATAAGAAAAAACTAATTTTTATTTAGTATGGATAAAACGTTTTATTGTAAACGCATTTCAAATTCCACCATCTTAGCAAAGATAAAGACTACACTGAATTTACCGGTCTGTAAAAAAATAGTTGGCAAAATTTGCACAGCAACCTTAACATTAATCGGTATAAAATAAATGAAGCTCCAAATCTATCTCTAAATGCATAAACCAATACGTTTTGAATTCGCCAAGCTAAATATGACACGGCAGTAAAATTTCTGTAACTTTGAAGTTTATTACAAACCTTATCGCAATTATGCGTTATTTACTTTTTAATTAATTCGATGTTTGTTTTTCCACTGTGTAGATTATTTACTGATTCTGATGATGAAAAGTTCAATTTGGATGACCCCGATGAATTAACGAGATGAGATCTACGAAAGTATCCAGGTCTACTTCTCTACTCGCAATTTCGGAGAAGGATTTTGTTCGTTAGGGAAATTTAACTTGGCATCCACATCTTGCACGATGAATTCGCTAGATTGTATTGATTGGTTCCGTTAAAAGCGAAATACCAACACAAAAAATTCGCGTTCCAGCAAGACGTGGTTTGTATTCGCATTAGTTCATCTAATTTTTGCAAAATGGAGTCAGTTCCGGTTGCGAAACAGCAAAGTCGGCGGTCCTGAAACTTCCAGCAAACCTATTATTTAATGTTTCAAGGATCATAAACATGTTTATAACACTTTTCAGGCACTGACTGAAGTTTTTGGAGCGACTTAGTACAATATGAAACATGAAATTAAAGAAAATAAGAAACTTATTCCAAATTAAATTCCACTACAGGGATAACTCGATAGAAGACAATTTATAATTTCAAAAAGTTGTCTTAATATATCAAGGTTGTTTTATAACGAGGTTGTCTTATATCGAGATATCCCTGAATTAACTATTAACACTTTTCAGTCATATGAGGGCGAGTTCTGTATATTTGAGATTTTGAACTTCCTGTTTTTAGATGCAATAATTGCAATTCAGATTTGATTGTATTTCTAAAAACAAAACTTCTGATTTGGGCCGAAAAACCTTTCCCCCTTAAGGGAAAATGAGCAGACATTAACTTTTCGTCGGAAAGCCCAATTTATTGGGCCCAAAACAGGTTTTTAGAAATGTTTTTTTACTGTATTTTTCTTGCCAATCTGAACACAGAGAATATATTTTAATGAACAGAATTTTTGTTTCAAACAAAAAAAACTGATTTTGAAATTGGCAGAATCGATGACGACTAATTTCACCTTAAGGGGACACGAAGGACTAAAAATTTTGAAAAAATCATTATTTTCTATTTCAGATTTTGTTTCTGCAGTCTTTTCCGCTTATTTTAATACAGTAGACTCTCGGAAAAGTTAACTCTCTAAAAAGTTAATTGTTCAGAAAAGTTAAGCGAATATTATATAGCTCTCATGCAACGCTCTAAAAAGTTAATTTTTGTTTTTACTTTCGTATCTTCGTGCAACGTAAGAACTATTGAACTAATAATGTAATGTATGTACTGGACACTATCACTTATTGTTCTTACAAAATAAAATAAGCATTTACCTTATTCGCCAACCGGTTTCGGGTAGATGTTACCCATCAAAATATCAAAATCAGTTGGACCTAGCCCCGATGATGGGTAACATCTACCCGAAACCGGTTGGCGAATAAGGTAAATACTTATTTTATTTTGTAAGAACAATAAGTGATAGTGTCCAGTATATACATTACATTATTAGTTAATTTTTGGCTTAACTTTTCTGAGAGTTTAAATTCATTGGTTGTCCAAAGCGTTCCTTCACACACGTGGGTTTTCCTTCTATCTTTATTTCTCATTTTTCGGTTTATTATCGCCTTTCCACAACTTCATACAGAGTATCATCATAGCTGGGATTAAATTAAACTCTTGTACTCTTGTTGTAGTAATAGTTCAATACGGGCACATACTTGCTTCAGGATTTTTGATAACAAACTGGAAAAGCGCAAACTCAGGTTGAATTTTAAATGCAAAAGAAGGAACAGTAGGGAACAAAAAATAAGCGCGAACATCGTCAAAACATTGTCGTAGACTACGAAAAATCAAAAGTAAATTAGAATAACCGACTATTTTGAATTCACTGAAAGGAACTAAGTATTATTTCATAAAGATCTTGCTACATATTACATACTTCCAGATACTCTAAAATATGTATCCTGTATCCGAGAATATATTTTTCGCTTTTGTATTTATCATTTTCGATGACTCTTGGGACTACTCAGAAAAGTTAATATTTCGGAAAAGTTAATCGACCCATTCCCCAATCGATTAACTTTTCCGAGAGTCCACTGTACTAAATTTGTAATGATCCGACCACGGGAAGTAGCCGAGAAACGATTTTCCAGGAGCGGCGTTTTATTCCGTCGATGTTGTTCCACGTCGCTCTGAAATGCTTATATGTATGATCGTTTTTCGGCCACTTCCCGTGGTCGGATGATTACAAATTTAATATCAAAATATGCGGAAAAGGCTGCAGAATCAAAATCAGAAATAAAAAGCAAAGACATAACCACAACCACACGCATCTGAATGTGCTATAGTATGCAGTTTCACGTAACGCCTACTTAAAGGCGTTTGATAACCTGGAAAGCTTTTCTTTGGCTTTCAAAAAGGTTACTTTTAGCTGAATGGTACATACAATTAATTTTGAATCATATTAATCAATAAAATTGATTCCTGCAAATTTGAATGTCCATTGCCAGCGTAAGTCTCAAACGGCTTTAAGTCGAGTCCGGACTAAACAAAATCAGACGTGCGGAAAGTTTTGATTTTTTCGAAGGAATAGCGTTGGATTTTGTTGGGCATTAACCAACACTGCCGCCGGTACATAAGAGCAAACGAGTGCCGATCTTCATCAAACTTCTATAAAGCCCTCTCGCCAGAATGTCGTTTTGAATTTGTTTTGAATGCCGGAGTTCAGGAACCGCTGCTTCAGTATGTATTTAGTTATTTTTGCCCCAAAGCGTATAACAATCAACATTCATCATATTTCCACTTTTTCAGTGTTTTGAGTATCAAGTCAATGTGGTATTGATTTCTAATGAAATACTTTCAAAGAAAAACGATTACCACTTCTAAACGGCTAACTATATTTTTCACTATCGAAATAAATTTGACAATCTGCTCTAGATGTACGGTACAACAAAGAGAACAACGCTGTCTTTTTCAATTCACTTTGAATGTATATCATTACGAAACTCCACCGAATCCCAGTTTAGACGAAATCATGCTAATAAATGCCATCAAATAGTCCATCCAGTTCTGCAGCGGGACATATCGCTTCCTTTACATTGTTATTGCAAGATAGCTTATTGTTTGAGTGTTACAACAGCGAATTTTCCTTAGCGGCGATGTTCTATAAGGAATCCAAGTTCACAAACAGTCTACATCGCTCTCGGAAAGCTTTCTGCGTGCGCTCACGGATTATGTCCTCCACACTGAGCTCGGCTTGGAGCAAACGTAACTGCGAGAACAAACAGATTGCAACTATGCAACATGAAATAAAGCTATAAACTGGCTAAGACTAACCTTTCGTTGTTCGGTCTTAAATTGTTTGTTCAATGCAACGTCGTCCCGAGTGTCCTCCCGTTTCTCTTTGAGTTGTTTGACGGTATCCGCACAAAGAACAATGCAATTCTTAATTGCTTCCTGCCGGTGACTGTAGCCTGTCTGAAGCTGCCGATGCAGTTCACGACATTTGGCTTCCGGATCAACCTGACCTTTAAAGGACTCAGTCGGTAATGAGGTATTCAGTGCATATACGATTTTATCATCCAAGTCTCGCATCTTTTTCAGCTCTTCCTGTTGTGATTTTAAAATAGATTGAATTTTAGTTAAATTAAGCAAAACATTCATATAGCAGCGACGTTATCGGTTGCATTTAGCGTAGATTACACAACCGCATAAGCTACATCAGCATGCTCAACCAAAACATACCTGAAATTGAGAAAAATCGCCGCATTCATATCTGCTATTCATTTTAAACAGGTATCAACGAAGTTAAAAAAGTATCTTTTATGTTTGCCTGGAAACTCAACTAGAAACTATTAAAGGATAAACCAAAATTTAAAATAAATCATTCGAAGATGCGATTTGCGGCACTTTTCCGTTTGTTTGACATTTAAGGTGTTATAAAATTTTGATCGAGCTCGTGGAAGGCGTGTAGAGAAATCGATTCACTTCACAGTGCTGTCAGGGTTGCATTCAAGTGAATTTAGGTTACGATTACGAGCCATTATTTATTTCTCGGGAAATTTTTCAAAGGGACTTAAGTCGCAAAATGTCAACAAACGGTTTTTTTATGCTATGTTACTATATAACATGTTATGAAAGCACTTATTAGATTAGATTCACGAAAATCGACTCTTGAATAAGTTTAAACAATTTTGACAATATGACCGAACATCCCTACAATTACATTTTTTACTTGCACCGCTTCGGGACGAATGTATGAAACGAATTGTCATTTGACATACGCTCTTATAAAATCAGCCGAAGTAACTAAAGAAAAAAGAAATGCACCACAGTCATTTCCGTCATTTTGTGTGAACTTGTGGTTTTTATTCGGATAGCTTTATTTTACTTTTTCCTCGAGTTTTTCTAACTCACAATGATACGAACAACGAACCAAAACACAACACTGTTTACGTAAAAGCCTATAATGCAGCATAATATGCTTATGTTCAATTCGACGTTAGTAACATTCGATTGCATTGAACGATGTAAACATATTGACGATTTTGACGCATATAACATAACGGTTTTCAATCTGACACAACATTTTGACGTAAGGTAACGCACTAGTTTATAGCGTGCGTTACGCCCAAGTAACAACGGTAGCTGAATTGCAAGAGCAATGGCTGTTTACGGGTTGGTTTAAGGCGATCAAAGCTGCGTAAAGTAAGCGCTCAAATGGTGTTTAAATAAACGATGTGTAAGCTACTTTAAGTTTTTCAAACCAGTTTTCTCCCAAAAGCTGATAAAAAAGCTTAATAGCGGATTTTTTCGGCTAAACAATCTGCTTCTAAACAGCCATAAACATCAATCCGTTTTACGGCTGCTTAAAGGTGTTAAAATGTAGAGTGGAAGCTTTCATTATGCTCACAGCTTTCAAACTACTTTCAGTCTGCTTAAGGGTGTTAAAGTGGCTTTACAAACTTCTACCAAGTTTTCATTCGGCTTACAGCACACATACTGTTAGATTATAGAATTTCGCAATTCGACTGACAGCAAAAGTTTGTCAGTTATCGGCATTATCGACTGCTACACGCTAGACGGGTTAGGCTTCAGGTGTAAAGATATTCTCACTGTCTGTTCTGCAGATGCAAATGGTGCGGATCATACGGTGAGTGCTTATGGATCAAAAGATGGCGGGTTCAATTCCCGGAAAAAAGACATGCATTTTTAATTAGCTAGCTTACTTGTACGAATTAAAGTTATTCGAAACTAAAAATATCGCATTCACGGCGAAATAAAAATGACGCGTTCCGTTTTTTTAAATTTAAAAATAGATTTTTTTGGCTGCATAAAGGTTGATGATGCGTTGATTAAGCGACTGGAAAAGTAGATTGCAAAACTATTTCTCGTTCTAAAAATAGAATTGACAGCATTGCGCAAATTGGCTATTTAAAAGTGCAAAAAAGTTTCTATTAAGCTTCATTGCAGCTTCGAAAGCAGCTATTAATTAGCCTGAAGCTTGATAAAATCACCAGATTTAGATGTTTAAGAGCTGAAAAAAGGTTTTCATTTCTAAACCTAAACCATAGATCAGCCACGGGTTGAATAAAATCAGCTATAAAAGCGTTTGATCAGACTGAAATTGTTACTTGGGCGCCAAGTGGAGAGTAACACGCTAGCTGTCATTATGTCTTATGATCGGGTGTATGTGTTTTTTACTGAACCGAAGCGTTGTATACCTTATTTTTGCTCAAAACTCAGTTATTTTTAAAAATACTTAGAATCCTTACTACAATAATGCAAAACCATAGTAAAAAGTACCGTTAGGCAGTATCCACTAAAATAAAAATTGCCGGATTTTTAAATAGGATTTAAAATGATGAGTAAATAGTTTCAATGTTGATTTTCTCAGTTCGATGCAAATGTTAGATAAGGCCATTTGAAAAATTTCCCGAGATTTGGCGAAATTTTTTAACTTTTGGAATAAGGTTTTGCAAGGTGACGTCACGAATGAACCGGAATGAACGCAATTCACCCATTTGACATCCACTCGTGGTTTGTTTACGATTTGTTAGGCGAACGCGATATGCATAAATTGAAGTTAAACGTTTTAAAAGCGTATTATCCAGCAGTTTCGCCCTCCAAACTACTCGGAATGGCAGTTTTTGTGCTTTTCTGACTTGCCGTTAAGGCCTTAAGCATTATTTACTTTCAACATGTTAACCCACGTTCTAAGTCGATGTAAACAAACCACTGATAGACGTCAAAGAAGTGAGGTTATTCTCGCCCGTGCAAAACCGTATAGCGTGTTTGTTATTTCCAACCACATCCCTGGCACGAACGTCATTCTCATACATTTTTCTTGAAGCCGTTTGAGCCAGGCTTGCTGGCTCGATTTTACGTCAAATTTGACAGCAACTGTAAAAATTGCGCAATCATACGGTTTTATGCTTCAGAAAATTTGTTGCATCATGTGGGATGTATAGATAATGAAACAAGGGGTGTCTCACTTCACAATTTTGCATTAGCTTTTTACATCATTTGCATCATTGCAAAAATGCCAGCGAGATTTTTTTGCTGCAAAATTTTTTTATTGGCTCCAACCGTGGATGCAAAGCGATATTTGCAGTGATTGCAGCATTTGCAGTGAATATATTTAATATAAATCTAGTGAGACGCCCCTAGTAATGAAACATGTTCGTTTTTTTTTTGGAACTAGGACGAACCTAGATAGGACCTAAGCAAAAACAAAAACGCTGCAGGTAACACGAGAGTAAATGAATATGCGAGTAGGATGATTTGAATTCCTATTAGAATGCAGGTAAAACTCAAGTTATCTCTCTCTCTCACCAATTAGACGTAAGGATTCAAAATAATTCAACCTACCTATAACTTTTGTATAAATAGCTAAGTTTTTAGAAAATAAAGGAAGTTGTAAAGTGGGAAATTTTGTGTACACCACGCTTTTAATGTAACGTTTCACCAGTTCTATCTCATATCCATCCACTGGTTAGTGAGCATCCGAACGCCGTTAAAATCACCTTTGTTAGGCATCTATCGGAACGACACTAGATTTCCTTTCATTGGGTAAGCATTTTAACGACGCTGGAAGCACATTCAAATTCAGCAATCCGCTCATTTTCTAAATTTTGGTGGCTCCATCAGAGGAAACGTCCTCTGAGCAAGCTAGGCTCTACGTTTTGTGGCTACACAGAGAAAACGTCCTCTGAGCCAGCTATACTGTACAACGGGCAAGAAAAAACTATTTTTTAAACGAATATTATCCCGCATTTTGCACCTTACTGGACACCGCAGTCTAAAAGTGCGACTGGCACAAAAAGTGCGACAATGCGAATGCTGTGCGTGAGAAAGAGAAAGAGCAACAACTGCAATGTTGCTGTTTTGTTTTGTCATATACATTGGCATTAGAGAAAATAATCTGGATAAATCCAGGTACAGCTGCAAAGCACAATATTAGTATGAATAGAAGAATCAATCGATTATTTTCACTCTTTCTAAAACCATTGGCGGAACTAGGGGGGGACTAGGAGGGGCTAAGCCCCCCTAGGAGAGATTTAGCCCCCCCTAGAAAAATTGACTTGGCCGACCAATAAAACGGTCGAAAAAAATTCCGGGGCTATAGCCCTCCTAGAAATGAGCGCTAGTTCCGCCAATGTCTAAAACATTTGTGGCATACTCTGTACTCTGCAATGCTGTCAAAAAAACTAAAATATTTGATCAGTCAAAACCACCCTATTGACATCTGGTATATCGAACTGCAGTAAGTGATAGCGACTGAATGTCCCATTGTCCCGGGCTCAAAATTTGACAGCGGGCCCGAAACACTGTCGAGGCAGTCGAGTGAAATGTAGCGACGAAGTGCTATCCCATTTCTACTCACGCTATCATGTTGGCACCTAAAACATGGTTGCCTGCCAATAGGGTGGTCAAAACGCATTATTAAAAGTCAACATTCGTGATTTGGTGTTAAGAAATTCAACTTCAGTTAGGTCCTTTTCAAAATTTGGGGCCGAAATAAGAAAAGGGGGATGATGTGAGGGAAACCCCATATTGGACCCCTATATTTTTCAATGACGACATTTGATTAACATATTTGATCGCCATTTGCTTTGGCCATGAAAAAAGAAAAGAATATTTTTAGATCATTTATTCACAATGCAAAAAATTTCTTACACAATTATATAAGAATCGAGTGGTACACCATATTTTTCGTGCATTTCCCTCACCGTAACTCCTTCGAGAACCGCCAATGCTCCCAACACTTTTTGTGTTGCATCCTTGATGTCATTGTATGTGTGCAGTAAACGTATATATTGCGCCTTCTCGCGTTCAGTAGTATCAACGTTTGTGCTTTGATTGTCAGCCGCATTCGATCCCGAGGGATTGATGTTTTCTTTTTGCGACTTTTGTTGTTCTTGAGCTTGGTTAGACATTTTGACGGGAAACGAAACAACAAAATTACATACCAACTGGCTGGAACAAAGTTAATGCACAGAGAACAGACATTCATCTTAATCTCGCGGGATGTGTAAAAACCTAAGCCGCCATATTGAAAGTAAGTGGTAATGCTCCCGTTACGTGGCGCTCGTATCGCTGAGAGGAACTTTGGTTACTTGGATTGGATTTGACTGCTCATAAAACATTACAACAAACCGCGTCGCTACCGTAACTATAGTAAATCAAATTTTGAAAAAAAACACCGTCAGTTTACTTTTCTGTTGTATATTTGCTTATCAAATGGATATTAAGCGATAGCTAAATGGATAATGTAAAAACTGCCGAATTCTGTTATCAATGACTAGCGCGCAACTACCGAACCACAGTGCCTCAGTATTTCTTCGGTTAAAACCACTTTTGATACTTAATAATAGCAATAAAGCATCTCATCGATAGCTCTGGATAGCTCTCTAGAGCGAGTGATGTGTTACGTGCGCGTTTCGGAGACACTCTTGAATCCTTTTGGATCGCGTAGAGTTGCGGCAAGAGGATGGACTGTTTTGTATGTTACTCAATAACGCTATTGAAGGTGTGATCCGGCAAGTGGGCATCGAAACGAGAGGAACGATCTCCAGCAAGAGTAGCCAAATCCTAACCTTCGCAGGCGACCTCGACATCATCACTAGAAACTTTTGGACGCCGGATGCAATCTACGCCAGTCTAAAAACGAAGGCTATATCCTAGGATAGGGTTACAAATCAAGTAAGAACGATAGCATCTCCAACTCCAACTTAACCGTCGGGTGCTGTTTTTCAACGACATCATCAGGGACTGTGCATTTGAACATCACGATTAGGAAAACTGCTACGAATGAAAAGCAAAAAGCATTGTTATTAGCTAAGAATATAAAATAATTCTTTTGACCTACCTTGCGCCAAACGCTTTTCACCATGTTCAAATAAATACCATGTAAAATACATGCATGTTGTTTTTCAATAAACAACCACAGTCGTTGCTAGAGTAACTGACATTGGAGTTGCCAGTTGTTCAAATATATACAACATCGCAAGAAAATAAATTGAATATGGCAACATGGACAAAGTGCAACTGGTGCACCCTGAGATAGATGTCGCTAGTGTTTTGTTCAAAATCTTACACACCATTTAATTGAAATTTTATATGAACATAATTGTCTGTTCTCTGTGGTTAATGTATACCCCTTAAAGATTGCGTCACTTGAAGACCCTGTGAGCATCGAGGGTTCGTCTTGTGTAGACTTTTCCATGAACTGTCAAAGGTTCGTGCTCCTTTCCTCGCTGCCCCTTTTCCTTGTCTAAAAGCTCGACTGCTCTAAAGTGAACTGCAGAACTGTCTTGCAGGCAAATTTTTTTGAGGTTTTTCTGATGAATGTGAAAGTGGCTTGCCGTGCTGTGTAAATCACTACGTTTCACCTAAAAATCTAAAGCCAAAGTGAGTATTCTTAACATTAGTTTATGGTTTAAAAGTGTACCTGTTCGAAGTCCACTATTTTGAACGCTGATTCACACTGCAAATGTCGAATTTTTCCAATTGAAAATGTGCTGTCTCCCGATTGTCGTCGCTGTCTCGTCGAGTGGGGGCTTTGCAAAGGCATCAATGTGGAACACGATTCTTTACTTCTCTACCACCATAGATATCTATGTGTGCAGCTTTGCGCAATACGAAAAGCTACGGCTGCTACTGTGGTGACTTGGTGAGACCATCAGTCAGTAAAAAGCAGGGAAAAATGACTAATGTCATTGCCGTGGTCGTCGCATGATTTACAATGTAGGAAAAGCAGGAAAAAACTGCAGAATTGATGCTGTTGAAAGATTCTCGATGGTAAACTTGATACGCACGATTGGACCGAGGTGGAATCTCAATATCATTGTGACTTGAATTTTTCTTTTGGTTGGGTTTAGAAGGTAGCTAATTTGGTGTGCGGGAAGCTTTGATTTTTCCGAGAAAATCGTATTGGATTTTTTAGAATTTTATTTAATGATTCACCAGAAGATGTTAGTGATAAAACTTGGTATTGTTTCGGTGTGTTCACAAATCTTCAAAATTTGGAATCTTTTAATTGTATTTGCGTCATTCAAATCAAAATCGTGTTTACCATTAATCGGCATAAAGCATTGATGTCATAAAAGTAAACTGATAACTGAGATTCATTTTTTACGCCAGTTTGTAATGTTATTTATTTACTGCTTGCAATATGTAACGTTGCTGATATATCGTGATACAGAAATTACAAGCTTGCCATGAAGCAAAATTTTCAGTTTTTCCATACAAGTTCTGATCAAATATACTTTTTAAAGGTGCGCTTTACATTTAATAAAACAATTCGGTGCCAGTTGACCATGTTCCGCCTGTTTGTTTGAACCCAAGCTTTTATTTTATTTTATATTTTTTATTCTAGATGTCTAACGCTGCACATCGACACCGGTACAAAAATGTCGGACTGGATTCGACGGAAATGCGACGGCGTCGAGAGGAAGAGGGCATTCAGTTGCGCAAACAGAAACGCGAACAGCAGCTAATTAAACGGCGCAACGTTAACGTGGCCGAGGAACTGGACCAGGACGCAATTTTAGCTGTAGGTTCAGCATTTGTTTCTAAGAGTTAGTTTTTGCTCATATTTTTCCCTTCTCGCTTAGGACGACAGCCAATCATCAGACCAGCATGCATTGATCAAACCGGAAACGCTTGAAGCACTGTACAGCACCAGTGTGGAGGATCAACTATCTGCTACGCAAAAGTTCCGCAAGCTGCTTTCAAAGGAACCGAATCCGCCTATCGATTTGGTTATTCAACATAATATTGTACCGCGTTTCGTGGAATTTCTGGGTAATACGACAAACTCGACACTACAAGTAAGTTGCGATCATTTCTCTATTAACGATACCCGTTCGATAATAACCTAAAAATTATTTAAATAGTTTGAAGCCGCCTGGGCATTAACCAACATTGCCTCCGGTACCTCAGAGCAAACGAGTGTAGTGATAGCGGCCGGTGCTGTGCCGATCTTCATCAAACTGCTCGAAAGCCCTCACATTGACGTACAGGAGCAGGCCGTTTGGGCGCTTGGCAATATCGCGGGTGACTCGCCAGAATGTCGAAATTTTGTTTTGGATGCCGGGGTTCTGGAACCGCTGCTTCAGTATGTACTAAGTTTTTTTTTTGCCCTCAATCGCAGAACAATCAACATTCATCACGTTTCCACTTTTTCAGTGTTTTAAGTACATCGGGCAGGCTTAATCTAACTCGAAATGCTGTCTGGGCTTTGTCCAATTTATGTCGTGGTAAGAATCCTCCGCCCGACTTCACCAAAGTGGAGAAAGGACTGCCGATCCTTGCACGATTAATGTTCCACAGTGACGTGGAAGTGCTGGGTGACGCTGTATGGGCTGTGAGTTATCTTTCCGATGGACCGAACGATAATATACAGGCAGTTATAGAGGCTGGATGCTGCCGGAGATTAGTTGAACTTTTACTGTAAGTATTGCAACTGGAAAAATTACCCTCAATCTTTCTCAAATGGATATAATAATGAAATAATTTATTCATTTTATAGACACAATAATAACAACGTCGTCTCGGCTGCGTTGCGAGCTGTGGGAAATATCGTCACCGGCAACGATACCCAAACGCAACTGATCCTCAACTGTAATGCCTTACCGTGCATCCTGCAGCTACTTAGTTCTCCAAAGGAAACCATCCGGAAGGAAGCCTGTTGGACTATTTCGAATATTGCGGCCGGCAATCGGCAGCAAATCCAAGCCGTCATAGACGCAAATATTTTCCCAAGCATTATTGAGCTGCTGTCGAAGGCGGACTTCAAGACACGGAAAGAAGCTGCCTGGGCGATTACCAATGCTACCAGTGGGGGTACCGTCGATCAGATCAAATATCTGGTAAGATCTTTTTTTTGCGCATTTCATATTTGAAATTAATGTAAAATTGGTTTCATTTAGGTGCAATCCGGATGCATACCTCCCATGTGCGAGCTGTTGACCGTGATGGATCCAAAGATTGTAACGGTAGCACTAAATGGTTTGGAGAACATACTCAAAGCAGGGAATCAACATAAGGTTAAACCTAACCCGTACGCAATGTTGGTCGAGGAATGTTATGGTAAGTTATCCTCAATCCATGCTCTTGTTGATTTGCCTACTTACAATCTTTCCCATTTTAGGCTTGGATAAAATAGAGTTCTTGCAATCGCATCAAAACAAGGAAATCTACGAAAAGGTATTCAACATCATCCAGACATACTTCAGCAACGACGAAGAAGATGTAGCCGTTGCGCCATCCGCTGAAAACAACCAGTTCCAGTTTAACGCCGATCAATCTGTGCCAATGGATGGCTATCAGTTCTAAACTGTTAGAACCGTACTAATAACCTGTACGCCGATCAAGTGTACGAAGCAAACAGACTACTTAAAACGTAATGACAAAATCCCACTCGATTTGTACGTGACGGACGACGACCGGACGGACGGATTTCGAACAAAAAGGAGACTAAGCTAAATGAAGAGCCCACCATCTCTCCCGATGAAGGCTAACCAACACACCCTGGACCTAATATGAAGATACTGTGAATAGCTAGAACAGTAGGAACTAAATTTTTAAAGGTTCAGTGTTAGTCAGAAACTGGCAAGTAATTTATAATAACCTAACTTTCTGTTTAATGCATAGCATGAAAGTTAACGAGACTTCAAACATACACAGAGCTGAAGCCCTAGTCACTGAAGCCTAGAGCGTAACATTTGATGGCCTTGTATTGACCACCCTTATGTGATGACGGACAACACACACACACACACGCATACATACATACATACACGCATACACAAACACCCAAAGAAACAAGTTTGAACAAGCGAATCATAATATATTTGAAAACCAAGTGAAAGCAACACATAAATGATCGACGACCGAACGGTAATATTTTGTATCCTTGATTCGGCTACGTCTTTAAAATCTGATTCGTACTCTAAGAGAAATTGTTCGTGCGGAAAGTGCAAAACTATCTGGCAAAAAAAAAAAACACAGAACAATATGATATTTCTGACTAACAAGAGAGAAAAAAAAAAACAAAATGTGATTAGTGTTTACGATTTAAGGGCAAAAAAGCCGCGGAAAATGTAACATAACGTAACACAGTCTTATGGATGTTTCATTCAATTCCGAAAATAATGAATAATTTACTATTTTTAAAACGGGAAAAATTGTGCTGGACTAATAAGATCGAATAAATGTTTTCGTTGTTTGGAACGTAATCAGCTTGAACTTTATTGATAGGCTTATTTCGTTACGTAAATTATAACATTAGGTTGTTATTTGACCACTATCAGTCACTATCGCTATCGGTCGCCTCCTTGTCTTCGTCCTTTTTGTCATCGTCTTTGTAGTGTCGATACTCCTTCTTAAGCTCCCACATATTTTTATGCGGATTTTTCATATTATAATCACAGACTTCTTTCAATATTTCCTTCAGATAACTTATCGGTTGCCGAGTAATCTTAACCAGATCCTTAATGTTATAGTACTGATGCTTCTCAAACGCATTGAACAGCATATCCAGGACGGCATTCTTGTCGTCGCGGGACTTTTTCCCTTCGGCCTTTTTGCGCTCTTTGTCCTCGATGTTATGCTTGTGATCGGAAACGGGCTTGAAATTGTGCACTATTTTTTCCAACGATTTAACCTGGCGTGCGGGTTGCGATGCCTTTCGAATCGATTCCAGCTTCATTTTCATGTAGCAATTGTCGGCATAAGGACGACACTCTAGCTTCTGCACAATGCGTCCTTCCATGAACAGCTTTTCCGCCTCCGGTTGGGCATCCTCTCGACTGGCACTGGCAGCCGCTGGAACGCTATGTGAAAATACACCCAACGTTTGCTTGGTAACAACTGACACATCCAGCCGGTGGTCTCGTGGAATTTCCTCCGATGGATCAATGTTTATCACGGCGTCGGAGAGTGTAAGCGAAACCTGCGCTTTTTGACCTACCTGTTTGGAAATTTTCAGTTTGCCAACCTCGATGTTACCTGGTGCTTTCTCCCATTTATTGGCCATGTATTTGGGAACTTTCACTAGCCAAACACCACGACCTGCGTTCGACAAATCCAACTCTTTGTCCACTTTGACCGGTTCGTTTTCCTTGGACATTTTGTTGTTTTCCAGAATATTTAAATATTGTACTATATATTTTTTAAGGTTCTGAATTCAAGCAGCTAACGTTAATAATGACAGATCATATAGATCTTCGTGCTGCGCTGCTGTTTTTGACAGGGGCTTGCGATGGGTGCCATGTTTTTGTTGCCAACATCCTCAGCACATCTCGACAAGGTTGGCAGCAAATTTACCTGTCAGACGGGCGCTATTTCCTGCATTTCTTGCAAATAGCGCCCTTCGTTAAGTCGACTGTCAAACACCGTTCGTTAAGATAAGGATAGCACCCCGCTGGTTTTTGAGCTTTTTGACCAACCCATCGGCAGGCAACCATGTTTTCGCTGCCAACATCTCGTGTGTGCGAAAATGAGATAGCATGTCAGCACTGCGTTTCACTCAACTGCCAGCAGTCTGATTCGGGCCCGCTGTCAAATTTTGAGCCCATGACATGTTGTCGCTGACGTTTACTGCACCTCGTTATAGAGATGTCGATGGGATGTTTTTGACTGATCTACAAGCAGGGATACCAGACTTGCAGATTTGTCTGCAAATTCCAGATTTTTGGAACGGTCTTGCAGATCATTATAAATTTGCAGATATTTGCAGTTTTTCTGACTTTTATTGTTTTGGTGCAGATTTTTGTTCGAAGCTCTTTAAACTTTCACAGACTTCCTAAAAAAGTGTGCAGATTTTCGCAGATTATTTTTAAACCAGAAAATTCGAGTAACCGGAAAACTGCACGATTTTTTCGGCTTTCTAGCAATTGCAGACATTTTTTAAGAAAATATGGCATCTCTGTCTATCCAGCTTTTTACGCGCTATAATGGCGGACGCTATAAATTTTGTTCGTAATATGTGATCAATCTTTTTGACAACTCTGCATACATCAAAACTGGGCACTCTTCTCTTGTACGGCAGTGTTGCTCTTTCTTTCGTTTACGCAAAAGAAGGAAGGCAATAGTTTTGTTTACATTTCGCACAGTTTTGCTTTCCTTCTTTGACGTAAACGAAAGAAAGAGAACGGTAGTGTTGCAAGAGAAGAGTGCCAGATTTGATGTATGCAGAGTTGTCAAAAAGTTTGTTCGCATATTACGAACACAATTTATAGCGACCACCATTATAGCGCGTAAAAAGCTGGATACAAGCTTAAATTATAATTCTAGATAGAATTAACAAAAGGGCGAATGTCGCAAATGTAAACAAAACGAGTGAGAGTTACTTTTTGCTGGACCAGCATAGGAAAATCAACCCTCACTCGGTTTGTTTATGCTTGCGACATTCTTCTATCCAGCTTTTTACGCGCTATAATGATGGCCGCTATAAATTGTGTTCGTAACATGCGAACAATCTTTTTGACAACTCTGCATACAGCAAATCTGGCACTCTTCTCTTGCAACACTACCGTGCTCTTTCTTTCGTTTACGTCAAAGAAGGAAAGCAAAACTGTGCGAAATGTAAACAAAACTATTGCCTTCCTTCTTTTGCGTAAACGAAAGAAAGAGCAACACTGCCGTACAGGAGAAGAGTGCCCAGTTTTGATGTATGCAGAGTTGTCAAAAAGATTGATCACATATTACGAACACAATTTATAGCGTCCGCCATTATAGCGCGTAAAAAGCTGGATAGACCAAATCATCATACCGTCAACTGACATATACTGGCGCCCTTGTTTACATTTTGGAAAATTTTCCTTTTCGTTTATAGCGAATGTATCGTGTGTTTTAACATTTTAAAGGCATAATGGCGTTTTAAATTTATCCTAATGCTGTTTAAAACAACAAACTTGCCGTTTAACAGCTGAAGCTTTTTTGGACTCTGCGGTCTGTTTGTAAACAAGGGTGCCAATATCTGCCAGATGACGTCACCTTGATTTGGTCTATCCAGCTTTTTACGCGCTATAATGGCGGACGCTATAAATTGTGTTCGTAATATGTGATCAATCTTTTTGACAACTCTGCATACATCAAAACTGGGCACTCTTCTCCTGTACGGCAGTGTTGCTCTTTCTTTCGTTTACGCAAAAGAAGGAAGGCAATAGTTTTGTTTACATTTCGCACAGTTTTGCTTTCCTTCTTTGACGTAAACGAAAGAAAGAGCACGGTAGTGTTGCAAGAGAAGAGTGCCAGATTTGCTGTATGCAGAGTTGTCAAAAAGATTGTTCGCATGTTACGAACACAATTTATAGCGGCCATCATTATAGCGCGTAAAAAGCTGGATAGTCACTCTAGCCGCTTAGAGTGACTATATACAGACTGGCGACAATGTCAAAATTGGAATGATAATTATCTCTCAGTGTCATTCCAATCGAGCAGACGCTACGGGGTGAAGTGGCTGTCATATTCATACATTTTCGATGTCCCACGCATAGGTACCAAAATGTTAATTTTGACAGGAACCAAAAAATTTGCTGGGAATTCCCCTTTACCGAGGACCATTTGAAAGTTGCTCTCTTCACTCCTACATGAGAAAGAGATAGCAACACACCATGCCCTTGAGCAGACGACCTATCCAGCGCGCATGCAGGAAAGAGAAAGAAAAAAATTAGAAAAACCGCATAGAGCTTGCTAAGGGTTACAAAAACTTATCGTTTTTCACTCAAACGTATGTTTTTTTACCGGGGTATTACTGGGGGAAAACAAAAACAAACGTGTAAAATCTAACAACAGCAACAACAAATCGCGCGTTGATGTGTGCGTGCGGCAAACGTCAGCAAGCTCAATTGCGAACATTTGGGATGACTTGTCGCCAGGGTTGCCACATGCACAGATTATTCTGTGTTTTACAGATATTTGAAAGAAATCGCCTGCACAGAATCTGTATGCATAGAATACAGATTTTCGCCAAATTACACAGATTAAACAGATTTTTGAGCTTTTACATGAGTGAAAGAGACGGAAATAGTCAGCAAAATGACTCTCTATCTCTTTCACTCTTATTGTTTCGCATTGGACAGATTTTTGCACAGATATTTTTCCTCGCCGTACAGATTGTCAGATTTTTCCAACAAAAAACACAGAATTATATGTGGCATCCCTGCTTGTCGCCACTCTGTATATTAGTCACTCTACAGCCGCTATATATTCTGGTACTGTAATCAAGGTAAACATTTTGTTAACCTAAATTTTTAGAAATTTCCCAATGATCGTTTTGTTTGCTGATCATTGTTTTGTTTATTTTTCGGTGATTAGAAGTCAGGACGTGAATTTATTGAACTGAGTTTCAGCTATGGCTTCCACTTCGCTTTTATCATCTGGTCCTAAAGCAAGAGGTCCTATCAGACCCAATATGAATTCTGTCGGGTAATTATCTTGTTATTTTAATTCTCAATTGTATTACGAATTTTGCTTTGTAGAAACGAACAAGGGCTCGAATCCCAAACGCAGCAGGAAACTAAGGATGCAAAATTAATACAGGATGATCCAGCTAATTCATTGGATGCTACGAGCGAAAGCGTCGAAGAGGACGAGTCTCTAGATAACGATAACGAAAATTCTTTCGAAAATTCAGCTATCATAAAAGAAGGTTCAGTTCCTCCAAGTGATAGTGATGAACAAACGAAAAATTCTAACCTTCCAACTCGACAAAACCAATCGGAAAAAGACGAGATCCCTATATCAACCTTTGGTTACTACTCAGCTTGGCTACTACTAGCAATGATATTTACGCTGATTGCAATTTGGATTGGATTCTTCAATTTGAAGTGGGGCACAACTTCTGTTACAAAAACTCCGGAAGTTCGCCAATGCGCAGGTTTGCTAGATCTCAATTCAAAATATCCCAACGTTGATCAATTGTCCTGGAGTCTACTAAATGTTAGCGTCAACCGAGCCATATACCGTGAACCTGGTGAGCCAGCTACTTTTATATTTTTACACAATTCTTCATTCGCGGAAACAAGTTTGCTAGAAGACCTTATTAGCGTTACATCGGAATGCTTCGGCGAAGGGCACAATCCTATAAAATTGGAGAGTCAGTATTTCCGCCAACCCGATATTGTTGCCGACAAGAATTTATTTTTTGCCGAATATTTGAACAAGCTTGAAGCCCAAGGAATTTTAGTAGTGCAGGATCTAGACAAGATACCGGCAAATGTAGCTCAGGTATTTTTTACCATTTGCGATTCCGTCGAACCACTGGTAAACAAGGCGATCATTTTCTTCACGATTAACCTATCGCAACACACGGTAGATGCTAAGTACAGTCCTACAGGGATAGCGGAATCAATACTGAAAGAGCAGTGGGAAAATGACCTGAATGCGAACGACTTATATCCACTGATGAATCGTTTGCTAGAGAATGTATTAGTTATCGACTGAGATACTGTAGTTTGGAGAAACCGCTGTAAAATTCAAATAAACTGTTATTGCTATTACTATTATCACAAAATAAACGTTGATTATAAGCGACAAACGATTACAATTACAAAATTTATTTCATTCTTTATGTATATCCAAAACATCCAGTTGTCCAGATGTTATTCGTTCAAGCACTTTGTAGTTTAAAAGTTGACGGTGCAGCAGATGTACGGTGTATTGAACAACTGAACTAATTTTGATTGCATAAAAATCATCTTTATAGTATGGTCAAAATTTTTATTACTGACGGAAACTAAAACCAGGTGGACAAACTGTAATAATAACAAATTCAAACTGACTGCCAAGGTGGAGTCATTGGAGTCGGATTTTGCAGATACGACATAACAACCGCACTAACGCTAAGCATGAACGACGACAGCACCTGTTTGGCATCGTCGCTGACTCGTGAATTGGCAAAACTGATGCAAGAACAGTACAGAGCCAGCCACGCGCACCACTTCAGTTTCATCATCAAACCACACATGGAAAATATCATCCCTAAAATGTAGGATTTTACACACCGTAAGCTATTATTTGGGTGCCAACTATAATCGTCAGAACGTACCTAGGATATTCATGTAATCTGGCATCAGGTCATCTCCAACGCCAGCTCCTTGGTTTCCCGAATCAACCGGTTTGTAGCGATTAACCTTTTCTGGTCGACGCGGATCCACGGTGGCGGTCATTATGCTCACTTCTTTTGTTGTTAAAAATATAAAATAATAATGTAATTGCAATATAATAAATATTTATGTGTCTTACCTAGTTAGTTAAACTTTCCGTTTAAAATTTTTCGTAGCACGATAGCTCGGAAGATACGAACAGGTGTATTTTTTATTAACTAGGTAGATTTCGTGACGAAGCGAAGTTTCACGAGTTCTTTCTTGTACTGCTATACTGAAACAGAGGCTTTAAGTTTTGTTTTATTATGGTCTAAATTCAAATAAATTTTGTAATTTATTTGAAGCAGTTTTACAACGAACTAAAAGCGAATAATTTTATTTTAATTCCTTATCCATTATCAATAAGTGTAATGTCACTGCCAATCACAAGATTGCTGTTGTGAGGTGTTACGTTGATTGATGAATAATTGTGTCATTAATCTACTACGTAACAAATTTGGCTAGTTGAACATAGAAAAGTAAAATAATGAGAACAGTTGCTAAATAACATAGAAAAATAATTAAGTCGCACATGCTCAAATCGGCACATCAATGCGGAAAGCTGATTTTAGAAAAAAGCAAATTACCTATACTTTTGAGTATTGTAGCCAGGCGTATGAAACTAAAGGGTAAAGAAGTAGCTAACATCTTTTTACGCTTCCTACACGTCCGACACAAAAAGAAAAAAAGCAAAAAAGTAACTTTGTTCGGGAGCTTACCAATACAGATTCATCCGAGGCTGAAGTTAGAGCGGGCTACTCACAAATACATTTTGTCCGAGGCAAAGTTTGTTGTGGGCTAGATGAGATGTTGGCTACACGAAAAATGTATAGGAATGACATTTGTGACAGCGGGGTGATTGTAGCCAAGATCGCCGCGTTAAAGCCACCATTATGTATTTATATTTGAACTATTTGAATCATTTGAATGCTTTGAATGCATACGTGAAAAGCCCGTAGCTCTATATAGAATTCCAAAGATCTGGCATCCCTTTTGGGAAAACGAAAAAACATCGATTTCTATTCCAACTTCCAAGTGTCATTTTTGCATGATTCGATTATTTTTCTTGCGGTCAGCTTGTGCATTTATAGGACGTTCATAAACAAATAAATCTCCGTACTAGCTAAATTTAAAAGTTTATACGGTTACGGCATTTTATAAACCTAATACCTCATTTGTATAGAACTAGTTAACAAATAGCCAACAATGAGTTTATCGCTGAAGCTGAAAACTAAGACTGGCCAGCAGCATATCGTAAGCAATCTGGCTCGGGACGCTCCTGTTCGGGTTCTGAAAGATAAGATAACCGAGCTAACCAAAATACCTTCGGATGTGCTGCACGTTGTTCTTGGATTTCCGCCGTTCAAACCGCTTGATCTTAGCAATGAGGATAATCCACTGTCAGCCGTTGGTGTGAGCAATGGGGACACTCTGATTGTAGAAGAACGGCAGCCCAGTGAAGAGGAACGCAAACGACTGGAGGCCCTCAAACGCATGGAGGAAGACGAGGCGCTGGCTAAAGAACTTGCTGCCCAGGGCGAAGAAGGAAGCGGGATACTGCTGAAACAGGTTGTTCCAAGTGACAATTCGTGTCTTTTCACCAGTATCGGTTAGTTTGAATTATACAGGAGTATTTAGATTGATTTTTAACTTATTTTTGTCTCGTTCTTTCAAACAAGGGTTTGTTCTTACTGGAAAAGTTGATCCGGAAAACAATCAATACATGCGACAGATTATCGCTTCCACGGTTAATGCCGATAAGCAGGAATACAATGAAGGAATACTAGGACGCCCGAACGATGAGTACTGTGCGTGGATTCTGCAGCCGGAATCATGGGGTGGTGCGATAGAAGTGTCCATTCTGTCTGCCTACCATGGCGTCGAGTTCGACGTCGTAGACATTACGAATGCGATCATAAACCGGTTTGGCGAAGACAAAAATTATGGAATGAGAGCCTTCCTGCTCTTCGACGGTATCCATTATGATCCGCTGTACCTGGAATCAACATCGGTAGTGAATTGTAAAACTTTTCAATTGTCGTATAATTTATTACTGTTTCCTTGCTTTACCAGGGCGAACCACCAAAAACTATCTTTCCAATTGAGGACAGCATGGTCTACCAGCAAGCTGAGCAGCTGGCGAAGGAAGCGAAGTCTTCCCGTCAATTCACGGACGTTAACAAATTTACTCTCAAATGCAATGTCTGCGGGTGTCATTTCAAAGGACAGGTTGAAGCGCAGCAACATGCGACTCAAACTGGACATGTAAATTTCGGTGAAGTGTAGGATAAATTGCAATCTGTGTCGAAGGAAGGTTGATTGAAATTTCGGCTAAGGATGTCTATTGGAAAAGCAAATACTTCTGTCGAATGCTAGGGAATCATTTTGCGTTTGTTGTTTGTCTATTTTACAGTCAGAGTTTGAGCTCATTAATATTCAAATAGGTCCCTTACGCATCTTTTTCATTCGTTAGTGTGAAAATTAAATTTGAACACCATTTGTTTATACTTTTTCTTATTTAATTCAATGTATGATTGACGGTCATTACGTACTTTGTTTAATAAAAATAAATCTCAATGCTGAAATATTTAGTACAAAGAATGACATTTCTCTAAACTGTTTCTTGAGGTTAAAGAAAACTCGGACCAACTCCAGATAAGTTCCAAAATTTTAATGGTTTGTTGTATGACCAAATAAGAGCGGTTTGTTGTAATTTCAAAACAATGTTGTCACCCATATGCCACATAGGGGTAATATAATATAGCATAAGCTATATTTAACATAATGATGTTATAATTGTCAACCAGTCGTTTATAAGGAGCTCTCCGTCGCTTCTAAAAACCCGGCTTCAGTAGTTCGAATGGTATCTGTTGAATCGTCAGCGAATGAATTCATGGTTTCAATTTGACATACTTCAGCACTTTTTTTTTTATTCTACAAGGCAGCCATCTCGGACCGTCAATTTTTCTTTTACTTCAACGATACTAATCAATCAAATATCCAAAGATCTGAAATTATTTTCCAATGTTGAATGCTTCCGTGCTCTAGAAGCAGTCTTCAATCTTTGCTAGATGGTGTACGAACAACGCTTGCTAAACCCAATAACCTCTACAGACTATTATATAAAGGTTGTACATGAAAAAATTCGGACATACGAATTGTAAGCTCGCCCGTCGGTCAGTAAACCCCTCGTTTCACCGCTACGACTCTAGGACCTACGTAGCAAGTTGACAACGCCCACTGTCATCGCTGATTTAGATCGCATCATCATTGCCATTTACGGCAAATCTTGAACTGTCATCGTGAAGCGTGGTTTCGCTAACCACGTTACGTGCAGCTAAAAATTATTTATTGAGCTTATTTCCTAAAATTTAATATTGCTTACAGCTAAAGTGCTTAAAAATATCGTTAAAAACCTTAAATTAATCTAGTTCTATACTGCCGTGAACCACATAGCTGTCCCATTTCTATAGGGAACTCCATAGAAAATGGGATTGATATGCGATTCACGGCAGTATAGTGTATATAAGTTAAATGACACAAATTGATGATTTTAAGTGAATTTTCACAGTTTATTATACACAGTACTTAATTTAATAATATACTTAATTTTGCTTGGTCTGCGCAGGAACAGGGAACGTAGTGTGCGGAACGTGTCATCAAAAGTAGGGTTAGAAGAGAAATGAATTGCTAAAAGTATGGTTAAAATTATATTGTTATGCTCGCAAACCAATTTTACTATTCCCAACAGGAATTTGTAACTGCAGCGCTGCTCGTATTACTGAAATATAGTTCATAGATTCGTAAATTCTGGCGCACGTCGCAGCTTTTCTTCCAACACGAATCGTGTTGCGAATCGATCCTGTTCGTGCTCGCAAAGAGAATCCTGGACTATTCGTCCTCGAGCTGGGCTGTCCCAAATCCACGGTGTGTGATGTCCTGAAATGATTTGGAGAAATATGGGGCCCTATTCTCACAGTCACCTCACCTAATTTTTTTTAGGTGAGAGCACAGTTTGCAATTGGGTATTTTAATTTCCCCAAAAAGGTGAGTTTTTTCACTTCATTTGATAGCCCGTCGTTTCCTGAATCTAAATGTTCTTTTTTATTTCAATTAAGTCAATATTTAATGAAAAAATTGATAAAAATCAAAAATAGAATGATTTGCTGTTTGACAGATATCAACCAAGCTGATTGATTGAAATGATGTCAGAAGTTCTTTCCCTCTCTTCTATCTTTCTGATAGAGCTCTTCATTTTGACCGAGCTTTTGACAGCTCCTATATGAAACCTGCATCGTCCGATGACCATAGTTTATCTATTCACTGTGTTGTCTGAGGTGAGCTGAGAAGAAAAGTGGTTTACTTTTAAGCTATCGTCTTATCCCAAAAAATTTCTTTAAATTAAAAAAAATGCTTTTTTTATTACTTTCACTCGTCATATTTGAAAAAGTCTACATGTGACGATACAGTGACATCATATGTTACCAAGATATGTGAAAATTTATATACCGCTAAAATACCCAATTCTCAGAATTCTAAGGGCAAAGTGCTCCCAGAATACTACAAAACAAAAGAGAGTTTAAAGTTTCCGAAATCATTCCTCGTTTGATTGCTGCAGATTGAAATGTGACGCCTTCGCAACTTCATGAACCAAAAAATTTATTCAATTGGAGAGCCTTCAAAAAAGATTTTTTTCCTTTTTTGGAGCAACCAGTACGAGGTTTGTTGGCCTGTTCTGATCTCGCGAGAGGGAAAAAGAAGAAAAACTGGTATGGCAAAAAGAAAATACATAACAAAATAAGAAAGAAAGCGAGACTTAAAACTACAAAAGGAGAAAAAATGTGGAACTGTAGGAAATGGAGGGAAAAAGAGGGAAACAAGGCCAAAAAAAAACGAGCGTATTACGACTCCACAAACACTTGCGGTCGAACAATCTGAGCTTTCGTACAAAGTACACATTGCACAAAGTGCTGTCCTCTACGGGCATGAAATGTGGCCATTGCTATGGAAGAGGACCTACGAGCACTCGAAGTTTTCAAATGGCGGATGCTAAGAACCACCTTTGGTGGCGTGCAACTTAACGGAGTGGAAGCGAAGAATGAACCACGAGCTTGCGCGTCTCTAGGCGAACTCACTGTTCAGAAAGTGGTTAAAGCTACGGCAGCCACGTAGCCAGAGGTGGGGGCCAGGAGTCCCATCTTGGCTCCTAATACATTATATACATATCTTATTGCTTATAACTATAATACATTATAATACATTTAATGTACTGTAGTTCTAAACGAAAAAATATGCATATGAAACAGTTAAAATCAAAATTGGGCCCCCGGGCCCCCCCTTCTGGCTACGTGGCTGAGCTACGGATACGTTGGGCAGGACATGTTGCTAAAATGTCAGACATCTATCCTGCAAAACTGGTTTTCGCATCGAATCCGGTAGGAACAAGACGAAGGTGGGCACAGCGAGTGAGGTGGCAATACTAGGTGGAACGGGATCTGGCGAACACTGGGTGCCCGCGGAACTGGAGATCACCTGACATGGACCGAAGTAGGTGGAGGAGTTATGCTACACAGGCCTTGCCATAAGACGTAAGGCCAATTAAGTAAGTAAATAAGTAAGTAAGTAAGTAAGATACAAAAAACGAGTAGACGGGTAGAAAAAGATGAAGAATGGAAGAGAAAAAAGGAACAAGCCATAAAGAAAGCGAACAAACTATATTAAACTGGACAGAAAAGGAGGAAAAATGGAAAAAAGGAAAAAAACAAGATAGAAAAAGAGGAAAAGAAGAAGAAAATTTATGTTATAGTTTGAAAATAGAGAAATGAGAACTGAAAAAGAAGGAAAATGGGCCTGAAAACGAGGCCAAACGGAAGGAAAAAGACAAAAAATTGAAAAGAACAATCAGGATTCAGGAAAAATGCGAAAAACGGGAATGGAAAAGAGAAAAAAAGGAACAGAGGAAGAGTAAACAACGAACAGAGAAAAAAACGAGGCAAGGAAAAATAAGACTACGGAAAGGGAAAAATGAAAACCAATAGAGGAAACGAAGAAAACGGGAAAAAGAGAATAAACGAAATGTAAGAAGAGGAAGAGGAAAGATGGGATGAAAAAAACGGGAAAATGGGACAGAAAAGGAAGAAAAGAACAACAGGAAAGACGGACTAAAGAAAAAGGTAAGACGAAAGAGAAAAAGACGTAAAACGGAACGTGAGAAAGAAAATCAGAGAGGAAAGAAAGCCCAAAACAAAATAAATGCGACAGATAATATGGAAAAACGGGGTACCAAAAAGAGGAAAAGTGGAACAGATGAAGACGAAAAACGAGAAGGAAAGGAGATTGAAAAAAAAAGAAAAATGGAAGAGGAAAGACGAAAATCGGGAAGAAAATAATAAAAAACTAATTTAAAACATGAGAAAATCATGAATGAAAGAACAACGGTAGATACGAGACAGCAAAAATGAAAACGAGACAAAAAGCGGAAAAACGGAAGAAAAGTAAGAGCGAAAATGAAAACAAACAGTATAGTAAAGGAGAAAAACAGTATAAAAAGTGAAAAAAAGGACTGGAGAAGAAGAGAAAAACCGAAACAGAAAACGAAAAAGAGAAAAAAGGACACAGAGGTAAGACCAAAAATCCCAATTTCAAGTAAAATTTCTTGTGTAATTTCGTGTTTCGCTGCAGTTTGAACTGAAGTAAAAGTTCAAGTTCAAATTAGTCCAAATTAAATTTTAAGCCTAATTTTAAATCTAATTCAATTCCAATATTAGGTTCAAATATAAGCACAGAACAGAAGTGGAAGTAGAAATCCAAACTCGTACATGCTACTTTCTACAGATATTAGCGAACCTGGCGGTAGCGAGTCACTTTTTTCCACGAAAACACACGAACGCATACGAATGCACACGAAAGCATGTGAAAGCTGCTATGCGATTGGCAGCGAGCGTTCTGCTTATATTGCTGTTATTTGCTTCTATGCGAAAACCTTCCCAAAGAAAAATAAAAACAAAAAAGACTCTGTTACCAGTTTTGATCGTCGAATCGTTCGGACTTCCACTTCTGTTCTGTGATATAAGTCAAACTTAAACTCTGATTTCAAATACATACAATTTGAATTCCAATTTTAACTCAAATTTCAAATGTTACTCCAAGCCTAATCTGTAGTCCTATTTAAATCCGATTCATGTCCAATTTCAAGTCCAATTTCAATTCCAATTCCATTTAATTTCGAATTTAGGTAATTACAAATCCAAGTGACCAAAAGACCGATTGCATGTCGAAATCCAAGTAAAACTGCCAGTCCGAATTACTCTAAATTTATGTCCAATTTTAAGTCTGATTTCAAATCTAATTTCAACTCTAATTTCAAAGCCCAGTTCCAAGTCTATTTGCAAATCCAATTTCAATTTCAATTTTGATTTTAAATCCAATTGCATACAAATGTCCGGAGTGTTAACCCTAATCGGCCTGCATTTTTGTTCTTCGTTTTTTCGGCCCAAAACCTTCTACTGAAATGTCGGGTGTCCACCTTTTGTTTATGTTTATGGGCATGCTAGTGCCCAAGAATATATATTTACACCGGCCAATACACTGGAGATAGGATGGGTTAAAGACGATACGAAGACAATTTGCCTGTCTTCGGATCTTTGAAAAATTCGACATCCTAGCTCGATGTCGTGTAATACTGAACAGCTATTTCCTGCGGGACTGGTCATTTACTGTCATGCTTCGAATTCAAAGTCAGCCGTATCGCAGAGAAAACCAGTTTTAGAAGCTCTGGAGGCTTTTTAACAAGTAAATATCAATAATCGGTGATACCTAGCTGTATTAATTTTCTTCCATAACCGCTTCAACTCGAAAACCAAAGAAGCACAACGTGCAAGATAGCCCGGCCAGCCATTTCTGATGAGATCCTCGCGTAAAAAAGCTCAAAACCGAGTTGAGTTAGTCTACTTCAATCTGCTAGGTAAGATAAATAATCGTCAAGTCGCATCCATCAAGTTAAAATGAAAAGGGGATATTTTTATGATTACTTGTAATTGCACTGGCATGACACTATGACAGTAAAAAATCTAGTCTCATAAGAATATCCTTACCGAAAGCTACTAAACGAGCTAGTATTTTACTTCCGAATAGAGCGCTGACTAGTGATTGTCACGGGATTGAACAATCACCGCTAACCTTCCAATAATTTTCTAATAACAAATATTATTGCACCAAAAAGGAAAGTGCCGCAAAAAAAGTAGCAAATTTACTTATATAATATTGATTGTAAATTAAATTTTGGAAGCAATTGTATGTGCCAGTGCTAATGGTTTTCTTGCAGTCATAAGCTACATGATACACATCTTGTCGCAGCCGAGGAACGTAACAACAGTGTCCGTTTTTAGTTTTTATTCAACTTTTGCAAACGCACTGCAATAGTTGCCTTGCATGGAGCATGTTATGTCTATATGTCGTATGTACCAATCGTTTTTGTGTTTTATCTGCTAGAGTTTCGGACTCTACAAGGTAGTACCAACCTGTCTGTAGTGCGCAATAACTCAACACGAACGTTTTTTTATCATCATTGGAAAATGGCCCATTTTCGGATCAGTAGACGATTTTGGTAGCGCGCAATGAAATGTTTTTATTTTATTATCAAACATTCTTATTACATACATATATGCGATCACTGAATTGAAGATTCGTGTACAATGCTAACTTCAAAATGATTTGTAAAGCTTTGTCGTACTATTCTTTAAATATTCGTATGATGCAAAACAAAATAAAAATACAACAAACCCTTTGCTATCAACTGTGTAAACATTGATCTGTGTATGTGTACAAGATTTGCCTTATAATATATATCTTCCTCACGTATCGCGGCCGCGCCGCTACCTTACCACGGTGTGGCGGTTAGCGTCCCATTCCTACTTGATAACATCACAATCGCAATCGTTCTCCAGCTTTTCGTAGCTTTGACTCGTGCCGTTTCGGAACGACTTTCTGCTTGCTTTACCGGCATCGGCGGTCTGTTCCTGCGGGCCCTGTCAAATGGTTCCATTGTTGGCATTATTTTCACCCTCCTCCTCATCTCCTAGGCCGTCGTCTTCCAGACTTTGGCCCGGTTTGGGCATCGAATCATCCACCAGAACGTCGCTGAGGTGGTCATATCTGAGGGCACATTAAGGGAACGGAAAATTGCGGTTGAAATTTAGAAAAGTACAAGCGTCTTCATCAAAGCCACATTTTGATGGAGGCGCATGGTAATTTTTGCAGAATGCGATTATTCGCAGCAAACATAAACTTGTGTCGTGTGTATTTATAAACATCATGTAAAGTGACAATGTGAGTTTGAAGAACCAACTAGCAAGGGAAACTTACGAGATGTTTAGTATACTTACTTATCTACATGATCATCGAAGTGGTTAAGCAGTTCCTCGTCCCGTCCGTTCGGTCGGAACTGACAGAGAGTGAGCAACCGCAGTAAGGCCAGCACTATCAGCAGCCCACCGGCAACGTGACTCAGCCACAGTCGATGAGGCCAGATTATCAGCGCAATGCCTAAGGCCACATAGGGAAACGAAAGCCGCCAACCCCCGCAGAATCGGCAAACATTCCAACACTTGTGACAACCCGCCGAGTAGTCGTGGCTGTTGGAAGAGACAAAAGTGCAAAAACCAAATTTAATGAGGATACTTTAATCAGATAAACTGTCAGCTCGCTTGGTCTCAAGCCAGCCCTCAATAAGCTCTATAGGTAATTATACGGAAGATTATTTCCGGTGATACTATGAAAAGCTTTCTATTGTGGTATCGAATCGTTTCCCACGCAGAACCGCCCGGAAGTCATGTGGGTAAAAAATGCCAGCCTATCTGCAAGCGATAAATCTTCCGGATGCCATTCAACGGATGGCACCCTGCCAAATGGCGATTTGTTCCGGAAGAAGCAATGTGTTGCTTTATTTATAGCTTTGAAACACTGTCACCTACGGGAACCGAGACATCGGGTTCAGTTATAGATTTGGAAGAAATCCTATGAATTTATGTACGAATAGCTTTGTATGGAGGAGTAAAATCCTTAGTTTTAAAAATAAATTACTGCAGAAACTTTATATTTTCGCAAATAAGTTAGATTAAATTTACTCAACATATTACTTAAGAAAGGGAATAGTCACATAAAACCTAATCCGCTAATATAAATCTCATTTGCATATTCTAGCCCTATCCACATCCGGAAATTTGCTACCATCGCCGTTACTGTCAACCTATTCTTTTTCACTCACATACGTACACATCGTACCCATACATTCAACTTTGCATACCATGGATGCCATTCAATTAGAGTTTGTCCGTTCTGCAGTAGGTAGGCGGAATTCTTGGGGGAGATAATCGAAGCTTATGCGTGCCTGCCTACGTAAATTACCAGAAACACACTGGCAGATGAAAGTGAGCGAACTGGAATGGACAAAACCCTCTGCTTGTTATCAATGAAGGTATCAACTGCCGGAGTCAATGACGACGATACGGTAAAGTTGGTCCATTCTCCATAGTGCTTCATGAAAAATAAGTGTGCAGCTTATTTATATGCTGAACAATGAAATGAATTCAATGTGTCTCATATACGGCATAGGCAGCAATGCAGAATGTGTTCCGTTATTATAGTTGTGCTTTTTTTGTTTGTGCTGAAAATGTAGGACACAGACTGAAGGTGTTTGGTGTACCTATCAATAGGCGGTAAAAATCCTTGTTATCTCCAATTCAATTTGCGAGAACTTTATAACTTCTGGATTATCCCCATGTTTTCTGCACCACTAACACTCAAAACGAAATTATCAACTAGGAATGTTAGAAAAAGTGTACATATTAACAGTAGAATCAATATATATAGAATGTCAGTGTCGCTGTTTTACTACAGGACTCATTGTGGTAAACATGTTGCGAACAATCTGTATCAAGTCTGTGAATCGGGAACTTCATTGTCAAAGTTGCTCATTGTTATTCATCTGTTCTTTATCTGTGCGCTGGTTGGTGCTGTCATCAGTGCGCTCATCGCAGTGTTTTCATGCCAGTGAAATGTTTTTAAACGTTCTTTTTCTTTTCGTTCGGATGAATTGAATCCCACAACTGCGCCCTTTTGCACCGATTTTTTCAGAAATTTGCAGCAAGCGAAGTTTCCAATCACATTACTTGGCAGCCATATTTGAAATTTTAAACTGGTTGTCAAAGTTTGACAATGAGATTCCCCTTTCGATGAATCTCAGCCACACACACATATGCAAATATAATGTAAATACAGTATCTGAACATGTGTGATGTTTACCACGCGCACTGCAGCGACACTGGCATTCTATAATTCTATATATATTGATTATACTATATTAACTAATTTTTTCGGATTTGTAACGACAATTCTCTTGTTGTTGTTGGAGTTCGTGACCGTGAATTTTATATATCAATTTTGTTTATTTTTTCGGTGAAAATAAAGTTATTTTCACCGGAAAAGTCAACAAAATTGATATATATAATTCTCTTGTTGTTTTATTCTAATCAAGCTCACCTTGTACACAGCAGATGTATAAAGAGGGTGAAAATCCACTTTATTTCTAGCAGGAATATAACGGCGGAGGCAACACTGAAAGTAAAAATTCATAACAAAATATAGTATACAATCAATATAACATTTCAATATCAATATAACAATAAAAATGCATTCATAATTTATATATTTAATTGACTTTTTTGTTTTCAATAACTTTTTAAATTTAATCAAGATGTTTCAAATATTTTCGGTGGATTTTTATTATAACCGTAGTTATTTAAAGTGTTATACAAACGAAGCTTTAATTTTGCAGCCCAGCGGTAAAATCAAATTCCTGTTAATAATAAAAAAGGATTTTTTATCATTTTAGATTTTTACAGTTCATTTAAAGCGAACTTAAAAACCATTAAACCGTTGTTCAACTATTAGCGCGGTAATTGCTGCTGAATTATTTTACTTCAAAATTATTATATCATAACTGCGCCACTTAATATTCGATATACCTTAATTTCAAGCTTTTTTAATATGTCAATTTAGGGTGAAAATAAAATCATTGAGCAAAAGCTGCGATGAAAAGCCAAAGCCAAAATATTCCACCAATTATCTCAAATTTATGCAAATTTCAATTGTTTGTTTGGGTATGCTCAAAAACGTGGCGAAGGAGAATGAAGCCACAGAAGAGTTTTTAACATTTTCGATGTCAATATATTTAAATGCAAACTGGTCAAATAGTCGTTGCGGAATTGAAACGCACATCAGGTAGGTATTAGCATACGTATTGCAACTATCCGCATGGTTTTGCCGAATGATAGGCTAGCAGTCTCCAATGAACGTTTTATGGATTATTTTTCCATTTACAATACACGTGTCTAGACAGTTGTCTCCAATAAAAAATATCCAAGTTGCTTTAACACCTTTATACTGCGTTTTTTTTGGGAACCCAATGAACATCCTTGAGGGATGCTAAGCTGCTATCTCGCAAAAGATAAGAAATTTTTTTTATTACCACTCTTGCCACTTCCATAAGGATTAGCTAACACTCTCTGCACTCCTATTCTGACGGAATGTTGAACGAAAATGTTCATCGAATAAGCCACGATGATGTTAGCAATATGAATGACATTAGCCGACGGTTTGAGCTGAAGTTTTATGCACTCTGCACTACTGTGATCTAATGAGAATGGTTAGGGCAACCCCTAGGCTGTCGGATTATGATATCGCAAAAAAAAATCAATGCAACCAAAGTACCGTCAGAAGGATTCGTTTGCGAAAAGGAATTCGATCTTTTCGGGCAAGTAAGTAACCAAAAAGGACACTGAAGCAGACTCTAGTGGCTGAAACGCGTGCCCGGAAGTTGTACAATGAGGTTTTTACGAAGTACGAAGGATGCATCCTCATGGACGACGAAACGTACATGAAGATGAATTATGGGCTGCTTTCCAGACAAAATTCTATGAAGCCACTGATCAAGGTACTTACTTCACTTAAGTGACTTGCCGCCGATTTCTAATTTACTCTGTTGTGGGCAACCGCTCTCCAATTCTTCGAACACTGGTTACTCTCTGCCACATCTTACTCCACGTGGTAAATCATTTTTCTTGCTGCGCTCCTGGTCGTCTTGTTTCTACCCGATTTAAGGCAAACACCATCTTTGCAGGCTACCCAATCTATTGTATCTATCCAACTTTAGCCATATTTTTGATACTGGGTTCGCCATAGAGCAGTGCGAGTTCGTGGTTTATCATCCGCCTCCATTCTTAATCTTTCAAAATCTCCGAGCACTTGCAGGTCCTCCTCGAGCATTGTTCATGTGTCATGCCCGTGAAGAACAACCGGTTTAATGAGCGTCTTGTGCAGGATACACTTTGTACCGGGGCTTAGTCTGCTCGACCGCAACTGCTTGTGAAGCTCATAGTAACCGGGACTTCCGTTGATAATACGCTTCCGAAACTCACGGCTGGTATTATTGTCCGCTGTTGCCAGTGAGCCAAGGTATCCATCGGCAATGCAGACGAATTGATTAGATTTGTTGAAGATCGTGCCCCATAACGACGTGTAGCACTGCGCATTTTGACCGCCCGCGCAGCGTTCTCCACATCCATCACTCTCCTACATTCATTGTCAAACCAATCGTTCCACTGATTGCGTGCCACATGCTGGATGGAGCTCTCCGCTGCACGTGCACTGTTAATAGCTGTTTTGATGGTGTTCAAACAGTCCTCGAGAGCGGCTTTCTCCAGCTCGTCCTCACCCGGCAGCACAGCTTCGAGTGAGTGCGCGTAGTTTGCGGCGATATCTGGCTGCTCCAGTCATGCGAGATCTAGCTGAGGCTGGCGTCGGTACCGAATGTTATTCACAACGGAGGGAGCATTTTAACCATCACTAGGTAGTGGTCCGAGTCAACGTTAGCGTGCCGACAGTCGATCAATGGTCGATCTGTGATTCTGTCTGATTTGGCGACCTCCAGGTGTACTTATGTAGGAGTCTGTGCTGGAAGAAGGTACTATGTAGGGCCATGTTCTTGAAGGCGGCAAAGTCGATAAGTCTTAGGCCTATTTCATTGGTCAGCTGGTGTGCGCTGAACCCTCCAATCACCGGTTTGTGTTCCTCCTCCTGACCGATCTGAGCATTAAAATCTCCGATGACAATCTTGACATCATGTTTTGGGCAACGATCGTATTCACACTCCAACTGCGTGTAGAGTTCTGAGGCTAGGGCTGTGCACGTTGAAGAGGCTTATGTAGATTCTCTTGATTGATGGCCACCACCAAAATCACACGTTTCCAAATCTCGCCCATCATTATGAAAGCTGTACCCAGCCCGTGTGTGTTGCCGCAGTTCTGGTAAATGGAATGTCCATTTCTGAACGCACGTACCGTTGAGCTATTCCAGCACACCTCCTGCAGCGCAACGACGTCGAACTTACGGCTCTTCAATAAGTCGTAGAGCACTCGAGTGCTCCCTTGGAAGTTGGGTTTCCAATCCACAGTCTTTTTTCGCCGCGTGGGTCTATTCCGATTGTTCCAGTCCAAATTTCCTTGTTCTTCTTTCATTACTTTAGTTTTTTTTCGTGGTGGCCGTTTGCAAAGCCTGCAATCAACCCCTGTTGCGCCAGCGAAGCTCAAAAGAACCCTCCTTCCCTATCAGCATACGACCTTGGCTTCCACCGGGGTTGTTACCCCGATCTCCTCCAAGGTTGCTTGTATCCCTGCTGGTACCACGAGGAGGTAGGGATAGGAATTGCTGAATAAGAGGCTGTGAACCACTTACTTACTTTACCAGCCGAGAACCGGGGTGGCTCTTGCCGTATCAAGAATTCTTCTTCATTGTACTCGGTCCTGGGCTACTCGTCACAAACTCGTTGCGCGTTTCGATATACGCAAGTCGGCTTCAACTTGGTCGCACCATCTAGCACGTTGGGTCCCTCTATTCATGATGCCGGTGGAGTTCTTGAAGAGAACGGATTTCACTGCACATTTGTCCGGCATCATTGCGACCGCCCAGCCTAGCTTCGAGGTACGATGCTGGTCTAACAAGCCAGTCGTCGTATGTTCGAATCTCGGCTAGGCGGTGCTTGCTAGTTAGTGCCAGTAGGATTGTTGCACTGGCCCTGTAATTTTCCTGTACTCTAACAGCCGGCTGCGAAGTCTGTCGATAAAGAAGGGTAATGTCTAAAGACGGTATAAACCCATGGCTTTGCTTTGCTTTGCTTTGCATTGCGACGCGGCCGGTCCACCGTAGTCTCCCAACTTTCGTCAGGTATACGGTGGCAGTCTCTCCAAGTAGTGCCTGCAAATCGTGGTTCATATGCCAACGCCACTCTCCGCTAGCCGATTATACCCCACCTAAAATAGTCCGCAACACCTTTTGTTCAAATACGACAAGTGCACGGATGTCTTACGTAAACAAAGTTGCTGTCTCAAGTCCGTAGAGGACTACCGGTCTAATTAGCGTTTTGTACATCGTCAGCTTTATGCGGCGGCGAATGCTCCTTGATAGAAGCATCTTGCGGAGGTAAAAATAGGCTCGATTTCCAGCTTGATTGCGTCGTTGAATCTCCTTATTCCTTCCTTGGCGGCGATGACCAGAGATCCCAAATATACGAATTCATCTAACATTTCCAGTTCATCGACGTAAATATTCACTGTCCGTGGGAGGCAAACGTTGCTTTCTCTGGATCCTCTTCCTACCGTATGTTCGGTTTTCGACGCATTGATTCATAACCCTATCCTCTCAGCCTCCGTTTTTAGTCTGGTGTAGATTGCATCCGGCGTCCCAAGATTTTTAGTAATGATGTCGAGATCGTCTGCAAAGGCTAGGAGTTGACTACCCTTGCCAAATACCGTTCTTCTTGTTTCGTTGCCCTTTCACCGGATCGCACCTTCAATAGCGATATTGAATAACATACAGGCAGACTTGGCATACACTTTTCGCTTCGATTTTGCTCTTTTGATTACTGCACCTCAGCAAAATAGAATTTGAAAAAGTGGTGTATGGGGCATTTTTAGAGCTGGTAATTATCTATAATATTGCTGAAGAAAGTAAAGCTTTATCTTTATCGCTGTTGCGACCTCGTTGATGGAAGAGCGTATCATACTTCATCCATTTTCGAGGGTCGAAGCATCTGGCTCCACAGAGGAAGGCAGAGCTCCATTCAGTACGCGCGTGCAGTTTTCGGCAACTCGCGAGTTGTTTAATTGCCGAATGTTTAACCGAGGAAAGCGCCTTTGTCGCGAGGTATAAAGCGTCGATAGTTTTGAGCGCACATGTACTGCTACTAGGTAATGGTCCGAGTCGATATGCGCACCCCGTAGGGAGTGTCCGTGAACAACTGTAAGGTCTATTTTATACCTACGCGCGCGCAGTACTTCCTTCACTGAACACACCATCCATTTCCAGGTACCGCCTGTATGCGGCGTTCAGGTCGATTGGAGTGCCATGCGGTGACAAAACTAATAGGATTTTTAGCGCACACTTGGTTGATACTCTTTATCTTCTCCAATTCGTTGTTTGCTCCATCGTTGCGTTGTCCGAAAAAATGTGGTCTGAATTTTACCAAACTAGCTCTACTAGATACGACTGATTGATTGCCATCCGACACGATTCAGTGATAAAATTGTGCACAATTTCTAGCTATACCACCCAAATGACCTTTTAAGTGAATGCAGTCATCCAACGTTTCTCTTTTCGCAGATAGTTTCAGCGGTAGTCAATGCCCACATAATCAAAAAACCGTGTATGAGCGGTTATTCGTTCGAAATGTTTAGATTTTTATGGTAATCAGTCATCACTGTTTTCAAAAGTCATAGCTCGTAAATCAAACATTGTAAAACATTGTGAGTTAGGCGCAGTCGGTAGTTTTTCGGTCGCAACTCCGGAACGAAAAATAATTCTCTTGTTGCCAAATATCTTATAAACTTATTTAAACGTTACAATTTCAGCTTAGTTAGTAAAAGTATTAATAGTATCTTGATTTCGCCAATAATTTAAATAAACAACACTACAATATCACCTAATGCTAGTGGTCTTCGTCGATTTCTTATATCTAAAATATGTGTAGAATTACAATGGGTATATAATTCATAAGTTGAGGAAATTAAACCTGTCAGTCTGATAATTCTCAACCTGTACCAGGTGAATAAACTTACTTCGTAAAAAGGAGCTGGTTCGCGCTGGGTAAATGTAAATGGCGTGTACATTAAAGAGAAGTAATGGTGCGTAAATGATTTCCGGAACAATTTCTCATTCGCCCGTTCGAGTGCACCTTTTGTGTTCATCGCCATAATAAGGAACGAGATCCTTTAAGCGTGAAAATGACTAGAACTGTACGAAACATATCTATCTGTCCCTTTGATGTTGCTAAAGCCGAACCGTATAGCTTCTGTTTCAAATCAACTATATCTGTGTTTTGTATTGTGTTGTGTTAAAATTTGCCTGCCTGGCTGGGCTACACACTACGAGTGGACATAAAATGCATTCAACTTACTTACATGATATAAACACCCGCAGTGAAACCGTGCACCATGATGTCCACTCCGACTCCGCTGACCACTGCGATGGCGATGGCAACAGCAACGGCAGAGACAGCGACGATGACCGTGGCGGCGGCATGTTGGGAGAAAATGGAATGTGGTTAAAATTGTAATGGAAAAACTATTCAGCTTTACGGTGACAGTTCAAAATGGCTCTTTGTGGTTTGCTGGAAACCATGGGAAGCGATACAATATTGCCATTGAAAGTTTGTTTGTTCTAGTTGATGGACGATGAAACAAAAATGGATAACCTTGTAAAAAAACACACACGATGAAGGATTGGAAGCATATTAGCAGCTTTGGATTCGTAGGATCCGAAGCAATCAGATATTTGTTTAAAATATGTAAGTGTACACAGACGTGAGTTGCAAAACTTTCAACTATGTAGCGATTGTTAAAATTATAAATTCATGATAACAAAAGGCCAATTTAAATTAACAACATATTGTGCAATCAATTGAACCACCACAAAGTAATTTATTTTCGAGCACGATCCTGGCTCAGAAAAGGTGACAAAGATTCGCGTGTAAAAACGTGACCTACGGTAAACACGAACGGTAACACGAACGGTAATAATGATGACTATCGTCAGATAAACTCAATCCGGAAGCTCAGCTTGCGAGTACCTGAACCGTGTACCCTAACTACGTTTTCCACATGTGTTTGATGGTTGTGCGATGCCATAAGTTTAATATGTTTCCGCCTATCAATGTTACGCGGGTGGCGGGGAAAAAAACGTAACTGATTTATTGAACAAACAGATTTCCCCCAGGATTGCGCGAAAGATGGCGCAACAGTAATGATGGAATACGATACATATTGAACTGGGGTTGGGTTTAGTTATGAATGGTAGAATTTATGACGCTCTTTAGGATAATGCAGCATGATATACGATAATTTTATCGGTTTGTTTTGATTGAATTGGAGCTCGTTGCTTTCGGAGGAATGTAGCCACAAGGAGAGACGGAGAGAGGACCGATTGTAAAAGACATTTTGTTTGGATTGTTGCCCAATCCACACATATCAGTATGTCAAGTAACTTGATTTTATGCTGTGGAGGACATAAACTTCTGGTACGCTTATCCACCCCCGTTCTGGTGTAACACGACACGGTGCATGTCAGTTGATGAGCACTTTTTTATCCTTTCGATGTAGGTAGGATACCTATCACGGCAGCTTCGTCGGCTGCTGTCGCCCCATTGTTGCTGCTCCATAAGCTGAAACGTGGTGACAATTTTGTGCTATTTGATCATTTATCATCCTGCAGCGTGAATGACATTTGCAATCTCTGCGCTCGATGAGAGCAAAAAAGGAACGGTATCGTCAGGTCGGGACAGTATTATAATGCAATATTACTTGCAGTCTGTGACGTTGCCATTTGCTCCGGTAAACACCTGAGGGTATTTTTAAGAGTACAATGGAAGTCAGTAACTCTGAGCTTCGCATATTGTTATATTTGAATAGAACAGTTTGCAACTAGAGTGTATAACTGGAATAATTGGTTGGTAGTTTAAAGCTTGAACTGCATAATCGCTTAACTTTAAATGTATTATTTAACAGTAAGATTAACTCCAGCTAACCGAGGTTGTAGCACGCATGTTTACTCAAATTGAAAGTATTTTAAAGATAGCCATTTTTCCTATATTCAGTAAATACTAATATGTACGCTGAATTTTACATAATTCGAGACCAAGAATTGATTTATTTGTATTTCCCTTATTTGTTGAAAACAAAAAAATTAGAAGATCATAAAATGGGTGAATCTGTATCAACCGATGCGAGCTAATTATTTTTTAACTAATTTCACGCCAACCTGGCAAGCTGCGAAAATGTTGTTTTACATTCGGCACTGTGCTGCTGTGAAACGAAGTTGAAGCACTGACGCACGCTGATTTCTTGTTATTGAAGCCGTAGCCATCAGTAGCCGATTCGGAATAAATATTCTCTATGGAAATAGGTTGAGAAGCGACGCTTGTTTTTTCTCCTTGAAAATCTGCAGCCAACCCAGATTTACTAAGACTAGAACTCACAAAAAATAGTTAAATTTTTATTGATTTGACGCAGTAATAGTCGCTGTTTCATATTAAACACAACTAAAAATTAATATTCTTTGCTTTCTTATTAATTTTCAAGTGAATGGTAAAGATTGTTTCTTCAAACCAGATTTGAATTTGGATTGGGATTGACTAATTGTATTTAATTCAGCTAAGCAATAGAAAACAAAAAACGAAAACGAAAACGAAAACGAAAACGAAAACGAAAACGAAAACGAAAACGAAAACGAAAACGAAAACGAAAACGAAAACGAAAACGAAAACGAAAACGAAAACGAAAACGAAAACGAAAACGAAAACGAAAACGAAAACGAAAACGAAAACGAAAACGAAAACGAAAACGAAAACGAAAACGAAAACGAAAACGAAAACGAAAACGAAAACGAAAACGAAAACGAAAACGAAAACGAAAACGAAAACGAAAACGAAAACGAAAACGAAAACGAAAACGAAAACGAAAACGAAAACGAAAACGAAAACAAAAACGAAAACGAAAACGAAAACGAAAACGAAAACGAAAACGAAAACGAAAACGAAAACGAAAACGAAAACGAAAACGAAAACGAAAACGAAAACGAAAACGAAAACGAAAACGAAAACGAAAACGAAAACGAAAACGAAAACGAAAACGAAAACGAAAACGAAAACGAAAACGAAAACGAAAACGAAAACGAAAACGAAAACGAAAACGAAAACGAAAACGAAAACGAAAACGAAAACGAAAACGAAAACGAAAACGAAAACGAAAACGAAAACGAAAACGAAAACGAAAACGAAAACGTCACAGTCCCAGTCGAAGTCCCAAGCCCAATCTCGAAGTCACAGTCCCAAAATCACAGTCCCAAAATCAGAGTCCCAAAATCACAGTCCCAAAATCACAGTCCCAAAATCACGGTCCCAAAATCGCAGTCCCAAAATCACAGTCCCAAAATCAGAGTCCCAAAATCAGAGTCCCAAAATCGCTGTCCCAAAATCACAGTCCCAAGATCACAGTCCCAAAATCACAGTCTTAAAATCACAGTCCCAAAATCCCAGTCCCAAAATCACAGTCCCAAAATCACAGTCCCAAAATCACAGTCCCAAAATCACAGTCGCAAAATCACAGTCCCAAAATCACAGTCCCAAAATCACAGTCCCAAAATCACAGTCCCAAAATCACAGTCCCAAAATCACAGTCCCAAAATCACAGTCCCAAAATCACAGTCCCAAAATCACAGTCCCAAAATCACAGTCCCAAAATCACAGTCCCAAAATCACAGTCCCAAAATCACAGTCCCAAAATCACAGTCCCAAAATCACAGTCCCAAAATCCCAGTCCCAGTCCCAGTCCCAGTCCTTGTTGCAGTCTCAGTTTCAGTCCCACAGTCACAATCGAAGTATAACATTGCTGCCTATAAGGTGCTCTCCTGCATCCTGCTCTGTAATCTGAGACTTTTAATGGAGTTCTTCGTTAGCGAAGTTCATGAGGGTTTACGTAGTTTTCGTGAGGGTCGCTCGACAACGCATCAGATGTTTATCCAGTGAAGTTCCGGTAGTGCAACTCGAAAATTCATCAACAGTTCGTGGAGACTTTCAGGTGGCGTACGATTCAGTTAAACAAAATGAGCTGTGGTAGATAATGCTAGCCGAGAACATGGGAATTTAAATGCTGTTGGTGCCGAGGTAGAGCAGAATGGGGAGCGATATGAAGCAGTGGAGGAATTCATTTACCATGGGTAGCGAAGTAAAACGACGAATTGCAGCCGCGAGTCGGGCTTACTACGGGTTACATAACCTGCGGAAGTCCCGTAGTTTGCAACTTCGCACAAAACTCGCGCTCTACAGAACACTAATCTTCCCGGTGACCCTTTACGGACTTCTATCATGAACGATAAAGGAACCCGATCAACGAGTGCTTGGGAGTTTTGAGCGTAAAATTCTGCGATCAATACTTGTTGACAAAATGGAAAATGGAGTGCGTCGCAGACCCATGAACCATGAGCTGTTTCAAGTCTACAAATGCATATGTTGATATAGTAAAGGTAATACAGTGTGACAGACTGCAGTGCGCTGGCTATGTGGCCAAAATGCCCGATAAAAGAGTAGCCAAAACCATTTTTAGCAGAGAACCAAGAAGAGGCCGTAAACTTCGGGACAGACCCCGCACCCAATGGGTGTTTGCTGTCATGGACGATGCACATTCAGCTGGTTCTCGAAGGGTTTGGAGAGCGGCAGACCGGGACCGACAGTACTGGAGGATCATAATTCGTTCGGTGCAGGATCGATAACTGCCCGTCGCCACTAAAGTAAATCAATATAAGTACTAGAACTTCTGCAAATTTAAATGTTATGGGAGCGTTCTCTTAATATCAAATTGAGGCAAAATAATATAAAACTCATTGAAACGACACAAAATTTAATTATCGTCAATTCTAATGGCTTGGTATGCACTATTTTAAATTTATATAAAAAGAGAACAAAATCATAAAAATATATTAGAAAAAAAAACTCAAAAATCAAGATAAATCACGACAAGTAGGATTCTGCTAAAATCACGCACATGATGACGTCAAGCACCTCAGCGTCAAGCAAAATCAGCTTATTATTATCTTTGAACGAACAACAAAGTATGTTGCAGTTGGCAAAGATGGAGGCAACAGCCTCTTAAATAAATTTCTGTCTTGTTTGCATGGTGAGATCCGGAGCATAACGACAATGTTGTACACCTTAGGCTCTACATCTTTGATCCGATGATTCCACAGCGACAAGTGCCTAAGTGCTTTGTTTAATATTGATATGCTCTCTACGTAAAAGGTATAGGTACTTGTGTCAGTATTCAGTTGAATAATTTCTGCTTTAGATGCTTGGGTTAGTCCACCGGGAAATTTCATTGGGATGTTTCTTCAGTTTGCATAGAGCAAGAGCAGTAATTTCTATAATTGTTCCGCACACGTATATTGTCAAGTCGTCAGTATAATGATAATAAAGATAATAAAGTTGTATTTCAACACAGCTGCAGCGCTGTTGGTGTAGTTTAAAAACTAATACGCCGTTAGTAAAGTCTAGCGGCATCACATTGCTAATTTGGCGTGCGGAATTTATGCAACAGTTTTGTTTACGGAAGTCCATGTTTAACACAGTAACCGGCGAAAAGTCAACGAACATCATAACCAAAGTACATCTGCTTCTGTCAAAATATTCTTGTATAACGTGAACCTGACATCGTGAACCATTTTCTCCAACTCCAATGCGGTAGTGCTGTATTTTCTTCGGTAGCCGGAGTAATAAATGGGTATGTTCGTTAAAATATTCGGTATTCTGCTGCGGCAAATCTTCCCACCTGAACAACAGTATGATTGTTCGGAACTAAGACCCTCTGGTGTTTTGTTCTTATGCAACGAAAAGAAATTTTCAAATAGTCGCAACAGCAAGAGTAAATCTATTGAACAGCACTTTTCAAGATAAAAGTTTGGCCCATCTTCTGTTTCGGCTAAAAATAAACAGGTTGTTTCAAGAATATAAAATGTCAATTTTATCAAGTCTCTAAGTTAAACCTGTTAAACAAAATGGTAATGAGAATGTGAACGGTTCGTTCGTCTATCTTACTTGAGCCTATAAGACGTTCTGATTTTATTATTTTCTGGCTCTGCCTTCGCTACATGTAGCTACTTTGCCAAACACAGGTGGCCACCCAATTTCGTTTCGTATTACCGTGTTTGATCCAAAAGACATAAATTAGAGACCCTTTGTTCTAAGTGAAATAAATGTCTTTCGATAAATAACAAGAACCATGCAGCTCCATCAAATCAAAATTTAAAGGTCAGCTTCCAATCACGCCTAACAAATACGAAACATGCTACAGATATTAATCGTTCCTTTCGAATTGCGATTATATTGCTGCTGTCCACCAGCGCAGCAATTTACAGAAGGACGAAAGCAAACAACAATCGTCCCCTGAGAAAAGGATAGTAAACAACATTCCAAAGATGAGTTTAATCGTTTCATCCCCATCGTGTGCGAAAGAGCGCCTAGGCAAAGTATAACTTTGTCTACTATACTTACCAATGGCCGTGACGACTCCCCAGATCCGTATGAGCGGCCGTAGGCAGTAGCAGGGGGCGCCGAGTTGTCGCCGCCGGTTTCTAGCATCCATTGCTATTTACTGACAATGGCGTCTTTTGACTTTCTCCGAAGGCAACTCTTAACGGGGGGCAACCGGTTTCCAAATTTTTTGCTTCCGCCCTTTGTATTTTGTATTTTGGCATCCAGCAACAGCCCAACTGGTTGGCGAACCGCGCTTCCGCCCAGTCTAGCGGCGAGAGTGGAATCGTTTTGGCGTCGTCTAGCTGTCTGTGACGGGCTCACTGTTAATGTTTTGATTTATGTAATTCACAAAACATTTGCACAGCGTCTGCAGTTGAAACAATTTATATTCGTTTGCGCTTGTGTGTCTGGCGCTGCATGCACCTGGTTGCGTCTGCGAACGAGTGGCGGCGGAACGTTCGGCTTGCAGCATGCAGTATAAATTTAATTAAGCACGCCTATCACAGTGTAGTTGTATCGATAGCCAGGAAAACAATTTTACATGTTGATCTCTACAAATCCTTCCGAATGACGCAATCAACTGGGTCTGAACTAACAAATGGGAGCCATTGGAAGGCTCGGTCGATTCATTCCATCACTGCACAATACTCTGTGTGTGTGGCACTGTTATTTTGGTTGATAGAGTATCGATTTATATTGAAACCATTCCTGCTGAGATTCGACTTCATCTGTTTAGGTTCGTCTATTTGTTTTCGTAGATAAATTGAGTGTTCAATATCTGAAAACAATAAAATAAAAGAGAATCTGTTATTTCCAAATGGCTCTCTGGGCACTATATCTATAGGTATGGGAAAAATGATGATCGAAACAATCTGGCTAAGCACCGATATTCCTATTATTTGTTCGCACCTAAATTTCTCCATTCCATTGAGGGCAATAAATTATGTTGGATTCAATGATGCGTCTTATTCAGGTTGTTTCGGCTAAAGAGTGGGAAATTAATAACGGATTGAGAGACTCGACCAGAGAATTGATCCTTTCAATAACCTCTTAATCTAGGCTATTATACATTTTTTGGGCATCAGTGTTTTGATGGATGTTAACTAATTTTAACTTCTAGGACTTTCGGATCGTTGCTGTTTATCAGAATTCTACTAGGATTAAAATACCTTTCTTTCAAAATTTAAAATTCAATGCTTAACGAATGTAATTTGTTCGAGCATTGTAAAAACTCCAAATTACTCTCTTAAATAGATCACGGTATCGAAAGTTGTTCAAACTGCCATTCGACTGAAAAATTTGTGCAATAACTATAAACCAAGAAGTAAAACGTATCAGTGCTGGTTCCTTTTTAATATTGAGTTAAAGCTCCTTAAAATTTCCCCCTCTATTCTTCGCGCTACCATCAGACTATAAAAAAGTCTATTGTTTATGCATTTTCACACTCTCCACACTCAGGTGAGTATTCTTACCCAATTCTGTCCGTGTTCCGAATAATGACTTACTCTCTGTCTCTCTCTCTATCTCACTCTTTTACGGAGCAGAAAGTTAGTTATTGTTGTCCTTCTTAATTACGCTATTGCCAATGGGTAAATAGGAAACTTCCCGTCTGCAACCACTTGCAAAACCCATCGTCGGAGGTTGCTGGCTGCCCGCAGTGCCAGTATACCAGTTGGTTTCGGATGGCGACGCAACCAGAGAGCGAAAAAATAATGGGTAAAGTTCCTTCCGTGAAAATTGAATTTCTTTCCACATGGGAAATTTGCATCGAAATTTAATGAATTTGTAATTTAATGACGTAGAAGCAAATCAGAGTGCATTCGATAGGGCGTGAACTTTAAACCCGTGGTATTGTTAAGTGGCTCTTATTAATTGGACAATACCGGACCGCAGCCACACATACAAATATTTGGAACGAGTAGAGTCGAGATAATAATTCACTCACCGATTTTAAATGTTACCGGCATTTATTTTACATTTTACATGCAACTCAAATTAACTAAATCATATTTCGTGCGAATTCGCAAATGATTCCAATCATCTGGAAAGGGTTTACCATTCCGTTTGTCATTCGTCATTTCCGCTTGAGTGCTAGACCGGGCTACATCTAACTAGTGAGTTTAGCACGTTATCAATCTCGACACAGCCGACTGTTCGAAGTCAAGTTTTTATATTTGCAGTCTCACATGATACTCCCAGAACTGCCACTAACAGAAATGCAATGTAGACCGTATAGGATACGTATCGGCTTTAAGTTCAGTTCAGACGTGCTCGAAATACAGAAGAATCAAACTGAACGCACTTCGTGCCATAGGTCACAACCACTATCGTATTTGCGGGGGTATAGTCTACGAGACGAATAAATTGAATAACATAACTTTAGCAAAATTCCCAAAAGACAGAAAAACTAGAATCATGAGTGTTTTTTCAACTATTACAGTAGGAAGTGGCGCCATGGTATTTTGAAGTTTTATATTGTTTACACGTAGTCTACCAAGGGACCCCATTAGTTTGGCGCCAATGGAGAAGGTTAGTACTTTGATCTAAGAGAGTTGGTTTTTTACTGCCTGTTTCGAAGATTCTTAGCTCCTCATGAGCTAAACATCGTAGAACAAACATTTTAAAATAAAACTATAGGTAAATTTTACAGCAATTTAAAAAAATAATATCTTGAAAATGCTTTTCACGAAAATTTTTATTTTAGCATAGCATAGCTTAGTTTGACCGCTCGAGAGTTGCCCGCGATTGATCTAGCTCAGCTGAAATTACACAAAGAACCATCGGAATGATGCTTGGAAATCAAAGGTGGTCTGGCTGGTGGTCAAAGCTGACCACGTTGAATGCAAAACAAATTATGAAGGAAAGGAATGCTAGTCTAACACTTGCTGCTACTAGAGACCGAGGAATCCTCTACCTACATCATCCACAAGTGTCACAGGAAAGAATTGTTGTTAGTGGGGAGCATTTAATCTGGATCCACTGAGGTTGGTGGTACGATTTGAGGACGTGTTTGGTTACGTGGCTATCGCGAAGTATCGCGAATGAAAATCCGAAGTATCAATATAAGAAAAAAAGAGAAGCCAGTTTACCGACAACGATGGCGCAAATCTTCCGCACGATTGTACGTTCCTCACACGTTGCTCGAACTACAAATGCTGATTACCGACAAGGAAGATTAAATGCTATTAAAGGGTGACCCACATCAAATTGCACCACGAAAGAAACGCTGTAAAAAATTAACCATTGGGTATTTTCTCTTGAAAACCAAATAATTACCTGACGTGCAATTATGAGATAAAAATTGTCAAACACATTATTAACTATTAATGAGCAGATTTGGGCAACCCGAAAAAATGTTTGTTTTAAATTTCTGAATATCAAAAAAAAAATAAACAAATGTACGGAGTGCCTTCAGTCACTTTGATCTTCCATTTAGGACAGTCAGAAAGCGCATTTAAGGAACCTGATCAGTGAAAAAAATCTGGTAGCAACTCATCATTTCTGGTGAACATTATCGCTTCCGTTTTAACTTACTCCACATTTCAGGTTGCCCCGGTGGACCTTACATGAGAATTGTAAACCTTGATACAGATACATATACAACCAGTTTTATTCAGTTACGCTATTGTACACCTAATTTTATGAATGTATCTTATAGTATTTTGACGTAGGACTACGTCTTACGGCAAGTTTTGAGATAGGGTGTCATTCCAAAAAATCGAAAAATGCGAGCGTCACGAAAAATGAAAGGTTTTGAGCGCTAATAGCTCAGCGGTTATCCTATCGATTTTCAATATTCTTACACCAATCGATCGGAAAATCTTCTAAGAATTGACCCAGATGAAGAAAAGTATGGATTCTTGATGTTGAACTATTGAAAAATTGAAAATAATGAACCTGTGTTTTACCAGAATTCTCGCTTCGTGATTGGTTGGAAGATTCTTTGCGATGCTCTAAACCTATACCAATTTGATATCTGTGCTTGGGAAGTAAGCCAAAACAAGTGACCAAGTTTCCTCATTTCAACAAAATTTCTTAACACCACGGTTAAACCTAGACCATTTTGATGTCCTTGCTTGGGAAGTACGCCAGAAAGAGTGACAAAGCCACCTCATGCCAACAGATTTCTTACGAGCGCGATTAAACCTAGTCCAATTTGATGTCTGTGTTAGGGAAGTGTGCCAGAAAAAATGACACAAGTTCGTTGTCCCAAAAGATCGCAAATTCTTTACTGCGAGACGATTAAACCTCGGCGAATTTGATATCTGTGTTGGAAAAATGTGCTACAGCTGTAGTGTTCGGTTATAATACGAGCTGAATAATAATAAGCTGAAATTAGTCATCATCGATTCTGCCAATTTCAAAAGAATTTTTTTTTTTTAAACAAAAATTCGGTTTATGAAAATATATTCGCTGTGTTCAGATTGGCAAGAAGAATGCAGCATATACATTTTTATAAACACAATCCCGCTTTCGGGCCGAAAAGCTGCTTCCAAAATTGGGCTTTCTGACGAAAAGTCAATTACTGCTAGTTTCCCGTGAATACGCATGCTTACCGACCGTTTCATTAGAAGTGTATTAAAAAGAAGTGCTGTTGATAAAATAGGATTGAATTGGTAAAATCTCTTCAATGTGGGAAACCATGGGTAATAAAAACAATCTTTAATTTCAGTAAGGTAGCAGTAAAGCAATAGTTTGTGTTCTTGATTTTGTTAAATTGTTTTCAAATGCACAATCTTTTGAGAATTGAACGTATGCAATGTTACTACTTTGATAAATGTTACATACAACGCATGTAGCATGTATATATGTTGCATATAGCATGTATACATACAATACATGCTACTATCACTACAAAGAGACTTACGTAGTCCTGCGTCACCTATATATGCGGTCGTGTCTTGTACACAACTCCTCTGATTTTTTTCTCTGCTTTCCGATGGTATTCTTTAAACGAAAATCTGTTTGGGGCTCATGGTGAAGTTTGTTAGTTGTTTCACTGCCAAAATGGTATATATTTGACAATTTACTTGTCTCTGATTATGTCGCGGTCCAACGTAAACTTTTTCGTAAAATGAAGGAGCACTTGGTATGGTGAGAAGGCTGGTAGGGGGAGGGCGTGTGCGTGAGTGTATGGAATGATTAAATTGAAGGTACAAAATAAGAAGAGACTATCTAATAGAAGGATGTGACGATAGTTTAATTGTTAAAACACTCGGATGCCAACCGAGAGAGTGTGGATTTGAGTCCCACTTGCCATTGAACGACCCAATATATTTTTGACCTCATCGAAATTTCCCTGTTTTATCCAGTCTACCATTCTTCTAACCAAACGCTCCTTCACTTTACAAAAAAGTTTACATTGGAATGCGAAAGAGTCAGATATCTATGCCACAGTGGTCCAAAAGGGCGAAAAACGGAACTTTTTTCCTAGTGTCCTAGTGTTCACTTTTATTCGTATGAATATCTCCCTTAATCTAAAACTGTCAAAAGTTAGTCATTGCTTACTCTAATGAAAATAAAAAAAATATTTTTTTTTTTGTGTTAGAAAATATAGACATAGTTTCTTCGGCAAAGTTGTAAATATTGTAAAAAAGGCAACTTTGCTGAAGAAATATAATTTCTATCTTTTTCGAGTGCTGAACTATAGGGCATATTCTTTGAAATTTCTTTAAAAATTAGTTTTTCATTCTCAGGTTTTGTTAGTTGCATTTTACAAGAATACAATATTCTAGGCAATTATCGAAGCTCTCGAAATACACGTTTTTGCAGAAGACCGCAAATCTCTGGGACGTCTACTTTCTAAGTTATCATATATTCAAGCTTGAAATTTCCGTAGCATCACAAGTCTATGGGGTAAAACGGGGCAAAGTTTGTATATTTATACAAACAAAAGTGCTGAAGACCATAAATGATAAAATGAAAGCAAAAGACACTAGGAAAAAAGGGCGGCAAGTAAAAGTTGTAATTGCCTCAAGTTAACTTTTGTGAAGTATTTCGAAACGTCGAAAAAAATTATTGAAAAATCGACGACGAAAAAACGAAAAATTAGTGGTGTCAAAAAGTCCCCGTATTTAGTTTAATTTATGGCCCAAACAGTAAAATACCCTATAAATTGCAATGTTTAGGGGGAAGTCCTCTATGCTCGGACACATTAGGGTTTTAAGATAAAACTAAAAAAATACCGGGTTTATTACATCTATTTTCACTGTAATGTGTAGAAAAACGATATTAGGCTTATACAAATTTGAAAAAAAGTTTATGTCGCCCCCCGCTTCAAAAATTTTCGAAATTTGAAGGGGCAAAAAAAATAAAGTGTAATATTATTATGTTGCATTCTTTAGTGATAAGCAGATTTTTTACAGTTCAACGAGTTTACATCTCTAAATTACAAAATATATGCAAATTAAAAGTAATTATCAGGTTAGTCTCGATCAACTTTCCCTCACCAACTCCTGCTACAGGTCACAGCCGACTATTGTGCTTAACCACATGCAAAAAAGCAAGGCCATGGGTATAAACGTCCTTAAGAACTTGACCCTTCTTTATCGACAGACTTCGGAGCACAGCAAATGCGTTCCAAGTAAAAAAGTTATAGGGAACTAAATTGCCATTTTTACTAGATGATTAGATTCCGATACTATTTCATGGACACGAAGTTCTGAACTAGTAAGTGACACAAATTTGTATTATTCTAAAATGCAAGGTAACTAACTGAGTGACACGCAAGTTTAAAGCAAAACTCAAATGAAGGTCAAGTTACACGCGTGCGGCTCTTTATGGTGATGCTGTGGCACTCCATTGTTATCAAGCTGATTCATCTCTACCACAATGCTTACTTTAAGTGCTTGAATCGAAAAATTTTGAAGGTTGGTTCGGTTTGAACTAAAATTTAAGTACTGTACAACATTTTTGTATTAAATTTGTATTAATATGGAAAAATAAACACTGGTTTCTTCTCCTTTGTTTAGTTATTGAAGGTTTGATGTTATTATTTTTTTCTTGCCCCCCCCCCCCTTGAGCCATATTTCGCGACCAGGACATAAACTTTTTTCCAAATTTGTATAAGCCTTATAAGCAAAAAAATACAAGGTAACCAAATTTGCTCTGCAAGGTTAATTTTGAAAGTAGATAGTATTTTGAGTACAAATTAGCTTAACCCATTTCCTCCCAGCGTTGCGAAAACGCAACGCACTTTCATTCGTTTCCAGAGAAGGCCCGGTTGAAGATATCAACTTGGACCCTGAGAAACAAAGAAAGATTGGAAAAAAATCTAATCGACCTGTTTTTGCTCAAAGGTCAGATGTTACATGTAACATAATCACAGCTGTGACAAAACAACAGGTTTTGCTATTTTTCAGACAGTTAAGGAAAAATGCTCATAAAACTCGATTTTACCTCTATTAACGCCTGACCTATCAATCAGTGTTAGTAAGAATCGGTTGCTTACCAAAAAAAAATTTGTTGCATAATTTTGATTATTTTTGTAATTTTAAGATAGGTTTAAAGCTTTGCGTTGCGAAAACGCAACGCTAGGAAGTAACGATATTCAAAATTTGCAACGGGAACGTTTGTTTTCGTTCGTTCGCTGCGGTGTTTCATTTGATGTCGTTGCTTTTTAGTAAACAAATGAATGTAAATCTTATCTTTCGCTTATTTAAAATATCCCGGAAACATTATAAAAGTTTACATAACATAGAATTCGCAGCTTCAAACACTGATGGCAGATGGAGAAGCCGTTGTGATAAGAGCGTAATAAAATTGTTAAAGTACCTTTGCCTCCGGAATATCTGCAGGAGTTGAGTGATGGCAACGACAGTTTCATGGACCCAAATTTAATGTTACAACCTTTCCGGAACGTGTTGGTAGGCATTTAATCATCTGCGATGACATGCATTTAGCATTCAAACTGCATACTATGCGTCTAGTGCAAAGATGGCCTCCAACCCAAATGTTTCGATATCTATCATAAAACATAACATGTAATACTCTAAGTCGTTCATTTAATGTTTATTAATACTCAAAATCACAAAAAAAAACTCCCAAATTTTATTTAACGGTAAAAAAGTATGAAGCATTTATATGCACAATAATGAAGGTATGCAAAAATGGTATACCCTTAACGCCCAGCGTTGCGTTTTCGCAACATAGCGTTCCGGGACACAGGGTCAAAATTAAAAATACATGTCAGCGGCTTTTTCTTAGTTGACATAAAAGAGAATTTTCCTGAAAGTTTCAACTTTCTATCTCTGCTGGGAAAAGTGTGGGGCTTAATGGGTTAAATCGAAAGCTATCCTCTATGCTCGGACACGATAAACTGATCTATTAAAACCAGCATCAATAGAATAAAAAGATCCTAGAACAATTGAAAACTACAGCACACATTTTGCAGGTTTGCTGTATAAAAATTGAATGAAGTTCTATTCACATAAATTTTTTATTGCGTGTGCTGGTAATACGGAATGCACGTGAAAATGAACGCGCAACTCCATTTACAAGACACGTAAATTTACTCGTTTCTCCATGTTTTACTGGTTGAACCGTTCGACAGTTCTCATTTGTTTACCTTTTGAAACAAAGATGTCATAATTGAGACACCAGGAAATCTTGCAATTTACTATTGTTACATGCTTTCCGAATACTTTTATAATCCTTTGTTTTTGAGAAACTCTACTGTCCGGCCATAATCAAGCAAATGAAACCAAATTTGGCATGTGGAGGTTTTTGGAGGTGAGAATTTTTTCTATGGTGAATTAGGACCCCTCCCCACTTTAGGAGAGGGGGGGGGGTTCCAATACAAATGAAATACTAATTTCCTCATAACTCGAGAACTAATCAATCAAATGGAACCATATTTGGCATGTGAAGGTTTTTGGAGGCAAGAAACTTTTCTATGATGAATTAGGACCCGTTCCCACTTTAGGAGGGGGGGCTCCTATACAAATGAAAAACAATTTTTTTCATAACTCGAGAACCAATCAATCAAATGGAACCAAATTGGTCATGTGAAGGTTTTAGGAGGCAAGAATTTTTTCTATGGCGAATTAGGACCCCTCCCCACTTTAGGAGGGGGGCTCCTATACAAATGAAATACAAATTTCCTCATAAATCGAGAACTAATCAATCAATTGGAACCATATTTGACATGTGAAGGGTGTTGAAGGCAAGAAATTTTTCTATGATGAATTAGGACCCCTCCGCACTTTAGGGGGGGGGGCTCCTATACAAATGGAAAACAATTTTTTTTCATAACTCGAGAACTAATCAATCAAATGGAACCAAATTTGGCATGTGGGTGTTTTGGGAGGCAAAGTCTTTTTCTATGATACATTGAGACCTCTCCTCTCTTCAGGAGGTAAATTATGACTCCTCCCCCCTTTAAAAGGGGACGCTCGCATACAAATGAGATATGTACAAATTTCCTCATAACTAGAGAACTTATCAACCAAATGGAACCAAATTTGTCATGTGGGGGGTTTTGGAGGCAGGAATTTTTTTATGGTGGTTTTAGTCACCTCACCCCTGTGGTAGGGGGATAAGGACTCTCATACAAATAAAATAGAAATTTTTGCGTAACTTAAAAACTAATCGAACTCGAGAAATTTTAGACCCTTCCATAAAACATTAGTCAAAAACAAGATCACCGAAAACTATCAATTAGGTTTATTTATTTTCCTAGGTCTACTAACCTCTATTACTTTCTTTCAGTTGGGTCCAAGCGAACGACAGCGAGTAAGGAGAGAATAACCCATGCGAAATGGTACTTTCCACGAAAACATGAAATGGTACTAATACTATATTCCGCGTTACGGTCAACCGAGAATTGGTGTTCCGCAAAATGGTATTCGGCGAAATGGTTTGTAATGATGGCGAATATTTAAATGCTATCCGCTTTATTTTATCAGGCTAAGCAACGGGGGGAGTTGTTTTCTACTTTACTGTGAGGAAAATTTGTTTATTAAAACACCCATGAACTTCCCAGAAACTTGCAAAACTCAAGATTGTGAGAAAGGCCATCCGAGATTCACGATTTATGTACAACACAGTTTAATTTGTGCCAATACGAAATTTGTCGGGTCAGCTAATGTTATATAAATCTTATTCTAAATTAAACTAAGGTTTATTACTTAAAATTGAGTGTAAAACTAAAACAAAAAAATATTGGTTCGGATAACAATTTCGAAAAACAACTCTTGCATATGTATACGTCTAAATTTATACATACACAGGAACGGAACCCCGAAGCTGATCTAAATCAAGCGCAAGGCTAAACTGTCGATGCAAAAGAAGGCCGTTTGTCGCCGTGAATACTAATATGCTAATCGGGTCAACCGAAATTACCCTGTTTCGTGAATGGGACAAAATATGATTATTTGTTTTTGATACAGTTAGTTCTTCAGTTCTATTGCAGGGACATTATCTTCGCTATTATGCATTCGGTGTATGTCGAACTCGAATAACAGTTGGATTTTTTTTCTTCGCAGTACTGAAATTCAAACCGAACTGGTGAAAATAAATAAACTACTCTTATAAGCGCTTCGCGCTTCAAACTAATACAGTTGTGCTAATAATAGACAAAACAATGCGTAGTCTGCGTGACTTGGCTCACTGTCACGGGAAATAAAAATACAAACGAAAAAAGGGGCGGAAACTGAAATGGATTACTGAATGCTGTAACGGTAATGTACTGAGTAATCCTCTTTGATTTTATAAATACAAGCAGCGAAACTAATTCATTTTGTCCTAATATTGACATCCCCTATCATTAGAATAAATATCATTCAGAACATTTCGCATATTTGTCATTCAACAATTCCAAACATTCGGTATCCTGCCTGCCGGATCTAGCTGTGAAAACTCGCAAATCACCGTAACGCGCTGGCAGAACAAGCAGGAAAGTTGGACAACGGAACTGCGAACCGATAGCTGCAGGTGATATATTTAATGCCGAAATAAAACCGCAGGGGTCACCATAATGACATCCAACAGAATGGCCAAATTAGTCCATATGAGCGAGCCAATTGGCACCGTTTGTATTCGTCGAGAAAATTTCGCTTCCAAGAAATCTCCACCGGAGCACTAAATCCAATTTGATTTAATATAGACCTTCTGCGGAACGGAATATTCATGACCGGATTTTACGTCGATAAGGCCGATCGATTTTGATTGCAATTCATTGCCTCTAACGAATGAACTTGGCTTTCGAATGGCAAATGACAGCGCAACGGTGGTGAACCATTTTCCCTTCTGTAGAGAGCGGATGGAAATTGACCCACGCACGTGTCCCAGCTTAGTTTTTAAAGTGGTTGTAATCCACTTCCTCAATCGCCGGCACACTTTTTGCCTCGAAAATGTGGCTAGCTGAAAACGAAAGGTAATAAAATTCCACAAAAGTATACATACGTTCCAGGGCAGAAATGGGGTTATATCCAATGCACTCATATAAACCTTCGCTTTATCCACCTAGTGGGCAACAGGAAGCTTTACTTTATAGTCGACAAAGGAAAAATTATGAAATTGAAGTTACTACCGCCAAAAGTGATAAAACTTAAATGAGCTAAATTTGTCCAGAGAATTTGAAAGAGTTGAAACAATAAAAAAAAGTCAAATAGTTTTCAACAAAAGAGATAAATAAAAAATATGTAAATATGTTAATAAAATTAACGTTAGATAAATGAAAAGTTACAAGAGTTGATAATATTGAAATACTAAAATATGGTTTAGATTAAGTTTGTATCGAAAACTAGTTTAGTTTTTGGCAAAGTCCTTCACCTTTCCACGAATGTATCCATTTGCGAAAACCTCGGGAATACTAACAATATTTCCCGGCAAATATTATATTCCTTTACCAACTTTACTGCAACTTAAAATACAAGAAAAGTAAAACAAAATTCTACCCACATCTCATTCGCTACGGTGATCCATCCAAGTGGCGAGAAAGTTAAACGCGATGAGAGAGCCACGGGGAATATTTGCTCCTCCACGGTGCAGGCAGCAGTGGTGGCATCAGAGTGAAAATCTTCAAAGTTATTTTTGCCAGACCTGGGGATTATACATATATCACTGCCATGCACTTTTTGGCTTTTATTGCCAGTGCCGGCTTTTAGGAAATGCAATCGTCGGTATGCAAGCAATAACGGAAATTTCAAGTAGGTTTCATATTTTCAGCCACGTACTTAACACGGTTGAGCATAAATATGCGTTCAAGTAATATGCACGAAACTGTCATCCTTCTAGTGTTGATCTTTACTCTTTCACTTTTAAGTTTTTAGGAAACATACTGGATATTGAAGCGTGGATAAATATTAATATTTCATCGTAAAGGAAATAGTATACTTTAGTAGACAATGGCGCGCCCAGGTTGAGGCACACTGGGGCACGTGCCTCACCTTCTCTACAAAATTTAATTTCCTAAGTTCGTAGCTCCAGTTTGAATTCCACTTTCAAGTCCAGTTATAAATTAAATTTCAGTTTTCTAAGCTCAATTTCAAGTTCAAGTTTTGACCACTCAATTAGCTTCGAGGTAACATGATGGTATAACAAACCAGTCGTATGTTCGAATCTCGGCTGGGCGGTGCTTCTGGAGTCTGTTGGATCGTTGTACTAATCCCGTAATTGTACTGTACCCTAATAACCGGCTGCAAAGTGTGTGTCGAATCAAGTCTTGTAAAACCAATTAATCATAACTTCCTTTCGGCAACTCACAGTTTGCTTTGACGAATTGTTTTTTGGCGACAAAAAAAGTGCTGGGAAACGGCAATATGGTCTCGCATTAAAAAATGATTTCGGTGTTGAAATCTGACATTCTTCAAAATAACAGCAATAAGTTTGTTTGGTCAGGGTTGGTGCGCATTATTGTATTGCTTCGACCCACTTAGAGTAAGTTTATAACAAATGTGCCCCAACCAATTAGTTTTATCGTGGGTATATGAGCAACTACAATAAATTAAACATTAGTAAATTTGAAAATAAATTGGCAAACGACACCGCACCGGTGGTGAACCGTTCTCCTTTCTGTACAGACACAGAACGAAAAAATGAATCTCACATTCGACGTAAACAGAAATCCGATATGTTTTTCCATTAAATAAAACATAAATAACCTAACCCGTTTTATGAGATGTATTTTTACATCAAACTAAACGTAATAAGCCTTTAAATGAAATAACACGTATTTTATATGATCCATTTATGTGCATGTCAGAAGACGTAAAATTACAAGATTTTTTCAAAGTGTGGAGCTTAGCCTCAGCTTAGTTTTTCAAGTTATTGTAATCTACTTCCTCAATCGGCTGCACACTTTTTGACTCGAAAATGTAATAAAAATAAATTTTCTTTATAAACAGTTTTATTGTGGTTTTATAGCTACTTTTAAGTAGTTTTTGGCTTGTATCCTGTGGACTCGTGCCAAACCCATTTTAAAGCCAACTCATTCCAATAAAAGTCTAATCGGTGAATGAGAAAATTTCCATGATAACCTTTTTTATCGTTGCTGAGTTATAGCTGAAAAACTCGGTTTTCCTGAATGTTACCCAAATTCAAAAATTCTTATCTTAGGAACCAAATAACACAGAGTAATAGTTTGTTATGAAATGGATAGTAAAGAGAAACAAAAAAAGTAGAAAAACCGGACGAAGAAAAAAAATAGAAAAGAGCACAAATAAAAAGGTGACAAAAATTGTACAAACGGAAAAGAAAAGAGGAAAACCGTGAGAGAAAAAGAATAAACACTGGCATGAAAAAAAATAAAAATGAAACAATGTGTCAGGAGCAAAAACGAGACACAAAAAAAAGAAAAAATGTGAAAAAGAAGAAAACGGAAGAAAAAAAGAGAGAAAACAAGCCAAAGCCAAAACCGATAAGATTGGAGAGAAAGAGACAAAAATCGAAAGAGAAAAGAATAAAAATTAGAGAAAAAGGAAAAACCCTAAAGAAAACGAAGAGATAAACGAAAGAAGAAAAGGGGACAAAAAAGCGAAGAAGAGAGAAAGAGAGAAATTACGGATGCAAGAAAATGTAAACACGGGAACAGAAAAAGAGGATATTTTCCGCTCTTTCCCCTATACGCCTAGTCCCATTCGGTGTGGTTCTTATCAACATCTTTGTTTCATTACTCTCTACTACCGACAAAAAAGGTACAACAGGGATAAAATTAAAGAAAAACAGAACGTGACGGTAAAGAAGGACGAAATGGACATAATAAGAAGAACAAACGTAGCACATAACAGCATAAAACGGAATAGAAATGGCATTAACAGGCGAAAAACGAAACGGTATCCAGATTGAGGAAATAGTCGATAAAGGGGACAAGAAGAAAGAAAAAGAAAACAGAAGGCAGAAAAATAAAAAACGAGAGAAAAAAGAGAAACGCGACAACTGGCTGCAAATTCTTTGTCGATTAAGAAAGATTAAGTCTTAAAGACGTTTGTACCAAAGGTTATAATGGCATGAAAAAAACGAAAGAAAAAATATAACAGAATGGGAGGAAAAACGAGCGAGACATAAAAATAGAAAAGGATAAAAGATGAAAAGCCGAATAGAATAAAAAGAAAGAAAATGGGGATAAACTGGAAGAAAAGGGTGGAAAAGGAGGGAAAGAAAAGAGAAGGTACAGGGTGCAGGAAAATTGAAAAACGAGAACAGAAAATGAAGGAAAACAGAAATAAAGAATTGCAAAGAAAAAAGTCGGAACGGGACAAGACAAAAAACGAAAAAAGACGAAGGGCGGAAGGAAAATCAGACTTCAGGAAAAGCCGTAAAACGGAACAGGAAGAGAGGAAAAGGAAAAACAAGATAGAAAAAGAAGAAAAACGTGACAAGACAAGGAATACAGAACATAAAACGAGAAATGAAGAACAGCGAGAGATAGATAGGTAGATATGAGAGAGAGAGAGAGAGAGAGAGAGAGAGAGAGAGAGAGAGAGAGCTAAGGAAAGAAACAGGCTAAAATGATGAACAGGAAATGAGAAAAGAAAAACATGAAAAACGGACTACAAGGAAGAGAAGAAGACGAAAAACGGGAGAGGAAAAAGAAACGGATAAATAACAAAGAACGAATAAAAACATGAGCCTAAAAATAAAAAATAAGAAAACTTATCCTTATTTTTTATTTTTAGGTTTCGTATTCTACAAAGACGCTCCAAAAACTTCAGTCAAAAACATGAGGAAAAATTGGACCTAAAATAAGAAAAAAAAGGAACAGAAAACAAAGAAAAATGGAACAATGTAACAGGAAACGCGGGACAGAAAAAGGAAAGTCAGAGAAAAAGAGGAAAAACGGGAGGAAAGTAAGCAAAAACCAAGAAAACGGTACAGAAAAAGACAAAAAACAAACAAAAAGTGGAAAAACGAGACTGGAAAAGAGAACAAAGAAAAGAGGTAAAAGGTGTGAGAGAATAAGACGGAAAATGTCATTTCTAATCGCAAGTAAAACTTAGCGTCTAATTTCACGTACATGTCCGGTTTGATGTAAAACTTCAATTTTAAATAAATTAGTCTAAACTCAAGTCTAATTTATTTTCAGTTTTAGGTGCTATTTTGGGTCAAATTTAAACTTTAACCCTTTATAAGGCAGTGGCAACTATATTGCCACCAACAAAAAAAAATTATTTTGCTTCTATAATTATATTGATGTCATTATAGCAAAACAAATATTTTTCGTTGGTGGCAATATAATTGCCACGGCCTTATAAAGGGTTAATACAAGTCCAATTGAATTCCAATTTCAAGACTAATTTTAAATGTAATTCCAAGCCTAATCTCAATTCCAATTTAAATCAATTTATATCCCATTTCAGGTATATTTTGAATTTCCAATTTCAAGTCTAATTCAATTTCAACTCCAACTCCAATTCCAACTTTCAACTCCAATGTCAAATAAAAACTTAAAAATTTATTTTAAGTCCGTTTTCATGTCTAATTCCAAGTAAAACTTCCAGTCCAAATATTCTAGTTCAATATTAAATTAAGCTTCGGGCTCAAATTATTACATATTTAAATCTAATTTCCTATGTCCTATATCAAGTCCGATTTCAATTGTAGTCTAGTTCCAAGTCTAATTTCTAGTCCAACTTTGATTCTTAATCCAATTGCACCTGAAAGTCCAGAGTTTTCAACCAAATCGGCCGGTATTTTTGTGATAGGTAATAATAGATTCGCCTCGCAGTTGGGCACGAGGTATGATGCTGGTCTAATAAACCAGTCGTCGTATGTACGAATCTCGCCTGGGTGAGGCTGTTAGAGTCAATAGATCGTAGCAACTGGCCCTGCAATTGTCCTGCTGGCTGCGATGTCTGTCATATAAAAACAGAAGGTCAAGTTTCGATAACGGATTGTAGCACCTAGGCTTTAGATCACACTTTTAAACCCATTCGAGGCCTCTAAGCTACAGCAGAATTTCGTTTCGTTTCATTTTATCCTAAAAAGGTTGACAGACACAGACAGTGTTTTCACAGTCATTTTTATTTTGAAAGTTCTACTTACAATACTCACTTTTTTTTTAAATTATAGGCTTTCCTTTTTAAGGAAGGCAAAATCTCGAGGCTTTCCAGAACAAGAGACGATGGTAACTAATGACTGCAACTGCAAGCAATTTATTTTTTTTTTCGCCTTGTCAACATTTTACTATCTTTGAAACGTATTTATGGGCTTACTCTACTTGTTATTTTGTGAGGAATATCACTTCTTTCGTTCTTGTAACTCAATACTTCTTTTAAGGTATTACAAAAGAAAACAAATGTAGAAAGCGCTTCATCAACTATGAGAGCAAAGGCAATTAGTGCCTAACAGTCACACCCTAGTAACCAAATGACCAGCCAAAAAGCTAGACAATCTAAACAAACCGGACTGAATCTTGTCCGTTTTTACGGTGTTGGTCGCCAAAAAAGTTTTTCCTTTAGAATTTTCCCCCGAGGGGTACCGCCTTACACAGGCTGATTGTCACCGGCAGAGCCAGCACTCGCTAGGAAGAAAAAAGTTTTCTGTCTTTCCTCAAATCAGGACGAAACCGAAGAACAAAACCGTACGGTGAAAATAAAAATCACATCCATTTGAGCGTGGTAAATTGGCCGTTTGCTGGTGAATACCGAGAGGCAATTTGAGTTGAATCGAGTTAAACCAATTTGCTGGTAATTTCTGAGCACAGGTTCGGACATTGTATCGCCTCGATCGGTGATTTGGAACCAACTTCACGCAATGCTGAACATTCGGAATAATGAAAAGAGGGCGGTCGGTGAGGCAATTCATTCCGCTCAACTTTGTGCGACGTTGTCCCTGTTTTTGCGTACCACAATAGAAACGGGACGGAAATCGTTGCTTATGACAGTCTGCGATTTTTCTTCTCTCCTTCAGTGATTCTGGCTTGATGAATTAAAATACCGGAACTCGCTTCCTTCCTCGGTTCGTTGTCGAAACAATGGAATTTATAATAAACTCCGAACTGCATCATAATTTATCACTCTGAAGGAGACTGATGCTGATAGCTGAGCCCAATCAGGTAACGTTTTCCGTTGAAGCTTCGAAATTTATCCTTACATAACTAGTTCTTCTCTCTGTTTTACGGTACGATTTCAAGTTAAAAACTTTCTCTGCTTCAAATTAATTTTAAGCATTTTTCTATTAACATAAAAGAAACAGAAATCTTTCATTTCCTTTTTACTCTACAGCCTCAGCGTAGTAGCAAAATAATTAAATGTTTCGGTTTAGTGCCACCAGCGTAAAGTGGCTCACTCCTGACAGAAGCCAACAGGTAAAACGCCAACAACTTACATTTATTTCAATTGGCATTCTTCTCCTTATTTAATGAAAGTAAATGAAGCCATACAAAATAAGTTCATTTTTCATCCGGTAATTTGCTCCGGTACTTGCGGTTTCCATTGTGCCGGTAATCGGAATGAAAAAGCGCAAAACACTTCTGGAATCTTACCTAGAGCTGTAAGGAAGGATGTGTCTTTGGATGAAATGGTACCGAAAGCCACCCGCTCCCTACCCCGACCGAGTTTCACCCAATCTCACGTGGTGGGGAAAATTACTTGTTAATTGGAGAGCAGACTTTTCCAGCAACATGTACGAAGAACATCGTGTACCTACAAACTAACGGAGAAAGTTTTCAAGAACGAGAACGCTTCTGGAAAATGACAACCCAGAAATGTTTTTAATTACAGAAACACAGCTGTACATCCGTTCCGGATGTTCCAAACTAAAGCATCCTTGGATCAAAGGAAACGAAAATCGGCACAATGCAGACAATCGGTTAAGTGATTTATTTTGCAAAGAGACGCAATGCGGAGGGTATTAATTATACGGTCAATTCACATTCGAGGTCTTGAATCGTATGAGCCAACATTTTAATGCTGTATTCGGTACGGGTACAAAAGTGTGATTAATCCTTACAACATTTTTCAAACTAATTTATAATATTAGCATGTTTGCGTAATTTGTAACATTTTCTAGCATCTTCATTCCATTTCGGAGCCTGTATCAAAAGTTTCGGTTATAAAGCAGCTCCGAAATTTTGATTTGCTTTGCTCTGGCGAAGCTTCCTAGTTAGGAAGCTATTCCGGAACTTTACTTGTGTACCGTCATTCACTGGAAAATATGCACGTTCACGTATTATCCTTATTCTTAAATGAATTCGGAGAACTGGGAAAACAAACAAGTCGACGACTTTCAGTATTGTTTCGTCAAATAGGCGAGACCCCTCGACCCGAGCAACTGAGCTTTATGTTTGCTTCTTATGTGATGAGACGATCAATTTAGCTGTTTTCCAAAGTTTTTTTTTTTATTTAGAACAAAGTAGATTAGTTCATCCAGTCTAGCGAAAATACGAGTGGTCTGCAACCAATTCCAGTGAACCAGTAAGTTTTGACGAAAATGGGATCAGAGTACGAGCGAATGGCAGCCGTTAGTCGACGGTAAATTATGAAGCGGGACGGTGCAAAGCTTCGACCATTATTAGCACTTGGTTTATTTTTAAAATTAAACTGAAATGGTCACCTTCCTATTGCTAATAAACATACCTACAGTTGGAGAATTTCGAATAGGTAGGGGAAAGTAGTCAACAATGAGACAGAAGGAACAGTGAGTCTACGGGAATATCTTCGCTATAAAGCATACAAGTTTCATGATATTTTCGTGGAAAGTGAAATTTCTGAACCTACATCACGTAATATAGTTTGCAGAATAAAATGTCTTAACTTATTAAGTAAGTAAAGGTTCTAAGTAAATTTTATTGCAGTCATTTTGAGGTCATTTTCAAGAACAGACTAAATTTAGTTCATGGCATCAGGTAGTATATGAAAGATAATAGACGGATTTCACGCCAACTCGTCTATGGGGTTGGCAGCACCCTGTCAGATTTCACTGAAACATTTTGTGTGTAAAGAGTTCATGTAAATAAACAACTTTGCATAGTTAGTTTTTCAAAAATTGGTCTGGACTAACTTTTGGAACCTTTCTGTGGGGTATCCAATAGTATGTGCAGGATGGAACTGAAAAAATGGGAAGAGAATCAGGTCATATTGAACTGGACTAATACTCTATCAGCCCGTCATGCAAAACGGTTTATTAAGCCAAATACCTCAATCACGCAAAAGCTATTGAATCTTTCAAAAAAAGATTTTAGTACTTTTAGCGGAGTGGTTACTGGTCGTTGTCCAAGCAAATATCATCTGAAGGTAATAGGAAAGCTTAATGATGATAGATGTCGTTTCTGCAATCTAGAATGTGAAAGTGCTCATCATATACTGTGCGAATGCACGGCATTATTTAATAAAAGGCGCAAATTTCTTAATAAAGGACTGTTGGAGCTTTCGGAAATATGGGCTAGTTCTCCTTAGAAGGTAGTACAATTTATTCTCAACATATTACCGTGTCGGGATGATGCCTTCAATTAAAATAACAATTACTAAACAACATAGTAGCTGTTCATAAGTAAGGGCATACAGCAAAAGAGGACACACCACAATAGATCAAAGAACTGGTTGCAGTGGTCCGAGGTCCCCAACAAGGAAAAAAAACCTTTGGAAAGTTGGGCTTAATTTTTTTTTCTTCTTTGATTTTAAGTCACCGCAAAATCACTATCTTCTGGTTTAGTTGAAAATTTTCGGTGAAATAATGATACTGATGAATATATCGCGTAACGTTTCAGCCTACTACTCTTCAGCTATCGTCTGACGCCTGGAAATATTTATTACCATTAAATTGTGCTATTTAGGTATTTGTCAACAATCAAATTCGCGAAATACAATTTTTTAAACGGTACAAAAAACACAGATTACAAAACTCTTACATTCTTCTAGTATTTACGCCACATTCATATCATTTATTCAGCCTTCACCAGTGGGCTGGTTTTCGTTCCGTCCAACTGGCTTGTTGTTATTACTCTGACGAAGCTTCAGGACTAGACCGTTGTATGCAGCATTGAATGTTCCGCATTCTCTCTGTAGATTTACGGTTTTGCTATCACCTAGGATTTTGATGTGGAACATTTCCGCTGTTGTTCTGGTCTCCTGGTTCTCTATCCATTCTAAATTCGGAATCGGTTGTTTAGTAAACTTAAACGTCCCGTTCCACCAGGAAAACAGAGAAATGTTGTATACTCGATACCATGTGGAACGGACGATGGAAAAGTCTACATCGGACAAACGGGAAGGAAGCTAGAAACACAAAAATGATGCTAAAAAGGCGAGGCGAAATCGAGACTTTCGCAGCATACAGTGGAGGAAGGACACATCTTTGATTTCGCCAAAACTCGGGTTTTAGAACGGATAAAGAACCAGAAGACCAGAACAACAGCGGAAATGTTCCACATCAAAATCCTAGGTGATAGCCAAACCGTAAATCTATAGAGAGAATGCGGAACATTCAATGCTGCATACAACGGTCTAGTCGTGAAGCTTCATCAGAGTAATAACAACAAGCCAGCTAAGTTTTTGTTAGAAAAACTTTTCTCCTTTAGATATGCCCATTTTGCAACGTACGAGAGACTTGTAGGTTTTAGGTTATATAAATATCTACCGTTAGAACAAATTTTATCAATTTCCGAGAAGGGCATTTTTAGAAAATCGAATTTTAGTTTTTAAAATGCTTTTTTTCTCAGTGTAGAAATAATTATTATTTTTTTCAGTATTTTTTTATGAAAATCCAACAAAAAAAGTCACTCATACATCATTTTTTGTAGATGCTATAATTTTTGAAAATACTGAAACACCTTTTTCCGGAAAAAGTTTTTGTTAGAAAAACTTTTTTCCCTTAAATATGCCCATTTTGTGATGTATGAAAGAATTGTGGTCCATATGATTATCTATCTTTAAAAATAATTTCATCAATTTCTGAGATGGCCTTTTTTGGAAAATCGATTTTTAGTTTTTAAAATGCTTTTTTTCTGAGTGTAGAAAATTAATTTTTATTTTTTCCAGTATTTTTTTATGAAAATTCAGAAGATTTTCTAAAAGTCACCCATATATCATTTTTAGTAAATCTTATAGTTTTCAAGTTATATTTTTTATAATAAAACAAGAGAAAAAAAATTAAGCCCTTTCCAAAAGTTAATCTAGACCAATTTTCGAAAAACTTAGTATGCAAACATGTTTATTTACATGAACTCTACACACACAAAGTTTCATTAAATTCTGAGAGGGTCATGCCAACCTCTGGTCGAGTTGGCGTGAAATCTGTCAATAATAAAAGAATATGACAATTGAATTATTTTCTAACACCACTATTTCACTATTTTTTCATAAAACATTCCTATCGGGAACAGCGAGACAAACAGACGTGGTTAATACTAAGGCAGTGGCCAAGCAATTTTTTTATTACTTATTAAACTGCAAATTATTCCGAATGAATTGACTGTAAGTTAAAAATTAGATGTTAAAAGTTAGATTTTGACTGTAAGTTAGAAGTTAGATGACCAAAATTTGCATGGCCGGAATTCAATTCAATTTAAAAGTGTGTCATAACCCATTATGACCCGGGTATACCGAAGTTTGGCCCAAATGGAGTGAAACTGTGTAAACTGTTCAGAATTGTGAATTGCGGATCATCGACTGAAGTTTTTGGAGCATCTAAATTAGAAAGAAAACTCGTAGTTGTAGGCGAAATACGTATCTGTCAAGAATTAAAATAGTAGAATTCAATTGGAAAGTTTTCTTTTTAATTTAATTTCAGGTTGCGGATCATGTTAATCAGACGGTCAAAATTTCTATTAGAATGGCAGTTTTCTATCCGTGGTAATATTTTCTAAACTAAGGAATATTGAGATGGTCTAGCGATTCGCTTCTTTCGAGATCTACAAATTGATCACTGTCATAATGTTAGCTTTCATCGTATTTTGCTCAAAGGAGATTTCTGATAAAATAAAATAAAACGTATTTTAGGAATTGTTTCACATAATCAGCACCAAACTTGAAAAGCATTAAGACCAATTTTTTTGTTAGGGGGGGGACTTAGACTACTTTGTGCATTGAAAAGACCAAATTTAGACAATACACCTTTTTACATAGTAGCTGTCGATAATAAAACACAAATGAGAGTTAACATAAAGGCAAAATTACGGGTTCAAGTTGGAGCAACGAAGACAATTGGTAAAAAATCAAAACAGCATTCAAAGAGAGATGAGACAAAAAATGACAAAAAAATAGTCAAGGCAACAAGAATTAAAACCAAATTTACCTAAAAGTAAATAAAACATGCTGATTTGACGCGAAACCGAGCCAAATAATTTCTCAATGTTCTGTGTTTTCTGATTTTGTTTTAATTTTTATTCAATTCTCTTGATGGTGTTTGGTTTAATATTGTCAGAATTTTCTTCATTTATCAATTCAATTTCAATCCGATTTATCTTTGATTCAAATTTATCGTCTTTAGGGCTTTAGTCCTTCTTTATCGACAGACTTCGCAGCAGGCTGTTACAGCACAAGGCAATTACGGGACGAGCGTTTCAGTTGCGTTTTAGCAAAAATTTGATTTGGAATATTGTTTAAATGTAATTCTAATTTTTCGACAGTGTTTTGCAATTGCGGCGATATTTTTTTCAACTTGGCACACGAAATCTAGAAACTATAAGAAAATATGATGAAGTTGACAGAATTGAAACAAATTTGACAGAATACGAAGATAAATTATAAACATAAAACAACAGGGTAAAAACGTCTGGTCTTCAATCCATTTGAAAAGTACACCCTTCAAGATGACTGATGAAAAATTGGTTGATTCGGTTTGAACTTGGACCGATTTGGAATGAATTTGGAGTAAGTTCTTTCTAATTTAGATTGTGTCGGGACAACGGAGAGGATCCGAGTATCCTTCAGAATCATGACAGCTCGCGGATGCAGTAATTGTGTTCCTCAATATATCAGCTTCGGCATCTCTATTGGACCAGCTTCTACCAACCATACAGCGTAACATGCTCACAGCACAGAAAAACGTCACAACAAATTAAAACGAATCGAACGTGTGGCAGCAACAGTTAAAATCTCGTTCTGAGTTAAAATTAGTTAAAATTAAAATATGTTCGGCTCATAGCCGGTAAACACTTTGTACGGAAACACTTTAAACACTAAAATGTTAATTTAAATTAATTATATTGTACAATTTAAAATGATTGAAATGATTATTACAGCTTTAAGCAATTTACATTGATACGCTAAAAGATTGTGTTTTTCCTAACCTCGCCGTGAAACAAACTTGGATTGCATTTGGTTAATTTGGCCGGAATTTGGATTAGATTTGGACAATTTTTGATTAGAATCGGATCAATTTGAACGGGATTTGGACAAATTTAGATTGGAAATTGGCAGATATGGATCGGATTTGGTTTAATTTCCTTTGGATTTGGTTTAATTTTGATTGAACTTGAATGATGTTAGTCGAATTTGATATTTTTTTAATGGGGATTTTTTTAATTTCAATTTGGACAAATTTTGATTGGGTGCGGACTGATTTGTTATGGATTTGGACTAATTTAAATTGAATTTGAACTAATTTGAATAAGATATCGATTGATTCGGATTGGATTTTGGTCGGATTTGAGCTAATTTAGATGGGATTCGAATTAATTTAGATTGAGTTTCGACTGAATTGGAATGAAATTGCACTGATCTTCAGTTGCTTTGGACTTCTGTCAGATCAATTTGGATGATTTTAGGCTAACCTGACCGAATTAGATTAGCTTTAAACATAATTTTGATTTGATTAGCACTGATTAGAATCAAATTTGGACTGAATTGAATCGAATTTAAACAGTTTTTGATTGGATTTTGACTAATATGGTCGATATTGGACTAATTTTTCTCGGAACTGCACTAATTTGGAGTAACTTTTTGAACTAATTTCGATTGAATTTGGATAATTTTGGTCGGGTTTGAATTATTTTTAATGGGATTTGGACTAAATTAGATAGGATTTGGACTGATTTGGGTTGGATTTAAACTAATTTCTATTCGATTGGTCAGATTTGCGCTGATTTGAAGCAGGTATGGACTAATTTCGATTTGATTTAGAAAATTTTAGTCGGATTTTAACTAATTTCGATGGGACTTGGACTAAATTGGAGCGGATTTGCACTGGACTGGAGTTGTTTCGGACTAATTCAGATTCGTTTTCGATGATTTTTGTTGAATTTTGACTAATTCGTTTGTATTATATTGGTTTTGGACTAATCTGCATTGGATTTGAACAAATTTCGATTAAATTTTGACAATTTTCAGTTGGGTTTGGATTGGGGTTTAGATAGAGTTTAATTTGGACGGATTAGGTCTAATTTGGATGTAATTTGAACAGATTTGGATTGGATTTGAACTAATTTCTATTTAAATTAAATGATTTTGATCAGACATGAACTAATTTGTATTGGATTAGTACTAAATTGGAACGAATTTGCACTGATCCGGTGAAGCTTTGAACTAATTTCAATTTGTTTTAGGCGATTTTGGTCGGATTTGAACTAATTTGTGTCTGGTTAGATTGGTTTGGTCTAATTTTAATTGGTAATAAATTTGATTTGAATTACACTTGAAATTGCATTTAGTACTGAACTTAACTAGACTTAATCTTGGACTTAAAATATGTGTTGAAATTGAACATAAAATTAGAATTAGGTTTGGATTTGAAGTTAAGCTTTAAATTAGGCAAAAAACTAAACTGAAAATTTAATTTGTAGCCGGACTTGAAATTGGTCTAGAAACTGGAACTATTTTTACGTAAATTGTTTAGTTATCGCAAAAATTGTGGCAGATTAGATTAAAGACTTCGGACTTCCAGAAATTATATTAATTTTTAAAGAGCAGGTGGAACACGTGTCTCAGTGTGGCCCAGCCTGGGCACGCCAGTGGTAGAATTTATTTCGAGCATATTTCACCTGCGTGGAAATGCTATAACTACGTATGAGCAAGTTCATCTATTTATTTGTACTAGTTTAAATGAGTGATTTATGGTTAGGACAAAATAGCTTTTGCAAACAAATACATCGATCGCCGATTTCTTGTAAGTAAAAGTTCCTCCCTGCAAACAAAATATGTCAAATTATGCAAAAATTATTCATCAACCTGCTTGGTTTACGAGTTTGCCAGAAATCGGCATTGAATATACTTCGTTCGCAAAAAAAAACAATTACCTACGGTACAATCACGCAGTACCCCGAAATTGAAATCGATACTACCCATGAGAGAAGATTTTTATTTGGTAGCAACCTTCACAGCAAATGCTCATTTTACGTGAGACCGTACAGTAGCCGTTACCAGTACCTACTGAAATTGATTTTTAATGGAATACCATAGAGCTGCTTGCAAAACTGCCAGAAAGAGTGAACTTTAGTCATAACTCTTTAACTGAAGCAATTAAATTAATGCCCTACACTAAACATTATATACGGGTCGTACATTTCAGGAGTTTCATCACATTTATCCCGAATTCGTTTTATGTCCCAGAAACGTAATAAAATAAAAAGTTTCTGGAAGTCATATCTGTAACATGAACGATAAAAATATTCAAATACGAAATTTAAGCTGAGCTAACCGTTTCAATTTTTATGCTTTAACACCGATCAATTTCATTCGTTTTAACTTTCGTTGATTTTTCCCCAAAATAAACAATTGCAGCTGATAATGACTTTGGTTCGAACGAAAAAAAAAACAAATCATTACCTACCTACCATTCAAGTCTAATTTCGGACGAAAACATAAAACATTACATTCGTTCACAGTCCGCATTGTAATATCGTTTCCCCCCGGTTGCCCCGGTTACTGTTTAACATTTTCCTTGTACACAGGAAAACACGCTTCAGAAAGGAAAGCACAGCTACTTTTTCCGTCGTCTCTGCTGATACACTGTACACGGAAAGCATGGGAGTGGAGAAGTGGAGCTTTTGTCGGCGGACGGGTACCCGTACCCGTGAGAAGAAAATTGAATTAATTACCCAGAAAAAATCCATTCAGAACAGTTTTGTTTTGTCGCAGAGCACAAATCTTGTACCTTTGCCATAACTCTTTTGCTTACAGTATATTGTTTGTTGAGAATACCATCCAAAAATATACCTACATCTAAATTAGTTTGGGGTAAATGAAATAACAAGCCTGATGATGTTACGAAAAACATTCTGATCGCTTTTCAAATTCAAATTTCTTCTTTATTTTACAGCAAAAAGTAAAATTTACAAAATGGGTGAGTAACAGTTAATCTCACCTAATTATTAATAGCTTAACTACAATTTATTTATTTATTCACTTTGTTAATGGGGCTTTCAACCGGTAGGTTGAAATATTTGTTCTAGCATACATAACATAAAACGAATCCAATAGAAAACTTCAATTAGGTAGTCGTGTCCAATAGAATATACTAAAAAGTTACGCTCATGGCGTTTTATGAGAGGAAAATTTAGCACTCATTAGTGATGTTTATTTTCATTACCTCAAGCCAACTGCAAAGCGTGGGAAATTAAATTTCCCAAATGCTATCATAATTATTTTGCCAAATCCATAGTTCATACCATAATAAATCCTCGGGATCTGTTCCACTGCATTTCCATCAGAAATCCGTTCAGCTGCGCTCTCCCAGGGATAAAGTTTGCTTCGGGTACTAATTAGAGAAACATACAAAGCGTCCGGGCGTTCGGGATGGCTTACTTATCTCACCCGATGCTCAACCCCCTTTGCCACCGGTGCGTGCTAGCGAAATAATCCTTTCGTCAACGTTGTTGAAAAGAGCCACGTTTGTTTCGTTTGCTTCAGGCACAATACTGCCACGTTTGATTACCACAACCCGGTTGAAGTGAGCAAAATCTGTCGTGAGCACATCATCAGCACACGGTTTTCAATCTGCTGCCGGTATCATGCCACATACGGTTTGATGTGAAGGCCTTATCCTATATCTACTAAATTGCACAAACAATGAACGATGCTTTTAAATTTGCTTAAAATCACAGCACCAACAGCGCGGCAGAATCGCTATCATGTGACACTCTCAAGCTTATCCTCTTCGAAACGGCGCACCAAACTGTGAAACGTTCGTTTTTGCTATCTTGTTTTCACAGTTTTTTTTTTGTAAAAATAACAATCACACGCTATCGTTATTTAACCGGAAAAACAGCTGCCCCACGCTACACGTTCGGTTCGGCCACTTACCATTCACTGGTTTGAAAAGTTTTTTTTGCCCCACCACTGCGCTACTGTCCAGCAATGTGATTTTTCTATTCACTAATCCTTTTCTACTTTCATCACCTCGAGGTTAAGATACTAATCCATCACAGGGGCATCACTTGACCCACTTGTTTTACAGCTTTTCCCACCGGATGCTGTTGCGGGTGTACGGCATCCTCTTCGCAAGTTTGTTCAACTTCTCCGGGATTTGTTCCGGCTCTCGCTGAGCATTAACGGCACCAACCAACAGTGACGAGTGTCTGTAAATCACTAATCCACAATAACAAACAACTGGCGGAAAATCTTCCACCCACCGAAGTTTGAGATTTCGTCTGAGACCTCCTAAGATAGCAAGCATCCAATCTAGTCGGGTAAACCGAGCGCGCCAACAGCCGGCAAACGACTGATGGCAGAGCGAATGCACAATTTCGGCTAACAGAACAGAGTAGCGGAAAACTCTAGCGAGCGGTTCTAGTACTACGGTACGGTGTGACATTCTTCTGCCGCCATGTTGCATGACATGTTGATGGGATATTCTCTATTTCTAGACTAAACAGATCGCTGAGCTGAAGGGACATTGACCTGAATATACAGAATTAGAATACAATTCGTTTTGATCCCTAGTTTATTTCCGTTCCATATTTCTTGTTGATGGTCCGCGATCATACATCGTGGATTTGAGATAATTCAACAGTTGAGCCAACTCATGGATGGATAATCCGGCATTTTCATTTGATGCAAACGCCTTGATGCATACAAATTAAGCTTATCCTGACAACAAATACTTACTATGACTTTTAATTAGTTTGTGGATGCAAAGTTTTAAAATTATAACATGTGGAACACATTAAATAACACCCAGCTGAAAATTCAGTCCTGTGACATTCCGTATAATGTCAGCTGCTATTTTTATTTCCACTTGAAACGGCGGAACTCCCTAATGGATTTCTAATTGAGCTCCCAATAAATTAAAAGATCGTCCCAACTTCGATTATCACACTCCATTCGAATGCACTGTAAGGAATTGAAATAAGCCCTTACACAACCATATTTTTCGTTACAAAAAAAAACACTCTGAATGACTAAAAGAATGGTCTATAAATAATACTTATTTGGCAACGTTCGTCGTCTGGCGTCGTCTGTTGCCTGTTAGAGGAGTGAGGCCATTGACCAAATCCGTTTCGTCTCGGCGGAGCGCAAGAAAATGCACATGCTGCGACGTAATGTTCGTCGGTTCAATGCATCGGAATAAACGCAAGCTTCATGTTCGTGACAGTTATCAGCCGAGTGTGGTTAATTTATGTCACTGGACCGCTCTGTACCTACCACAGTGGAGTAAAATTTACTCGGGATTGTAAAAATATCGGTCACAGAACAAACTTTAACAGTCTCACAAATAACGAAATAAATATCGGACATTTGAAATGGGAATATCAAACGCAAATTTTGTTCACATGCGTGCCTCTTAAACACTGGCGTGCCCAGATGGAAATAAAAGGTGGGGCACCGACCAACGTTACAAAGCCAAGCTTGAAGAAATCATATAATCGCAGAAGAGCGGAATTATTCTTTTACTTATTCTTCCACTTATCGCAAAATCCCGGCAGAATATGTTAAAAACTTCGAACTTGCAAGACCAAAAACGGAATATGAAATAGCACTTAAACTGGATCTGAAGTTACACTTTATATTAGACTTGAAATTGAAGTTGAAAGTGGACTTGAAACATTTCTTGAAATTCGCATGAAATTGAACTCAAATTGGACCAATTTACTTTGCTTGGTTCTTCTGTTCTACTGGTATCGACCTCTCCAAGGCGTTCGATAAAGTTCCACATTTGCTAGCAGATGAGAAAATTGATGGATATGCCACTTATTTAACTGGTCGCACTGCTTTCATAAATATACAAGAAGCTAAATCATATTGTTTTCCTATACCATGTAGAGTTCCTCAAGGCAGTATTCTGACACATTTGTTATGGAATTGACGCTGTGGTACGACATGAATTTGGCTAAATGGACTAAAGGGAGTTAAATTGGAACTGGAATTGGACTTGAGACTGACCGAATCTATTTTACGCAATTTCAGGTTAATTATTATGGCGACATCCATTTAGTACATCACGCAGCTTATAAGTCATCGATTCACGGATTTTCAAGATGATCATCTCCTTCATGATATACTTCAGAAGTCGCTGATGTATTGTCGATTAATGTTTTGCGCAAATCCACATCATTTACATCAAATTCGTCTGATTTAGTTGAAAAAATCAGGACGTCCTGCTAACGTCTTGCTGCTTTTCTGACGGGTTTTATCATTTTGTGTATTTTTTGCAATCGTTCAACGTTACCTTAGATGCGAAATATAATCAGCAAGTAGCATAAACTCTATCCATCAGGCTGCTTTTGAGTGAAGGGAAGTATAGGTTATACGTTATACGGAAGAACCTTAAAACCAGCCGTGGAACTTCGATATGTGTTTATGTTAATCTTTTATAGGCAGAATCTTTTATATTTTATTTTATGTTATCTTTTATAGGCAGAACAGTACTCAAGAAGCTCTTCAGTGGTGTACAGCATATTCTGTAAAGCCTTAATGGAGAGTTCATACTAGAAAAATAAATAAGTCCTGTTCACACATATATGTTGAAAATAGAAAGTTGTCATTCAAAAAATTTTACTATTTGTTTTAAAATCCATCAGTACGTTTCTCATTACTCATTACTCATTAATACTGTCACAGCCACAATAAAGGATTCCTGGAAATAATTTAAATTATTTCTTAACATAGAAATATTTCAAACTATTTTCTTGTCAGTATTGACATTTGTAAAATATCTCCGATATATCACAAAAATCAAATCGGCCAGGCCAACTGTGAGGTATTGCCGCAAAGACGATTCTGTGAAATGAATCTTATGTGAATAATTTATTCATACATAAATACATTTCTGAATCAACAGGGGAGGAAGAAACAGGGACGTCTCGTATCAACCGTTTCTGTTCAATTTTTATTGCTTAGTTTTAATGCTCGTTGGGAGTATTCAACTAGTAAAGATTAAATAATACACCGGACCCTCGGGGATGAACTTATGTCATTTCGACCATAAGCCAGGCTGCAATAGGCCAAGGTTATAGCGCCTTATTTCGCTCTCTGAAAATAGATAAGACGCACCAGCTATCGTAGTGTTAGAATAGAAAAAGATATAAAAATAGCAAAATAATTGATCAATAAACCAGCGTAAACGAAAAAATGATGAGAGCGCATTCATACTAAAGCTTAATTAATAAAATATGCATATAACTGATTATTAATATATCGACATAATAATTTAATAATTATTCAAAATTGATACAAAACCAAATTAGCGAAAGAAAAAAAGTAAAATAAATTAATTTAACACCAATTTTCAATAAATCAGATTAAAGAATTGTAAAATCCACTATTCTACGTTTAGCATAGAGAAAATCATAGTTATGATAAATAAGTAAAATACGAAACGATCTCACCGGCATGCAATTGCAAAATGTTCTCTTGCCCGTTCCATCAGTACAATGAGGTTTGTAAATTTGCTGCCATCCTGCTGTCAGGTTGGAAGGAACACGAGTTATATAGCAGGGAAGAATCTTCGACTCCGTGGTTGTCGGCGAACGTCGCCGCCAGGAGCTCCGGGTTCGGGAGAGTTTGATTTTCCTTAAGTCGTAATTTTTAAGAAAAAAATTGACTGCGAAAACTTTTGCTGCCGACCACACGCGTTACTTCCGGAATGTGACGATTTTCGCAACATTGCAAACTCGTTAGCAACTCCTTGCTTGGATGGTAAATGGCTGAATAATGCGCTCCAGAACCACCGAGAGGTTCCACAGCCTCTTATTCAGCAACTCCTATCTCGACCTCCTCGTGGACGACCATCCGGGATACGTTCCTTAGTGGAAATCGGACAACCGGTGGAAACTAGGGTCGTATGCGGACAGAGAAGGGGGCACTAATGCGAAAGCTGAAGTGTAAACTCTCCGCCTGCAGGACGGTTATCTTGACTCCCATGAACCAAAGCAGAGGGTCCAAAGCCCCTAAAGGAGATGGTTGTAATAGCTGTTATCTATGGCTATTACGTAAAAATTTGAATGGATAAACCCCTAATCCAAGGTGTGACGCGACCCGTGCCGAGGGATGAATGGTGGAGGGGGTTCTATAAATTCTCTCGCCGCAACGGAGCCTGTGGAGTACCAGGGCGCCCTCCACAGCAATTTGCCCTTGCTGCATCAAGCCGGTCACTGATGCAGTGGACGATTTCTTACCGTGCAAGCTCTCTCTGCCGAAAAACAAAGAAACGAATGAGGCGGAGAGGAGAGTAGTGGAGGAGCAGGACTTGAACGATGCGCTAGCAGAGGTTCAGTCCTGATCCTCGTCTATCCTCAACACGTCGACTCGTTGTGAGTCGACAAACGAATATGTGGCTCCAACTCTCTACTCACGGGTCGAGATTCACTCTGCCTGATCTTAGACTGTGTGCTGGAGGGTGGGCTGAAACAAAAGGAGAGCCGAACAGTTATGGCCAGTAGGATGGCTGTACAATCGCTCAAACAATCTATAAAAGAATATATAACGTCTAGTATCCACCCCTAGGTTACTCAAAAGTTGCTGAGTCTCAATAAGAGAGATCTCAGCAAGCTTACCGGTCTTGTGACAGGACATTTTCCGAGTAAATATCATTTTCGGAATCTCAGTTTCATACAAGATGATATTTAACTTCGGAACACTTGCTCTGCTATCGTGGAGCACAAATAGTACGCAGACTGCAGTATCTCAAAACGGGGAGATCTGATTGGCGTCGCCGATCAGGATACTAGGTTCATAAACCTAGTCATCCCTGACTGGCACATGTCTCGCTCCAGCTACCAGCCTGTCACTTCCTCAATAAGTGATAGGTAAGCTTGAAGCGTATAGTATAATAATAAAACGGGGCATACCACAATAGTTCAAAATAATGGACGCAGTGGTAAGAGTACCCAACAGAGGAGAGAACTCCTTCAAGATCCAAACAAAGTTCCGCGTCCGAGCCTCACGTTCAAAAGGCAAGCCGATCACTCACTCACTCAAAACTTATCCATTTAACACTAATCACATTGCGGTGCATGGTTAAATAAGTATTTTTTTTTAAATTTTAGGAGCGAAAAATTCGTGACGCGAAAAATTATTTTTCGACCATTCGCGGTCACAGTTTTCTTGTTTTAAAATCCATCAGTACGTTTTATAGAAAACTTCAAAGGTTGTATCTTAAAATGAAAGCTAAATTATAATTCCCCGAATGATACCAGCCGTGAGATTCAGAGGCGTATTGTCAGCGGAAGTCGTGCGTATTGTCCACAAGCAATTGCGGTCGAGCAGACTAAAGGCCCAGACACAATGCATACGGATTTTACTACGTTGCGGATATTTGACAGAAAACCCATGGAAAAACTGTCAAATTGCCGCAACGTAGCAAAATCCGGTAGGAACAAGACGACCAGGAGCGCAGCGAGCAAGATGGTTAGACCAGGTGGAGTGAGATCTGGTGGAGAGTACTCGGTGTCCGAGGAATTGGAGAGCGGTAGCTCTCAACCGAGTTACATGGAGAAACTTTGTACAACAAGCTTTGTCTTAGGACGGCAAGCCACCTAAGTAAGTAAGTAATAATTCCCCGAATAAATTTTTCATTTGAAATTTTTCCATGTGACGTCACATAACTTCATCCCCTCCCCCCCCCTACGTCACAAATCGTCACGATTAGGTCAACCCCCCTCCCCCGTATAAGCCTGACGTACTTCATGGATGGCCCCTGACGTGGACAAATGGAACATTAACATTAATTTCAATTTAAAGTCAAGTTTAAAATATGATTTCAAATCCGATTTCTAGTAACATTTGAATTCCCATTTCTAGTCTAATTCCTACGTAATTCCAAGTCCAATTTAAATGCAATTTACGTCCAATTTCAATTCCAATTTTAAGTTCAATTTCAAGCATAATTTAAAAACTATGGAATTGATCCAATTTTGACTTTAATTTTAAATCCGATGTTAAGTCCAACTTCAAGTCTTTTTCAATTCCAATTTCGAGTAAAATTTCAAGTCCAATTTCAAAACAAAACTTCAAATTCCTTTTTAAACTCAATTTCACGTCTAATTCAAGTAAAACTACCAGTCCTAATTACTCTAAAATTAAGTCAAACCTAAATTAGTCCTAATTCAAGTCTAATTTAATGCCCTTGACATAGGTCCAATTTCAACTCTAATTTCTAGTCCAGTTCCAAGACTAACATCTAAATCCACTTCAACTTCGATATTAAATCCAATTGCACTCTAAAGTCCGGAGTTTTCAATAGATTTGCCATTCTACTACTCGATTACTCGAACTTCCAAGCCAAAACATTCTTCTGAAAGGTTGAGTACCCCATCTTTTGTCTGGGCACGGTAGGGCTAGGGCAACTCATGATTTTTCTTTAGGAAAATATTGTATGTTACCTGATATATTCGAAAAATATCAGCCATTTCAAACCAACTCCATTTCCGACAACGTCGTCTACAAACAAAAACTTGCCAGTTTGCAAACTAGTATGCAAAGTACGCCAACAAAAATAGTTCCTACTCATTCGGTATTTCCATCGAAAATCGATCACTTGAGCATCTCACTGCGTTCACATAACGCTTATAAATTTGCCAACTCAAGTTGAAAAGTTTTCCTTGAGTGGCTCGAAACTGGCGTAAGGTTACTGCTTCTTTCTTATTCGGCAGTTAGAATAAATTGGTTTTCTTATCAATAGCATTAACTATAAAGATGCAACTGTGAAAAACAGGTCCATAAAGTTCTACCAATCTCCTCCCCCACTTTAGAACAAAAGCAAGAAGTTCGTGCTCAGTGCTATCCTATGCTGGCAGAAGTAAAGACAGGTTCTTTAACATAAAAGAGTGCACTTGACCGCACAACGGCAACATCCCAGTCATCATGAACTCTACTGCCGTCACTTGTTGTGACTTACTGACTTATGCATGCATTTTTTATTTTGAAAATCTTCAAACGGGGTGGAATACCCCGCGGTAATATTTGGTCGCATTGTCCTGTTATTTCTTGATTCCGTCTTGAAAACCTGATGTTATTCATAACGGCACTAAATCCAATCGTACTTTATATTACCTGACCTAATTGACGCACCGAAAAAGATGAGTTTCCATGCGAATGACGAATTTCTATGAGGGCAAAATGACGAAGTATTCCACCGATACGTGACATTTCGCGAATGCAACGGCACAGAATGCAATGGAGAGATGCTGGATTTTTAATTAATGCATTCGGTGGAACTATTCATTTCATTGATAGCCGTAGGGTGTTTCGTTTCGAATCGAATACAGTTCGTGCCCGAAATGTTGAAATGGCTCTAATGGTAGTTTTTTTTATTTATTTCAAATCAAATCTCTTTTCGGTGCGTTCTCTTTGCAGAACGGATTTATTAATTGTTGCATCACATATATGGTATAACGTGTACACCAATATGTGATCAGAAACGTTTCTATTGATTCATTTTAGATTCTACCTACTGAATGTTTATTCAAATGCAGTGGAATTTTGACGGTTTATGATAATAGCATTTCGACATACTTTTGGAAAGTAAAAACGATACTGCGTGATGAATTTGGTCTGCCATCTGGTTTGGAATTAGTGATAATCCATTAAAAGAGTTTGATGCTGCTCTTCACATTTGCATTTCACTAAAAACAATTCCGTTTGCAGTGGCTTTGGATGAAACTGCAAAATTCAAACGACAAAAACTAACTATATCTATTACCTTAAAACTATTGTAAATTAATCTTACAAAGGTTTTCGAGTTACAAAAAGCTGGATTTATCCGGGAAGGTACCAACCGGTTGCAGAAAAAAATAGTTCCTACTTCAAGCACAGAAAGCCGTAAGTTGACATGCCTCTGTGTAAGGAAAAACGAAGAACTTTTAAATTGATGTTCCCTCGAAGGTAAACCGGAGAGAAACTTCCCAAATCGTTAATGCCAGCGATAGCAGATGGTATATAGTCGAACAAGGGTCAAGAGAGGAGAAAGTTTAGCAAGGTCAAATGATTGTTAAAGGATGTAACCGGTAAATTATATCAACTGAGTTTGAATGTTCGTAAACTACATGAAAAATGTAAAAGATTCTCTCTTATTCAAAGTTTTTTATAAAAGGACTTGAATTAACATAGTTTGAAAGTTCACACTACACAAAAAGAAGTAGAAGACCCATAGGAACCACTAATTCAGATCTCTGAATTTTAGGTTGATATACAAAAAAATGAAACAACTATAAAATTATGTTCCATGTTAAAATATGGCTCAAAATAACCATTTTATTGCAGTTCATTATTCACGTTAGTAATAGCTCAAGCTCGCAGGTTCTTTCTTTCTTTTTCCGAAATACTTTTGCAAAGTTTCGCGATAGATCAATTTGTTTCAAACCATCCCGGGATGTTAGTTCCATTTGTCGTGCATGTTCTCTGAGCAAAAAGTCCTCGCGTAGTCGAGCAAACTTGCGTTCATAGAACGATTCCAGGTTGAACGAATCCAACTCATACCCAGTCTGAGTTGCCACACATGCCTTTGGAGTGTCATCAGCCGTTGATTTACGCAACGTAAAAATCTGATTCCTTATACACTGCACAGCCGATTTGATCCAGTCAACATCCGCTGGTTGTAAATTGTCATTCAAAGAAATTTCCACATCCGAGAACTCGATTAATTGAGGAAGTTTTTGCGTAAGCAAATGCTTCAGTTCCACCTTCAAGATTTCGTGATATTCTAATTGAGAGCGTAAATTTGACATCATTTCTGTGAGTTGTTCTATCTCGTTACTGAAACGTTGTATAACTACACTATCATTTCTATCACTTCGAATCGAGTATAAATCCTCCTCGACGCGAAGATTTAATGTTTCGGCATCACAGAGCAAATCCTTCACATTCGCCAAAATATCAACCAACTCCGTCTGAGATGATCCTTCTGTTTTTATACTAAAATTATCAACTGATCGTCCAATTTCCGACACTAAAACACCGAGCGGCTGATCGACTTTTTTCACGAAAATGAAAGGATAATTCAAATTATTATCCGCCAGTTGTTCGAGCAGCAAACTGGCAAGTCTATTTCGTTCTAACTTTTCCTCCGGTTGTGCTTCGCTGAACCGTTGAATCCATTTGATACAAATTGCTACCTCAGTCGAATCGGAAAGGTTCAAAATCTGACTTTTTAGAAGGTACAGCAACTTCCGGTACTTTCCGTCCAATTGAATGTCATCATCGGCAGCAGCTAAGCGGCGCATTACGAAAACAAAAACGCGGTACAAAATAAAGCGATTGACTAACGTCGGATTTTCATCCGTCACTTGCTTTAGTCAGAAGGCTACTGCGATGGCATCGGTTTTAGTATTCAGAAAGTCTGAAGGCTACTGCGATGGCATCGGTTTTAGTATTCAGAAAGTCTGATTTTCTGAAATTTGATCCCGAAAACTGAACATTAAATGAAAATATATTCACTGCATTCTGTTTGTCTGTCAGAACACAAAGAACACATTTTGAAATTCAAAATGTCAATGACGTCTGTATAAACTAATTTCAAAGAGATTAACATTATTGGAGAGTTGAGTAAATTCCCAAATTTCTAACAAATGGCTGCCTCTGGTATCACGGACTCTCACAGATTTATTTCAAAACAAGAAAAAATTCCAAGATGTAATCGGGTAGTCCAGAGAATTTAATTTATTCCCAGTGTATTCGGCGATAAATAAATTAGGTAAAATTATATTCAGCTTAAAGTTTAATTCAAGGCTATTTTCCAATTCAATTCCAAGACTCTTTTTAAGTAAAATTTCAGGATCAATTTTACGCCCCTTTGAAACTCCGATTTTAAATCCAAAAGTTCAATTCTATGTCAGTCTTCAAGCTCAATCTTATGTAACAGGTGACAGGTATTTCAATTTCAAGTACAATTTTATGTCCAATTTCAACTCCGCTTTCAAGCCCACTTTATGCTCAATTTAAAACCAATTTCAAATGTAATTCAAGTCCAATTTCAGTCTTCTTTCAAGTCCACTTTATTATCCAACTTTGACTTCGACTTCAAGTCCGATTTCAAGTCTACTTTCGAGTTTAATTTTAAGTCTAGCTTTTACTTCAATTAAAGGCCAATCTAAAGCGAGTTTCGAATAAAATTTAAAATTTTATTTGAAGTGTGTTTACACGCCTAATTTCAAGTAATCTTTCATGTCAAATTTAATGTTCAACTTCTTGTCCGAGTTGAAGTCTGCTTTCAAGTTCAATTTAATTCCGATTGTTAATTTTGATTTCTGTCTTTTTCTTGATTTTTGTTGGCTTTTTAGCTTTTGAATTTTAACCTTCGAACGTGAACTTTCGCATTTCGACTTTTGCGTTTTTACTTTTGAGTAAAATTTCGACTTATAACTCTTGGGTTTTAATTTTCGACTTTTGATTGACGTTAAACTTTTGGTTTACAAATTTTGATATTTGAGTTTCGACTTTTGACTGTTTACTTTAGTCTTTTAAATTTACTTTGACGTATAACTTTTGACACCTGATTTTCGCTGTAGTCTTTTGACTTTAGACTTGCCTTTGGCTTGAATTTTGACCTTGAATTTTGACAATCAGACTTTTAGCATTTGAGTTCTGACTTTTGACTTTTGATTTTTCACGTTGGACTTTAGACTTTGGATTTTTGACTTTTGACTTTTGACTTTTTACTTTTTACTTTTTACTTTTTACTTTTTACTTTTTACTTTTTACTTTTTACTTTTTACTTTTTACTTTTTACTTTTTACTTTTTACTTTTTACTTTTTACTTTTTACTTTTTACTTTTTACTTTTTACTTTTTACTTTTTACTTTTTACTTTTTACTTTTTACTTTTTACTTTTTACTTTTTACTTTTTACTTTTTACTTTTTACTTTTTACTTTTTACTTTTTACTTTTTACTTTTTACTTTTTACTTTTTACTTTTTACTTTTTACTTTTTACTTTTTACTTTTTACTTTTTACTTTTTACTTTTTACTTTTTACTTTTTACTTTTTACTTTTTACTTTTTACTTTTTACTTTTTACTTTTTACTTTTTACTTTTTACTTTTTACTTTTTACTTTTTACTTTTTACTTTTTACTTTTTACTTTTTACTTTTTACTTTTTACTTTTTACTTTTTACTTTTTACTTTTTACTTTTTACTTTTTACTTTTTACTTTTTACTTTTTACTTTTTACTTTTTACTTTTTACTTTTTACTTTTTACTTTTTACTTTTTACTTTTTACTTTTTACTTTTTACTTTTTACTTTTTACTTTTTACTTTTTACTTTTTACTTTTTACTTTTTACTTTTTACTTTTTACTTTTTACTTTTTACTTTTTACTTTTTACTTTTTACTTTTTACTTTTTACTTTTTACTTTTTACTTTTTACTTTTTACTTTTTACTTTTTACTTTTTACTTTTTACTTTTTACTTTTTACTTTTTACTTTTTATTTATTACTTTTATAAGCTGAGCGTTCACTTAAATAGATATTAAATTCTAATACACTTTGTAACCAACTTCCCAGAAATAGCACAATAGTGAGGTTATGTTGACGCATGCAATGACTTACTTCTGTACAAAAGTCAACATTTTTCGAGAGGGTACAATTGAAACAAGTTTCAAAGCAACAAAAAAAGTCATCGACAATAATTGGTGACATCAAAGACTTCCACCAAAATATGCTGTTAGTGCTAAAGATCTCTATGGTTATCTGTGATTATTTGTTTCGTCATCAGGAGAAGTTCCTTCACACAGCCTTCACAGCATTCAAGGCCTCTGCGAATTCCCATCATACAGAAAGAGGAAACATTACGACGAGTAAACATTTCTTTATTCATACTTGCGATATTTACTGTCAAAGAAAAGATTGCTTATTCTTCACTATGGCTAGACCGGGCAGGGAAATCAGCAAACATCGACAGATGATGAATATAACCTGTCCTAGACCCCTAGATGTGCTTCTGCTGACGTTGAAACTCATTACGTTGCCCTTTGAAAATGTGCGGCCATATAAATTTTAATGCACACTGAGGGTAGATAATATTTACCTGTCGTCGAGATGATAATTTTGCTGTACGGTAACTTACAACTATTCGCAAAGCTGTTGAAAGCTGCCAATTTGAATTAACGTTGTCGCTAAATGATGCATCATTTAGTTACTTCGTTATAAGAAAAATCCGCACGCAAATATTTTCTCACGCACGCAAATACTTTCAGTGGAGCTACAAAGTAAACAATAAATTAATGAAACGTGCTGAACGATCCTGTGGAACGATTTTGTGTGACATAAATCTGCTTTTGAAAATGGTTCAGCCTTCAAGCCGAAACAGAAACGGTTTAATGCGTAGCCATCAAACTATTTGCCAACAACCATTCCCAGATTGCGTGGCGGCCCGTACTACGTGATTATGTGATTAAAATTGTTACGAATCCGCTCTCATTTATATGCTTGATTGAACGGTACGGTTTTGTCGCATTGGTAAACAAGAGGCTAATCTAATTTGATGCCGAATGTTCCCGCTTCAATTGAGCCATTCATGCCGATTATCCTGTTTGGGAATTTGAAGAGCTCGTTCGCCAACAAAATGAAACCATTTTGATTTGATTTTCAATCATATTCTTCAGCTAAGCATACCTATCAAAATTTACAATTAGTTTAACTATTTGATATTGTCGGAAAAGTCTCGGAATTAATTGTCTGTTATTTGGAAATTTAATAACGATTTCCCAAATTAGTATAATAGTATTTTTCCTGCAGTAAATCAGTCTTCACGTAAGACTAATTTACGGCCAGTTACGTCTTCACCGGCGAAAAGTTTATTCCGCTCAATAAAATGCAGTAAGCAAACCGTAAATACAGAAGCTTAATTCCATTATCCGACAACTATTTCAAAACAAGCCCGCTAGAATGACGTGTTTTTGTATGACATAACCCCGATGCTCCAAACGCAAGCGGTGGCGAAAACAATGTCTCGAACCTGAAAAGGGCGCGCACTTAACTGTCGAAAATAATATGTAGGAGCGAAAAGCGTTTAGATTAGCGAACAGAATGCTGCTCCGCTGGCTGGCTGGCCCGGTGTCACCGTTGTCACACATTCACCGATCTAGACGACACTCGTTCAGCTAAGTGGATGAAAAAACTTATCGAAGCGTGATGATATTTTTGCCCTGGAACAGAATGGCACCGACCGGTTTCGAGGATACCGCATCGTCGTCGTCGTCGTCGTCGTCGTGAGGCGTAGTCAAACACAGTGTGTATTTCCGTATCCGTATGTGCATTTTCCATTTTCTTTTCTCGCCTTCCGGGTAACGGAGCAGGAGATTTTACCATAACGCCGGCAGAACGGCAGACTGAATAATAGAAACGTAAAGAAAACTTATGCATCCCAGATCGACATTGCATAAAACACACGGTAAATGTGCTGCCGGATAGGTTACGTATATAGCCGAACGATGATATCAACATATGCTGGTGCAATTCATCGCGTATTTTGGTTTGTAAAACCTAACCAATGTTGTCTCCGTGGGATTGACCTTCTGCTTCGACAGAGCTGCCGGTTCTTATCTAAGGGACAGGAGCATTTAAATTGGTATGTTATACGCTTGATAACAATAAAAAGACTGAATTGATTAACCTAAAACGAAGCCGCCTCACATCCCTGGTCTGGTCTAGGTTCAATCCTCCTTCAATTCCTAGGTTGTCGTCCCTGGGCAAGCTTCCCAGTTGGCCTCGAGGTACGATGCTGGCCCAACAAACCAGTTGTCTCATGTTCGAATCTCAGCTGTGAGAGGTTGTTAGAGTCAGTACACTCAAAAAAATCGTCACGTCGCATCCACGTGAAAAATCATGTACTTCTGTACAGCAACTTACGCGAGCTTCATGTACTGGTTAATGGGAAAATTTATACAGCTTACCGGGATCGCACGTAAACTGGTAAGTATGAGTGCGAGTTACCAACAATTCACGTGAATGTTACATGAAAAGTGTGATGGATGAGAATTACCTATGTTTTCACGTAAACTTGACGTGCTGATTGTTTTGAGTGTAGGATCGTAGCACTAGCCCCGAAATTGTCCTGTGTCCTCTAACAGCTGGCTGTAACGCCTGTCGAATAAGAACCGAAGTACCACCTAGGCTTTGCGTTACTCTGGGTCACACTTTCAATCACATAAAGACGTAAAATTGCTCTCGATAAACAATTGCAAAGGGCCAATCAACCAAATGTAAACAAACCGAGTGAGAGTTATTTTTTACTGGAGGAGCATTGGAAAACAAACTCCCACACGGTTTAGGTTTGGTTGATTAACCGTTTTCAGTTGTTTCAATTGTTGGCCCTTTTCGTAGCATTTTTCCCATCTTTCTAACGATGGTCTTAAAATGATAATCGGTTGATGCACACATGGCGAAAAAGGCAATTTTCGGATAAAATTCGATATGGCGACGAAATCTAACATGGTCAAAAGCTTCTAAAGCACCGTTCCTCTTCTTTGTCTTTTGTTAGTTGTTTCCCCTTTACCCATTTGTACCTTCTTCCCTTTTGTAAGAGACCGCCTTCCTCTTTTGTCTCAGGCTGAGTGCCCGGTCTTACTCGGGGTGGCTTTGTCTCACAGCCTCTTGTACATCTGTTGTAACGAAAATTCTCATAATGCAAGAAACAACACATTTTTTCTTCATTTGAATGTGTCTACTCCCTTTGTTAGCTTCCCCCTGTTGTCCCCCAGCTACTTGTAAATCTGTTTTCTTCTCGGTAATCCGTAAAAATCGACATAAAGCCTAACATTAAAAAAGAAGAAAACTTATCCAATTTAATTCTACTATGTATATTTTCTTCACGACAGATACGTATTTCGCCTACGACTTGCAGGCTTCCTCAGTGTCTATTTTCGAACTCTGTTCGCATTAAATTGGATAAGATTTCTTCTTTTTTACCTTTGTTATACTCTAACAAAGGTTTAAAAATTGGTCGAAAAACACGAAAATGATCCGAGGCCCGGAGGGCCAAGTCACATATACCAATCGATAGGGTTCGACGATTTGAGCAATGTCTGTGTGTGTGTGTGTGTATACACAATGTGTATGTATGTAATGATTTTTTCTATCGCCTGTTTCTCAGAGATGGCTGAACCGAATGGTTCGCTATTACTTTTGTTTGAAAGGTGTTATTGTCTAGTAGATCACTATTGAGTTGCTTCGTGATACGACGTTTCATTTAAAAGTTATAAGCAAAAATATGAAAAATACGTGACACGGGTTTCTTCGAAACTACATGACCGATTTCAACGATCTTAGTATCAAATGAAAGCCCTTATTAAAGGTAAATTGTTCAGGAATTGTTAATTGAAAACAAACAAGTAGTTTAAAAGTTAGCCTTAAAAAACCTGTTTTGACAAGGTAATAATTATCGCCTGTTTCTTAGAGATGGCCAAACCGATTTATGCGCTATTAGATTAGATAATATATCCTAATAGATCACTATTGAATGGTTTTTTGATTGGACGTTTAATTTGAAAGTTACGAGCAACCGTATACACCACACCTAAATTAACAAAAATTAATTCAGATTTTAACCAAGATAATTAACCCAATTTCAATTATTTTAATATCAAACGAGAGGTTTTGATACTACGAATATATATGCAAAATTTCATAAGAATTGGTTTTACCGGTTAAAATATATTAACCGTCGAACACTCGCGCCAACTTTTGTAACACAGTTACTCGCGCGCACAACAGCCCCAAACCAAAGAAAACGTGTGCACTAGAGTTTTGACTGGGAAAACTTGGTTTTAGGTTTATCGAACCTTTGGAAGAGTTTCTTGAAATTGAAAGCTCTATCGTCTGGTGGAATTTAAATTTTTATTAATCCCCCTAAAAGTGAAATAAAAAAAAATACTTTTCTTTAGTGTCAATATAACACATTGATGTGTTCTGCAAAGTTATAGAGCATATTATTACAAGAAATTTTGCTAAAGACAGTAACCTTCTATCTCTGCAGCGAAGATAGAAATATCTTATTTATTATATATGAATTTGTAAAATCAGTTTTTCTATTTTTGCTCTTTTTGTAATTGTTGTATGACTTTTTCATGTACTACAAAATTGTACAAATAGTAAAAATACACAACTTTGCTGAAAATAGTATACCTGTATGTTTGCTTGTTTAGGAACTGTAGAACTTTGATTATAAAGAATACCCTAATTTTGACTCCGAATTACTCGACTACCAGCAGACGGATACATTTTAAACATTGTACATTTGCTGATAGTTTTGCTGCATACATTTTCCAGACAATTTAAATTATTAATGCATTGAATAATTATGACGTTTTGCTCACAATAAGTTTGTTGAAGAATATACGTTAGTTAAACAACGATTTGTAACTTTACAACAATATGGCGTTGAAAAACCTACACGTGTTGTATAAAATACAACAGCGTGAGTTAATAAAAATTGATGAAAATTATTCAAGAAAACTCTATTGATGTGATTCAAATAGAATGGCATTACAGGAAACTATGCATAGTTCATAAACCTATAAACTAGACCTTTACTAGACAATGTATATGCTAAAGGATAAGATTTCCTCTTACAACTTACTTTTATTTGCACTTACTCAGATTAATAACAACTTACTTATCCTTACTCAGCAATTTCATGAAAAAAGGATCCATCGAAATTTAAAAGTGTTCCTATTTTGTTCAAATTTTGTAAACTTTTTCAATTTTCAAAAATTTTATGTAAACCAACACACTACGCAACGATAACCAATAGATGAATTATGTTCCGAAGACGTGTCGATTTCTATCTCAAATAGCAAGTAAGACCGTATAACAAAGGTTCCTTTCACCACTAGGTGGATTAAATCGGGTTTAATTTTAGGTTTCGTATTCTACTAAGACGCTCCAAAACTTCAGACATAAAGCCTGTTTTACGTTTTCGAAGCTCCCCCTTGTTAATGGCTACTCTTCCCCCTTTCCGAAATCCAGCCACTTGTATACAACTGCTATCGTTCCAAATGCAAAACAAACGCACCCTTAACCTATTTGAACCTTCTTCCCCCTGGTAAGAGACCATTTCCCTCTTTTGTCAACCCCCCTGCGATGATTCTAATATGTTAAAAAAAATCAGAGAGGTTGTTTACAAGACCATAATATCTTCAATCTGCGAAAAGTTTCAATTCTCATTTTGCACCTTTTTTATTTTCCTCTGGTGTACTGCAGCCTCCGCCAGATCGAAACTTTACCACAAGTTTATTTTTTGTATCACCGGCGGATGGCACTACTTTGCTTCGTCCAGCATCTGTAGAGCACACAGTATCCTGCAGATCTTCCATTTCTAGTATCCTATAATAGAACCTATGCAATTGGGCTTCGTCCATGAAGCGCACTTTTGCCCCGCTAGGCGCTTGACGGGGTTTGAGCAAATTATGCAAAAACGAAAGGTATTTTGTAAATTGTTCTCACCGCATTTTTAAAAGAAATATGTGAGTGATGTGAAACGCTGCTACAATTTTACACCAAGTAATATCCTCCTGTTGATATCGTATTTGCCGTATAAACAAATATTACCTCAAAACCGCTCTAAAATAACATTTGCGCATAACTCAGCAACCATGCTTTGTAAACAACAAATGTTTACGATAGATTCAAGCTGTCAAAGTAGTCACCCATCCATGCCAATGTAGTCAATTTACTCGAAATCTGTGCTGATAAATTATTGAATCGCACTTTTACCCCTCCTTGCTCTATAGAGTTTGTAGAGATTGCAAGTTGAGGTTTGCTTGTGCTGCAGGTTGAGAAATCCGAAGTCGATAATTTTTTACAGCTATTTATTCATTCCCATGATTGAAATCTACTAAATAAGTTAAAGTTGTTTGCAACATGTTTTGTACCTTACTGCCTTATACTGAGTTGACAGTCAAAGCATCACTACGGGTCCCTCCTGCCTTGTCTTGACCATCAATTTCAAAAGAAATTAATCTAAATCTAATGCTTGACTATGGAAACTATGTAAAGAATTGCCAGCAACTAACTGATGCAAAGCAGCAAATGAAACGTTCAAAACTATTCTCGGATAAGAGAGTCGCTGATTTTCCTCGTTTTGAGAATTCTGCGTCACGTCACATGCACAAATGGAAGACAACAGTTTCGAACCAATTCTCGCAGTATCTATATGGATCTGGCAAAACGAAAGGATGACCGCTCACTTTTCGACGACGTTTCATCTTCAGGACATCAATTTTTTGCTAATTTCAAACTTAAATGTTAAAGGCAGTTGAATGTAAGAGGTGGTTTTATACTTTAAGAAAATTGTTTACCTTCAGGACTTTACATTGGACTAGGTTTAATGCTGAAACGATATCATCGGTTGAAGAAGAGGGGTGGTTTTGCACTCTGAGGTACTTCCCAAGCACAGATATCAAATTGGTATAGGTTTAAGCGCCGTAAAGAATCTTCGACCTATTGGGACGGGGAGTTCTGTCACTTTTTTGCAAAAAAACACGTGCAAACTTTGATGGCGTCTTTTCTTCGACCAATCAGGATGCGAGGGTTTCTAGTTGGACAATGCTTCATTATTTTAAGTTTTTCAAGAGTGTTCACTTACGAAATAATAACGTTCTTCATTTGAGCCAATTCTTAGAAGATGTTTCAATCGATTGGTGCAAAAATATTTAAAATCGATCGGAAACCCGCTAAGCTATTAGCGTTAAAAACCTGACCACTTTTTGAGAAAGATGTTTTGGAATGACACCCTACCCAGCCAAACCTTGCGGTAAGACGTAGTCCTGCGTCAAAAACATAATTTTGACAAACGATGTTTGATGAAGAACCGGAGGGAGTTATACCGGAACATATATTCATAGTCACGTTCCGTATCCTCCTCCTTGTCAGCTCCTTCCTAGTCAGCTCCCCCTTCTGTCACGTAACTAGTTATGCATCGGTTGGCTCTATGAAAATTCCTATATCCCTTATATAACTCCCACTTTTCTAACAGTCACTTACACAACTGCAATCAATAAATGCAAGAGAAACGCAACCCCCTTTACTTATTTGGACCTCCACCTTGTGGGGGATCGCCCCCTGTTGTCAACCCCTCATTGCTGATTCCCTTATGTCAAGGAACATGTGTGGCAAGTTTTCAATAAAGAATTGTCCAGGCGTTTCGGAGTTAAGGCCTCCCTCCCCTGTTAGCGACCCCCCTTTGTCAACCCCCAATTCTTATTTCCCTTGTGTCAAGGAACATGTGTGCCAAGTTTGGTGGAGAACCATGCAGGCTTTTCGGAGTTCTGAGCTCCCCCCGCCTTTATTAGCCCTTTTTGTCAACCCCCCAGTTGTAAGTATGAGAAAGCTCACACTGCCCTGCTAGCTCACTCTATCTACTCAGGGTCGTAGCGTGTTCGGGGGACTCAGCACATTCGACTACTTACCGTCTCAATCAAGCAAAGCGGAACAACGAAAGAGTATTCAGAGGAAAAAAGGATCGGCTCTTTTAACTTAAAATCTAGAATTCCATTTTAACTCATTTTTATTCCGGAGTTTCTACATTCTCGTTGCGGTACCGATCACGACGCGTTGGGGCCCACCGATGACATGCAGGATGACGATAGGGAGAGAGGGTACGTACCACGACCGCACTACGGTCGAATTGCGGGGCCTAGAAGCGATGACAGGCCCGAACGATGGTCACAGATATAGTTCTTGCGTCTCCGACCATTTGAAACAGGCGTCCAGCGTCGGGAATCCTCCTCAGCCCAGAATGGGTAACAAACACTGCCTGCTAGCTGCCTTCGTGGCTTCCGATACTACGACCGTCGACTTCGTCTTCTCACGCCGTATTTGTTCGCCACTCACCACTACTCACAGCTGCAGCTACTGGCCAATTTTTCGCAGGACAACACAGCCTATTGCGGGGCTGCCTATCGGCGTAACCGGTAAAACTTTCTAATAGAACGTATCGTTGGGTCTTTTACTGCAGGATTGACGTACTCCCTGCTATCGTCCATCTGGTTCGAGCTCGACTGATCCCCTTTTCGGCCTATCCATCCTCCACCTTCCTTCATCCTCTATCTCCCTCTCGTCGACTATCTCCCTTCTCACTCCTCTAACCGGATACAGTGGGTTCGCTATCAAACTTTCTTTGCGTTTCAGATAGCCGAACCGGTTGAAAGCTCCCAGGGTTGTGTCTGGATCAAACGGTTTTTATTTGTTAGTACTTCCTTAAAGCTATGTTAAACAAAAAATAACAAATATTATAATAGCAAAACATTTAATAAACTAACAACAATAATATAGAGCCGATGATACAAAAACAATAATTTACAACTTAAGAACTAAACGCTAAACTGAAAAACTCCTTCATTGTACCGATCAATTTGAAAGTGATCGGTAACACAGTGCTAACTCTCTTATATCAAGGAATATGAGTGCCAATTTTGATGAAGAACCTTCAAGGCGTTTCACAGTTATGGCCAAAATGGATTCATTGGTGGTGCAAGGACGTGTAACCTACCTTTATTGGAAAATAGTCTTCTAAATTACTCTTCCAGTGCATAAAAACTGAAGTTGTGGTAGGTGTTGATTTTATATATGGCAACATCCTTAGGTATCCGGTACGGGGGGACTTCCCTCGTCGTGATGCGCAGAGTTAAAAACCGTATGCACTTACGGTATATCTACCTTAAACATCTCGCTATTTATTTAAAAACAATCACGCGTTCCGGACTACGCGTGTTTAGAAGGCACCGAACCGGAATGACAAACAAACCGCGGCGGTGAAAACACGCGCAACGAAGCTGTACAGGAAGTGGCACATAAATCGTTCTGCATTATGATGAATGATGAAACCCGCATCAAGGTCGACAGCCAAAAAATGCCGGGACACAAATATCAATCGAAATAGCAGCACAGAAGGTATGTCGTGGTCGTGATCTCTGCTGCTGCGATATTTCGAAATGATTTGTTGTCTTATATAATAAACCACGTCTAATCCTAAACACTTCCACTCACTAATCGCCATCCAATCTCTTACACGTCCTTGCATTTCTACCAAAACGATAAAATTCGTTCTAAACTCAAGAGCTCCACCACCAGTCTGGAAATACCGGGCTGTTGAATATCCAAGTGTCTCCAACCATTTTTATGACCAGTCTCAAGACATGTTGTCTGCAATATAAGCCAAGCAGTGCATACATATTATAATGAGATATACTTGTTGGTCTGTCTGTAGTGGCAACATAAACTGTCTGTGAAACGTGCGGTGGTCGCCCTTTACTCTTTTTAAGCACCACGGCCACGGACTGACTGAAGCAAGCAGTCCCTTATTCTGGCGCACCGGATACATGCATAAAATACTGTTCCGATGCACCCTGTCCGCCGGCTCTCTCGTGTACCTACATGCATTGGACACGTCCCAGCATAAAGTGAAACATGCAAGGCGCTAGCTTGGAGTCACGAATTTTACGACACATCAAAAATGTAGAGCGGAAAACTGCGATAAACGCATCGCTGCTCGCCTCATTAAGAGTTGCGCTGAAAATAAGCTTACAAATTTCGTTTCAAACAATTTAAGCAGATTTGTTTAACCCGTAATTATAATCATATTACATATCCAAATGTATTGAACAATGAAACAATAGTAAGAATCGTGAAAGTATGGTGAGCTTACACGGAAATGGAAAAGTGAAAACCCGAAACCCCATCGAAGTTCAATGCCAAAAGCATCATTTATTTTCGCGATGTATTGTGAAAATCAACTTTGCTTGCTTGCAAGCAAACGTACTGTATGGCAGGTAGGTACAACGCTATTTGACGATACCGACGAGAGGTGACTGCGGGGTCGACTGTAATCAAATGTCGCATTATAATCCCTGCGTATTGTTTGTCGCACCTGTGTCGTTTTTCACAGATGGAAGCTGTATAGCAATTCACTCAATTTCAATAGAGTGTGTGCATTCGAGTCAATGTTGCGTCGGCTGGCTCCGTGCCGGTTGGTTTGTAAGTTGTTTTCTCCGTTACAGAGGTAGGACTGGCATGGTAGGTACTGTTCTGTATGAGTTTCGTTTTTGTTCGACTCAAGCAAAACGGGAGAATAGGATTTTGTTCATTCAGCGCGAACTGCAGAGTCGAAAGCTTTCATGAGCGTGAAATCGTAATCAACGGGATGTGATGATGGCTGAAAATTGCATACGATGAGGGTTGTAAATTACAAAAGTTCGTCTGCGATGTGATGTGCGTGTTTAATGCCGCCAGTATAAATGTATGGAGGGGACTTTTCTCAGCAAAGCAAGTGGTTGTTAACAGATAACATTTATGTTCGTCCTTTATTCAGCAAAACGTGAACCTTCTCGACTGCGAGCAATTAGTGAACATTCACTGAACGCGACGCGAGCGATGTACCTAACGTTACAGCACACTGTAGGGCATAATTAAAAATAAAATTGACATCGGTGAACTCGTTAATTCGGAAATGATTGTTCTGATAGAGACAAAAAAATTGCTCTTAATAATAATGTCAAATTGTGTGATTCTGCACGTTCGATGCACAATTAATCGAGTGACAAAATTCTGACTTCGAGAAAAACGCATTCAAAGTTTGCTGCATTCTAAATCATCTTATAACTCTGGCTGTTTGCAACTTGAAGGTAGTCTGATTAGAGTAAAATGTTGCTTAGAAAATTTTTAATCGTTTGCTGTCATTAACTAATTTTTTAAAGTTTTGCGACTTGGTCTGGTCTTATTTAATATCGACCATATGATATCGCGAAAGGCAATCGAGTTGAGCAGGCGAGTCGAATCAAGCAATCGACTCAAGCAGTTGGGTCGAGCAGTCAAATCGAGCACTCAAATCAAGCAGTTCAATCAAGCAGCCCAGTCGAGCAGTTGAGTCGAACATTCGAGTCGAGTAGTCGAGTCGAGCAGTCGAGTCGAACAGTTGAATCGAGCAGTCCAATCGAACAGTTTATTCGAGCAATTGAGTCGAGTAATCCAGTCAAGCAGTTGATTCGAGCAGTCAGGTCAAGTGGCTAAGTCGAGCAGTCTAGCCGAGCCGTTGAATCAAGCTATTCAGTCGTCAGTTGAGTCGAGCTGTCAGGTCAAGCAGTTACATCGAGTAGTCTAGTTGAGCAGTTGAATCGAGCAATCTGGTTGAGCAGTTGAGTCGAGCAGCCGATTCGAATAGGCCAATCGAGTAGTTAAGTCAAGCAGTTGAGTCCAGTAGTTTAGTCGAGCAGTTAAGTCGAGTAGTCTAGTCGAGCAGTGGAATCAAGCAGTTGAATCGAGCAGTTGAGTCGAGTGTCGAATCGAACAGTGAAGTCAAGCAGTTGAGTCGAGCAGTCTAGTCGAGTAGTCGAATCGAACAGTCCAGTCGAGCAGTCCTATCGTGCAATTAAGTCGAGCAGTTGGGTCGTGTAGTAAGTCGAGCAGTCGGGTCGGGTAGTAAGTCGAACAAATGTGTCAAGGAGTCGAATCGAGTAGACGTCCTGTCAGAGTCCTGGTTTTCGGTACAGACATAAGCCTCTTATATAAATAGATACTCAACTTTCCAAAACTATATATAACATTGGGTCTCTGGTCTGCACTCCATGAAACATGCAAAAATAAGTATTTTCAGAATTTCGCTTCAATCCAATGTTTTGACGTAGAACTACGTCTTACTACAGGGTGTAATTCCATAATTCAGATTCTAGTTACCGTCACGAAAATATGGAGAATTTTGAACGCTAATACCTCTGCCAATTATGAATGAATTTTCATGATATAGATACCGATCGACTCATAACAAATGTAGCAATTACGTAGTTTCTATTATAATTTACTTTTTCATTCAACGAATGGCTAAAAATTAACAAAAAGTTTCAAGGTCAAATATCTCCATACATTTTTGTTGTGATCGCCTTGCTTTACAGGCAGGGACGACAGTTAAAGACACCATCCGTTTGCTGTGATGAACCATTAGGTTTCAAAATATATACAACTATGCCTCCTCCACAAAATTCACTTGTCTCACAGGACTCATCGCATCCCATCCCTTACTCACAACAAGCATCGCAATCATACCCTCTTCTCGGTTACCATGCAAGTGTGAACGAGTCCCAAAACATCACCGGGTCGGGAAAGGCACGGATAGAAATGATGTTATGGGAAAAAGGTTGCCCGCTAAGACGTTGAAGTTGGGTCAACTATCGGTTTTAGATCCCTTTCGGGAAATCGACACGTTCAAAGGCTCCGCTTTAGCCGTCAGGCTTTCTTTCTGTTCGCGACGGGTAACCGGCAAAGTTGCGCGCGAGTGTTATTTGTGGGCAAACTCTTAAAAACAATTTTTTGTCCTTAACTTATTCTGGTCAATTGTTACGTGTTCAGGAAGTTATTTGTCTTGCTAAAATCCATGTTTTAGTGGAACATCATTATACGTTATATTCTAAAATTTCTCGAGATATTGAGCTTTTACGGTAAAAAATAGTACTTCTTTGAACTCAAATATTTCTCAAGGTGATAATTGGTGGCAGATCAAACAGCTCACATATAAAAATACAATAAAAAACATATAAAAGCAAGTATAAGTTGTCCGTATCTGATTGTATTCTCAAAAGTTGCAGTTATTTTAAAAAGTGCTTTTTAAGAGCTTTTCACACACAAATCATTAGATGCCGACAACCATAAGAGATAGACAGTTACTACATTCGACAAAGTTACTTATTTTAGTATATTCTAACTTTTGTAAGGACATTGTATTTTTGGTACGCATTGAAAACTATCTTCTTTTATTTTCAATCTCCCTTATGTGTAGAAACATGACCATCCTAAGAACATAATTCATTAGTAAACTTGACATACTTCGAACAAAACTTTTTTTCGATTATATCAGTTTTCCAATTATATCAGCCTAAAATTCACGGAGGGGCTGATATAATCGGAACAATACTGTATTCTAATTATCAAGATGTTTAAGGTGAATATAATAATTCTTACATTTTCAGTATTCTTTTTTCCCTTTACAGAAACACTATCTTTGCACGGTAATCGTAAGGCATTCTTGCAACATGCCCTGATCATCGTATCCGTCCAGCTTTAGCCAACTTTAGAATACGGGGTTCGTCATAGAACTGTTCGAGTTCATGGTTTACCCTCCGTGTTCATTCTTAATAACTGGGGTTGTTTTATGGACTCCGCACTAAATCAAGGAGTGAGTGTACCAGTGAAAAGCAAAGGGCGCACAAACTGTACGGATCAGGAAACTCCTTAGCTAAGCGCATAATAAATTCCAAGTTGCGATTTGCTTTTGATATAATGTTGGAATAATGATTATGGAAGGTAAGCTTCGAATCCAGTTCCACTCCCGAATCTTTAACGCTAGCAACACGTTCAAGAAGAGTCCCTTCGATCCTATACGCGTAGATGATTGGGTTTACTAATTACTTCCCTGCGGAACGCTGGACTGACTGCAAACATTACTCGACTCGGTAACGCCCAGTCGTACCGAGAAGCTACGATTCGTTAAGTATGCTTGGAGCTATCAGAAAAATTTGTTAGATGCTTTAAATCGGTTCAGCTTATGGGCAGAATTTGATGGTCTATGTGATCGGAAGCTGCTTCAAGTTCAACAAACACTACATCAATTTTAGTACCATCCTCCAGACGGCGGAGATAGATTGAACAGAACTGTAATAAATTTTATAATATTTTGATGAACAAGGAATTGGCCTTTAATGAAACATAGGGAATCATTTGACCTTCAAACACAGGAGATGAGATCCGTACCCCACCGTGCCCAATCCTGCGCCTACCAGTCGAATATGCCTGCTACTGAACCCAAAAATTGAGCATGCTACAAAATAATGATTTCATTTTGGTTGTGATTTTACAATGGTTAATCAAACTCCTTTGTTCCATAATATAGCCACCAAAAATTGAATCAAACTTTGTTGTCTTATCAACCGGAATATTTTTGCTATCGCCAAGCCATGCTGTGGCATTCGAATAGCAGTCCAGAAATGAATCAAAATTAGTTTACTTTGCAAATCATTTTAAGCCATACAATTTGCGAAGCAGCAGAAAACACCCATAGCTATCTCATTGAAAATGACGAGAATGAATCTGGGTTGTGGAATCCCACTGCATGCACGTTTCTGGTCTCGGTCTGTCCCGCAGTTTGCTCCTTTTCTTCTCTCGCGCCATCACTGCACTGAGGTTGAAGCAGTTGATAACTGAATCATAAATATTACTTGTTGATCAGAAAGCTCCGCTTATTTGTACTGCACCGAGTCGCAGTCTACCGATGAACCGGTTGAGAAGTACGTGACAATCCTGTTTTCCCCCACTCAAGACTATCATCCATTTCACCCTATAAATAAACCACTTGTAGAGGTGCTGCTGCCGTATATGTGGGTGAAATATGTGCAGTTCATACACCGGATAGTCCCTTTTCACGGTAGCATAAGCATATTCAGTATTTACGCCTGCCAGGAAAAGCACCGAAACAAAAATTATGTTCTCTCTGGGCAAAGGAATTCCAGTCGAGTTGATTTATTTTCGTTCAGTGTACGTCGAAGGTACTGAGTTACAGCCATATTGCAGTAACGTTGCCTGAGAAGTGCTAACAATGAAACGTGTACACTTCAAACCGTAAAGAATTCCAATCAGATAGAGGTGTGAACGTCAGGAAACAGCGTGACATTATTCACCAAAAGTTACCATTCCATGGAAATATGGTAATATGGTCTGAGTGAGACGCTGCTGGTTTATAAGGATCATACATACAATCATACATGCAGTCAGGATGTTTCATAGCTACTTGAAAAATATGTTCGTCATAATTTTTCTTACAACAACCACTTTTGCTGAATATGTCTACGCTTGAAAAAATCTCATGTCCTTCGCTAAGCAATAATAACGCATAACTCATCTTAGCTAACTTCCTCGCCGTGGCCGTCCTTTATCTATAATTACCAAGAGACGCTCAACTGCAAACATTCAAAGTCCATCGTACACCGTAATTATCGCCGCGAACCGAGTAAGCAAATTAACGCCACCCAAACACAAACAAAAACAAGTGACGGAAATAATCCGTCAGTTCCTGGTTTAATGCGCTTCGACTACAACAGGACCCGCTAAGTAAATGTAAGCGCCACTGCGCCCGATAGCCGTCGAATCAGGCGAATTGTGACGCTTCACCGATTTCTCTGCATTTACGCTAGCCCCTTTGTGCAGATCCGCTTGTAACGATGGCGATTGCCGGTTTGCTACTAAAAGGTGTACTTTCCCGGCTTTATCTAGGGAGAAAAAAAATATTCGAGAGGCAACCCACTAAACCACCCCAAACCGTTCGTGCAAGTCGCCCCTATCTCGCGTGCTCGCGTCTCCCGATCTAGTACTACCCCGTCTAGGTAGGGAGAATGCCGCGTAAAAATGTCACATCGCACGCCGGATGTGTCGCTCGATTGTTGTCTGTTTATAGTTGTACCTCGTGCTGTGCTATGAATGAATTAAAAGCCGCTTCGGGAAAACTTGACCTTCCTACTGTTCAATTGGTACGATCTGGTAACTAATCGTGAATCGTTTTATTAACTAAGAACTAGCTAAGAAACAATTTTGTACTAAACTCTAGCAAATGAAAATTCCTTCATTCAGCCAGGTGAACAAGCGGCAAATTTTATTATATCCTTAGGTTATTATCTTATGTGTCAAATGAACACTAACCAATACACCGCGGTTGACCCCTATGTATGCATTAAAAAAATGGTCTAATTCTGGCTTTAGTTTTCAAAAGGTCGCATAAACCATGCAAGAAGGTTGATTATACGAACTTTTGAAGACTAAAGCCAAAATTTCTGATGGCGATGGAAAAAACCACAAATGACAATTCAAATGAAGAAATTTTCCCTAATTCCTACATTTGTTAAGCTTTCTACAAAAACGCCTCGACGCACTACCGGGTGACCTTACGGACGGCAGTTGGCGAATGTAAAGATTGATGGCGGCATGTTCTTCAGTTCTTTCGTGGCCTTGACGATCAGGTGCTTCTCCGTTTTGGCCACGAAATTATTAGAGTAGATCATCCGTTTGAAGTTCACGCAGATTCGGATTCGGACGGAGTGGTCGCTCATCCGGGAATGGTTTTACTGAATTCACCACGGCCACTCACAGCAGTATTGGTAATATCACGCCAGACTTGGCGCGGTTTGCGTCTGGGACGGAGTGGTTACCAATATTTGTATGCTCACAGATACAAAAGGTCAAATGGAAGAGACGGTTCTGGCATTCAAAGTCACGGTTCAAAACCATACGAAGGGTGTTATTAGAGTAGGGCATTGTTGATGATCGGGGAAAGTACGTTCCCGAATCTCAACTGTCAGATTCTTTAAAAAGCTCAGCTCCTATATTTAGGGATTTTTATTCTGTCGCAAGAGCAAACGACAGCAGGTCGTATTATAAGTTAAAAGTGTGTATGTATATAAAAATAAAGTGGTGTAACGTTAGTGAAATTTAGTGAAACGTGAAGTGAGTCTCGAGCAGTCAGTAGTGTAGACCACCCCTGAGGTCAAGGGTAAGTCTTGCATGCTCTTTTTAAGTTAAATAAACCCTAACTTATACGCCATTGCGACATGTGACCGATAAACCACCGAAACCATTGCTACGCGAGGCGAGCGTAGGTGGTCGTTGGTAGGACGATAAGGGATCGGTATTTGCTGAGCTATCTCACCTCGCGACCATGATACGGTCTGTACAAAGAACAGCCATTCGTAACACCAGCACGATAAGTAGTCTAGAATCTTATTACTCAAAACAGTTGATGTTTTGAAAGTAAACAATTTTGTTTATAAAGCGTAAAACCATCATTCATTTTCAATCGATTTTATTATTTGAACCTATATCGACTTGATGACCTGAAAGAAAACTGTTCTAGAAAAGAGCGCGATCATCCCTTCCTTTCAACCGGTCTGTCATATTGGTTTACTGCAAGAATTTATTCAAAACTAAAGCCTTTCCCGGTGGCCCTTTACGGACACGAATCATGGACGCTAAAGGAAGCTGATCGGCGGGTGCAAGGGGTTTTAGAGCGTAAAATTCTGCGATCTATACTTAAGTACCAATTGGTGGCAAAATGGAAAATGGAGTGTGGCACAGACACATAAATCACGAGCTGTACCAAATATACAAATATGCTGATATAGTGAAGGTAGCGGAATGTGGCAGGCTGCGGTGGGCTGGACACGTGGGCAGAATGCCCGACGAAAGAGTAGCCAAAACTATTTTCAGCAGACAACCAAGAAGAGGCCGTAGACTCCGAGGCAGACCCCGCACCCGGTGGGTACAGCTGGTGTTCGTAAGGATTGGAAAACGGCAGCCCAGGACCGGCGGTACTGGAGGACCATAATTCGTTCGGCGCAGGATCGGTAACGGACCGTTGCCACTAAAGCAAAGCAAGCAGTATTGATAGATAATCTTGAAGGGAATTTGTTTGCGTTCAATTATATGATAAAACTAATCAGCAGCCTTACCTTCATACTCAACTTTCCGACTCCCGTCACTAAATGTCACTATCCAGCATTTCTGCAATGTATTCCGCATTCTCACCATCAAATTCTTCTTCGTAACGAACACTCGGTGTATTACGAACGTAAGCGTCCAATTCTTCGATTTTAGAAGTACTGGCAAAACTCAATCCAACAGCTTCATTCATTTCATTATCCAATGTATTCTAAAAACACGGTAAAACTATGATCTTTATTGGGGTTGATGCGTATAAGATTTTCTAATAGATAGAAGTAGTACAGTGGAATTTCGAATTTGTCATGGTTCGATTTTGACATGCCTCGATTTTGGCAAAAAAGTATCCGTTTTTGGCAACACAAAATATTTATATCCAAAAATATGCTTAAATATCAGTCAGTTTCCACATTACATGCTTTAAATGACGAAAACATGATGCCCTCAGTGTGTTCATAAAAAAGTTTGCAGTTACGAACAATATTTTTATTGCCGTAGGACTACGTCTTACCGCAGGTTGCCAAAATCTCTTGGTGGATTTTTGAAGCAAAAAATGGTGGCAATCGTTGATTAATAATATGCAGTCATGTTCTAACGCATTTATATTTAATTTTTTCATTTCAAAAAAGGGTCTCGATTTTGGCAACATAGGTGACACGCCAAATTCGAAATCCTACTGTAGTAGTAGTAGTAGTAGTAGTAGTAGTAGTAGTAGTAGTGGTAGTAGTAGTAGTAGTAGTAGTAGTAGTAGTAGTAGTAGTAGTAGTAGTAGTAGTAGTAGTAGTAGTAGTAGTAGTAGTAGTAGTAGTAGTAGTAGTAGTAGTAGTAGTAGTAGTAGTAGTAGTAGTAGTAGTAGTAGTAGTAGTAGTAGTAGTAGTAGTAGTAGTAGTAGTAGTAGTAGTAGTAGTAGTAGTAGTAGTAGTAGTAGTAGTAGTAGTAGTAGTAGTAGTAGTAGTAGTAGTAGTAGTAGTAGTAGTAGTAGTAGTAGTAGTAGTAGTAGTAGTAGTAGTAGTAGTAGTAGTAGTAGTAGTAGTAGTAGTAGTAGTAGTAGTAGTAGTAGTAGTAGTAGTAGTAGTAGTAGTAGTAGTAGTAGTAGTAGTAGTAGTAGTAGTAGTAGTAGTAGTAGTAGTAGTAGTAGTAGTAGTAGTAGTAGTAGTAGTAGTAGTAGTAGTAGTAGTAGTAGTAGTAGTAGTAGTAGTAGTAGTAGTAGTAGTAGTAGTAGTAGTAGTAGTAGTAGTAGTAGTAGTAGTAGTAGTAGTAGTAGTAGTAGTAGTAGTAGTAGTAGTAGTAGTAGTAGTAGTAGTAGTAGTAGTAGTAGTAGTAGTAGTAGTAGTAGTAGTAGTAGTAGTAGTAGTAGTAGTAGTAGTAGTAGTAGTAGTAGTAGTAGTAGTAGTAGTAGTAGTAGTAGTAGTAGTAGTAGTAGTAGTAGTAGTAGTAGTAGTAGTAGTAGTAGTAGTAGTAGTAGTAGTAGTAGTAGTAGTAGTAGTAGTAGTAGTAGTAGTAGTAGTAGTAGTAGCCAATGCATGTAGGCAGAATTACAGTAGATCCAAATTTGATTATCAAGTGAATTTCACACTAATACTGTTACAGAAAGGCCAAAAGGGATTGGGCGGACCCACAAGCAGAGGCACTTGTGCGCATTCCGAGGTTATGAGAGTCGCCTTTCAGCATTAGGATCCTTCCATATAACAATCAATTTCGCTGTACCAACTTTAATCCACGTGATGATTTGTTTGTTTTGAATTGAGAAGTGCCATATTTGCTTCAGACCTTAAGGATTCAGGTTGGCAATCCACTCCATCATCCAGCCTTCCACATTTATGATATCAATGATAATTCTGTTAATAATATGATATTAAGATGACATGTGGTATATATGGGGAAAAATAGATAGTAGCAGTGCAGTATTAAAACTCGTTTTGGCCAAAGTTTTTACTATATAGCAGGAGATGCTTCATAAGCTAAAACGAAAAAAAAAAATAATTAAAATAACTTATATTAGACTTACCTATTAGCAAGGCCGTGTGGCTCCCCGTCTGCCCAAAACCGCGGTTTTGAGATCAGGCAGCTGGGAACCACCCAGCATTGCACCTCCTACCTTAGCTACGCAATAGAGCATTACCACGTATGGCCACGTGAAGGCGCTATGTAGGGGCTTGGGATGGCTAGAGCTATATTGGGAGCTCGATCCTCATTTGCCTTCCCCATTTCATACCCGTATTAGATTTTTCGATCGATAGACGCAAAAATATTGAAAATCGATTGGCAAACCACCGCTAAGCTATTAACGCTCAAAATCTTTAATTTTTTCGTGACGCTCGCCTTTCTCGATTTTTTGGAATGACACCCTATCCCAAACCTTGCCGTAAGACGAAGTCCTACGTCAAAAAATTAATTCGAAACATGATCAACCGTATGATTCTACGCACTTTGATGTATCTAATAACATTGAGAAACAAAATTTTTTATGTTTTTCTTCGGATACCCTTATAAAACGGTTTGATAGGTACAGTAAAATGGTTCATAAGCCAAGGCTCGTTTTAAAGAATTGCAAAATCAGCTGGAACAGGAGCATATCGTGTCTTCGAACCGAAATGTAATCTCGAATATCTTGAGAAAGCGAATACTGAACCACAGCTTCTAAACTTCAATCACGATATCTAGCACAGTATAAATGTTTTTATCTTTAACCCCATTGGTATGGTATGGTCCCAATTTATGGAACCCAAGGCAACTAAATGCACTACTGTCCTTTTTTTGATGGTATGTGATAGGCAGCAAATTGCGAATCTGCCACATTAAGCCTCGGAAGCAGAAAGTTGCTCTGTTTTCACCGGCAACTATGTAGGTACCTATGTAGATTCCTTTATAAACGGGAAAATTTCACTTCCACTTGAGTTTTCCTGCATTTTTCAAAAATCAAGTGGCGAAGAAAAGTTTTACCACGAGTGGCAGCATCTCTTAAGAGGATGTTAATAGTTGCTAGCAACGAATGTAACCGAGTCAAGCCGTTCCCCCGAAGCGGAAAATGAGTCCAATTAGATAGCCAAATGCAGCGCTGCGGGTACGAACTTGTGAAGGTTTTTTTCGATTGCGAACTTGAAGAAAGTGAAAATCCCGTGATATCTTATCGGCATTTTTTGGTTTTAAAATTGCCGTATATTTTACTGTAGTGCTTCGAACAACGGTGATTATAATACGTAACGGTCTCAACTAAACACACTGCTGACCTCGATTGAAACTATAACGAAAATACCATTTATTAAGATGAAGATGTTGTGAATGGCAATTTATGAGCGGAGAAGGGTTCTTTGCTCAAATTTGGATCCATAAAATAACGTCGTAAATTCGTGAGAACAATGTGCTTTCTCGTTTTCCGTTCCGGTCGTCGTCCGCGTCTGAAAAGATACGAAAAGTAAACTTCGCCGGATCCCATGAATCGGTCCCCTGCGATTAGGCGGTTGACAACTTAAGACGGCAAAGGACCTGTGTAAATTCATCGAAGCGCATGTGTGCCGTCAAATCGACGGAAATCGGTTAGTAAAATATTCAGTGGATTCTGTTTTGTATTTGTATCGTACGGCACACGACAGCAGCGGCTGACACCGGCAGACGGCAACGGAAGCGGCAACACTATTGCCATTTTACGGCATCGTCTTTACAACCCCGTTAATAATGTCGCAAGGTCTGGGAAGTAATTTGGAAAATTTGCGGACACCGATAGGCCGAGGGGGAAATGAGGATTGATTGTTGAGCATAGAGGCACGGGAAATTCTGGATGGTACCGGCGCAACACGTGTTGGAAAGTATTGGCATGCATGTTTCGTGAAAGAAATTTTACAAATATTTAATTTTACATTTCCCTCCCAACAGACTGTATATTTTTTTGGACGTTGGATACCAATTAAGTACCTCCCTTAAGAGAATGTTCACTTCCCAGCTTGACTGATATCGTCTCCCCCATCGATTAGATTTTCAATTTTAGATTTATCTAGCAGGTCTGGTAAATTCATTATAGTCCTAGATTATAGCTATTAGCATCTTTGTTTTAACGTTTTCATAGCCATCTCGTTGATTCGTAAATTCCGCTCTGGGTCAGCCTGGTTACCCAGGTATACGGGCCTAGTAGTCTATATTCCTTGCATTTATATTTTTTTAGTTTTATTCGAATATGCTAACAATACCAAACTAACTTCAATTGAAGATTCAAGTGGAATCGAATTCAACCTCACGATGGATTAAATCTCAGTTCCATATTTCCGATGCAAATCGGCAGAAAACTAATCAATCATAGCACAGCTGTACTTTCTCTCGTGTAACTTTTAGATCAAAGGAAAACTTCTCCTGTTCGCGGTAATTTGCTGTCGATTTTTATTGACCTGTGTGAAAGCTGCACTTTATTAGTTCTAGACAAATTAATAATTCATATTCCTATCGTCGAACAGCAAAAACTTTGTTGCTCGCTCGGTTCCGTGACGGTAATCCTGCAAACGCTACCCCCATCTGAAATCAGTTCCAGTATCCTGCAGGCCAGATGTGGTGATTAATAAAATGGTAGACAACCGTACCTACCTATAGTAAACTTTAGCTGTTAGCAAAATTTACTATTCATTTACAAAATTTCGGTGTCGATGCTCGGAGCAGCTGGGCTGAACATGGTAAAGCTCCGGTATCCGGTGTCACGTCGACTCGCCTTCACTATCACGTGCCGCGGCTGAGGCGCCTGATGTTGTGACAACTCGTTTTCATTTTCGTGACAGAATGCAACAGATATTGATGGCAACAGATTATGGGGTTCTTTAGGGTTGTTTTTTGCGTCATTTATGTAGGTCAAGTTCGTGAATGTTTTTATTCGATTTTTTTTCTGTTCAGCCCACGAAACTCGACTTTGTTTGATCGATAAGTATATCATTTTAAGGTAAAGTATTTGGATGTAAAGGCACGTTGTTCAGTGCCATCCCACAGGTTAGAAGTTGAAAGTAAAAGTAAGACGAATACCTGAAGCTAATCATGGAGGTAATGGAAGAAGGAAATCTCATGGACAGGATTCCGATTCTGCTCCAGCGAGACTTGCAATACTACGAGGTAAAGAAATTAGATTTTATTCACTACTAAATGATGTTACGTAACTTTTTTTCCACAAGGCCAACCAAAAGGTTCTGCAGGAAAACATCTGTCCTGGCGTAGTGGGTGGCAAGCTAGATTTCCCGCGCTCTGCCTCATTCGCATCGGTGAAGATCGTAGTTTGGCTAGAGGATGAGTATTTTGCGGCTTATCGGAAAAATTCCGGTTTGTTGCATCTGAGTGACGTACTGCAGGATCATTACGGCAAAGACACCGACGAAGCCGCTGGGTGCGGTGGTATAGTTAAGTCTTCGGATCCGGAGAAATTTGTCCTGTTAGTGGTCAAATCGGTGGACAATCTGCTGGAACATCTCCACACTTTGTCACAGGAAGCTCTGGATCATGCCGACCTAACTGTGCTGACGGCCACGATCGGCGCAGCTGCTTTAGTCAAAAATAGTCTATTTGTTTGGCTCGGATGCGTTACGAAGAACGTTTGTCCACCGAAAGGTGACGAGAAGGGTGGTTCACTAAAAATGAGCTACAAACAATATTCCGAGATGACGGAGGCTTTGGCTGAACGACTGCTCGATCTTCACTGCCGTTTGTTGACTCTTTATATTACCCAGGACTCCGATTGTTTACACTGGGAAAGTCAACATCCATTTTTCGAGTCAGAGCGTGGTTCTTACACCATTCAAATGTGGTGGCTTTATATGCAAGGTACAAAACAGGACTTGTGGAATTCCGTACCACCAACCATGGCACAGCGTGTCTTCGCCGGGATGCTAAATGAGACGCTCACCGTTCTAACCGTTCGTTATACTCAAACGGTTCCAAGTCGTGCTCGATCGATGCTTCTTTTGGTGGACATTTCCAATATCTTGCTCTGCGTTGGCGAGCTACTGCCGGCCATCTGTGAAAATGGTGAAGCCTTTGTTGGACTCAACATAACCAGCCAGAGCAAGATCATTCGAGACATCCACTCGAAGTGTCAGGAACTTTTCTGCTGCTTGTTATTGCGAGGTGTGCCTTTGGGCGTTCTTTACAAGGTAAGCGCTTTTACCAATCAAGTCATTTGTTTTAATTTACAACTTTTTCAGATAACCAAAAAGGGTGTCAATTCAATCGCCATGTTCAACCAACGTCAGGGGCTTATTACACCGTGGACTATTTTCGTTATGCCGAAGCTATTTCCTACCAACCAGAATGGCCATTGGGCCACCCGTTGCTCCGAACTTCCCACCAATACAGCACTTTCGCTAGATTTGAAGGTCCTACTGGCAGCTCCTCAGGCAAACTGGTGGCTGCTGTTGAAAGTTCTTCTCATGCGAGATGCCCATCTGTCGTCGATGATTTTTCATCATTTGATCAAGAATTTGCCTTCGTGCGATAATTTCATAACTAGCTCGAAACAACCGTCCATCAATCGAGAGAGCATGTCAAAGAAATGTGAAGGCTTCCTGTGCGGTTTGGAGTGCAACGATATCGTCCAGTGGTCATTGGAACAGCAAGATCCAATCGGACAAACCAATTACCAGGTGCTCATGGGTTTAACCTACATCGTTATCATGGCCGGTAAAACATCTGACGTCAACAAAACCCTCATATCCGCTTTGGAAAAAAGCAAAATGAACGATTGGGCGTCCTGTTTGGATCGCCGACAGGTTTGGAATCAGAAACGTCCACCATGGCTGGAAGCCATTCTGCACCTCATCTATCCGATTTTGGAACCGATAATTGTTATGCTCGTTTCGGCGGTTCAGACTACGGCAAGTGTCTACCAGGCAATGTCGCTTTCTTTATCGTGCTTTTCGGAAATGTGGGATTGTATTCCCGACTGTCTTTACACCGTGGTCAGCTGCTTGACGGAAATTCTACCGGCTGAGATTCGACCCCTCGGTGATTCCGTGCTGATTCAACTATTGTATATCGCTCTCTATTCAAAGTTGTTGGAAGCAGCTGAAAGTGAAACGGAAGCTGAGTTGAAAGAGCAACGAGAGCCAAAAGACGTGCAACCTTCCACTTCCGCAGAAGGTGTTGTTTCCACGGTTAACGTAAAACCGAAATCGGTAATTTGTCAAACTTTGGCCGAGGCAATATGTTTCATTGACGAGGATAATAAGCATACGGAACAGATAAATTCGCTGATCAATCAAGCCCGGGAGAGTCAGCGAGCAGCGAACACATTGGACAATGAAATGGAGGAAGCTGTTGGGTTGAGTTTTGCCAGTACTTCTAAAATTGAAGAATTGGACGCTTATGTTCACAATACACCGAGTGTTCGTTCCGAGGAAGAATTTGACGTTGAGAATGCGGAGTACATTGCAGAAATGCTGGTTAGCGACATTTTAGTGACGGGAGTTGGAAAGTTGAGTATGAAGGTAATGCTCCCGGTTTCTTTCAACGCAGAATTGAACGCAAGAAAATTTTCTTCCAGATGATCTATCAATACATTCGTAAGAATTTCGAATGGATTCTGCAGCAGCTTGGTGTCAGCGATGTGGAAACCAATCCGCTTCAGAGAAGTCCGGGACAGAGTATAAAAGAAGAACAGCAAACGCTGATCGACGTTATGTTCCACATCGGAAATCAATCGTTCGATCAGCTGCTTAGTGGCCAACTGGATATTGATTACAACAGCTGGTTCCAGACGCCCATGTCGATGAGCGCGGAAAAAGCTTGGCTGCAGGTATGCCAACGCTGGGAATTCCAGCCTACCGCTAAGCTGTCCGTTCACGAGGCTTTGATGGTTTCATTTATTACGGCGCAGTTGAAGCCGTAAACCTTTTTAAATGATTCTTAAATTTTAGGTGATTTATTAAATAACAATACAATTTGTTTAACTGTTGTTAACTTTATTATCGGTCTATTATACTTATTACACCATTATATACCAATAGCGATTTTGAATGGTGTCAGACTAAGCTTCACTAATAAAGTCAAACATCTGGGATTTATCCTAAAAAAACTGAACTGGGCTGCCCAGTCTGTAGTTCTATGCTTGGTTCTACATTAGTTTTGTTTGTACACGAATTTTAATTTTCAAAATGAAATGCAAAACATGATTTTAGTCGCATAAACTGTGACGTATTCGGGAGCTGTAGTTCGGCAAACGAAGGTATTCTTAAAATAATATGTGCAAGCAACAGTGGTAACAAAGAATATTCAATCGGGATGGCGGTAATAATAAGAAGAAGAGTAAGAAGCCAGATGGCACTATAGTTACTATATATATAGTTCGGCGGATAGAAAATCGGGAGCCAAATAAACGTCAAAAGCGGAGCCAAAAACTTTTCAAAATCCAAAATGCAGGAGTAATGTTAAAAACACACACTTTATTTTCATAGAACTAGTCATTTTCAACACCCACCAGTGATTATTTTTCGTAAAAACCTGCACATTTCACCATAATTTCAAATTTAATTTCATAAATCAGGGATGCCAATTCGCCTGGTTTTCTATCCGCCGAACTATATATATAGTAACTATAGATGGCACGTCCTGTCCTCTCCTAGGTACTAATTGGAGAGATTCCCATCGTGCATCTGGTGAAAGTCGGTAGGCTACGGTGAGCCGGGCACGTCGCAAGGACACTGGACGACAGTGCGACGAAAACAAACTTTAACTTCTCTTTAACAAACCCAGCGGCACCAGGAAAAGGAGGCCTGCTCAACGTGCAAAATGGCTCGACCAGGTCGAAAGTGATTTGCGATCCAATTCTATTTTTTGAACGAGAGTTCTGGTTTCAAAATCTGTTTGTATCATCGACGAGAATTGTGCTTGAATTCTTAAATGTTGGTTTTAATCGTTATAATTCAAGCTTGAATTATAAATTGCAACGCGCTTTCGAACAATTCGATCAGAATGGCTACGCCCTTTTTAAAGCGGTTGCCGCGATGTTTTTCCGCAGCTGTCAATGTTGCGATATTAAGCATGAAATTTTGTTCAGTGCATTTCTAAATTTGAGAAGTTGAACATTGCAAGTTGTGAGCTGGTACAATAAATTAGCGGAGTTCTTATCGAAGGCATTCTTTTTATCACCGAAATAGCTTGTATGATGTTGGGTCATTGTTTATTATTTGTTTTGTTACCGAGGTGTGTTACAATTTGAATCTAATTTGTTAATTTTATGGCGGAAACTTTATGGTTACCGATTCGCTCTGCCCGGATATTTGGAACAGGTTTGTTTTGTTTGCTACTTATTGTATTTATTCGTAATATTTCATCAGCAGCTCTACTAGTGTTGGAGAGCATTTTTATCAGTAAAAGATCTTTCTAGAATAACTTCATTAAGAGGCAGGTTTAAAATAATTGCGTCAGTAAAAAAATGGAAAGTTCAACGTCACATCGCGCTGTCACTATTGATTTTCTTTTTCCAATTTATGTTTATACCTTTCTGTTATGAATATGAAACAGGTGCGCTAGATGCACTATCAGCTGTCTGTATCGTAATATTAAATACTACGTTATCATTGCCTATGAAGTAAACCGTACAATTAGAAGAGTGCGTCGATTTTTCTGGAAGTATCCACTGAAAGTCATGGCTATATTGTGTATTTTAATTTCAGCTCTATTCACCCACAACCAATCAACAAAGTAGTCCTAACGAATCAAAAATGGCCATCTATTGCTGGGGCAGTAGCGTTCATGGTGAGCTCGGTTTGGGCGGAATTGAAGAAGAGCAGGTTAGTAGGTTCCATTGCGATAGGTTTTTTTCCTGCAGCAGTCCCCTTTCGGTTGCAGGTGATGCTTCCTCGGGAGATGGACTGGTGTCATGCGGCCAGCCTTCAGCAGGTTGCCTGCGGTGGTTCGCACACATTGCTACTGACCGTCGAAGGAAAGCTATTCGCCTGCGGAAACAACGACCTAGGCCAGCTGGGGCACGACACCGCCGACGTGCCGAACAAGAGGCCACGTATGTCCCGGTTTAGTATGTGACACTTTTGCCACATGAAAACGTATACCACTAGTATTTCAGTTGTCTTTTTGTTCTACTAAATATCATTTTTCACTATGCTTTATTACAATTTACAATTAGCCGTTGGTAGTAGGTTTAGTTTGGTTCAATAGTCGAAAAAACGTACAAACTAGTTTGGATGAGTGTGTTTTATTTCTTCAGTTTTTAAGATTAGGAATTTTTCAACTTTTATGCTACATGTTTTCAAAATTATTTTTTCTCCAAAACTACCAGAATATGTATCGTCGTTAGAAAACTACATCATTACACAAGTCCGCAGTGGTTCGGCACACTCACTGGCTTTAACCAACTGGGGTCAGTTGTTCAGCTGGGGTTCAAACGTCCTTGGCCAGTTGGGTCACGATAGCGATCAGAACAGTTTTCCAACACCTCGGATGGTCAAATCGATAGCAACGAAAACGGTCGTCCAGATTGCCGCCGGACAAATGCACAACCTGGCATTGACAAACAGTGGAGAACTGTACGCCTGGGGTGCTAACGGGTATGGCCAGCTAGGACTGGGAATGACAAATGAGAAGGTTTCGACTCCAACGCTGGTCAAGTCTTTAGCGGGAATTCCAATAGCTTTTATTACCTGCGGTGGATGCCACAGTTTTGCTATTTCCAAGTAAGATTTGTTAAATTAAATGTTTGCAATTTATTTCAAAACATCCATTTGCAGATCTGGTGCAATATTTTGCTGGGGCAAAAATATATTTGGTCAGCTTGGCTTAAACGATCTCAGCCCGCGATGTTATCCCACTCAGTTGAAAACTCTGCGCAGTCTCGGAGTACGGTACATCAGCTGCGGAGATGACTTTTCCGTGTTTCTTACACAAGAAGGTGGCGTTTTGACCTGTGGGGCCGGAACTTTTGGCCAGCTGGGGCACGGAACCTGTAGCAACGAAATACTGCCACGAATGGTGTTCGAACTAATGGGAAGCAAGATAACGCAAATTGCATGCGGCCGACGACATACGTTGGCTTTTGTGCCATCGCGAGGAAAGATATACGGGTTTGGCCTGGGAGGTGTCGGTCAACTGGGTGTCGGAGTTACTACCAACTTTAGTACGCCACAAATCGTACGGGGACCGTGGGTAAGTAAAAATCAACAAGGAAAAAATATTTTATGAACATTAGTTTAAATGTGTTTTTTTTTTTTTGTTCACAGGTCGAGTCCCCCATTCAGCCCAAGATCCATTCGCTTCAGATCTCCGGTCCAACGCCACCTACACAGCTAGTTGTAGGTAAAATATTCTCCGGCGGTGATCAATGCTTTGTTTCGCTCATCACACAAATACACCCGGAAATCAACCCAGCCGATTATCGCTTGTACGATGCAAGTACTCAAATTCTTTCCATGTCTGTTGAAGTGTGCAAAAACCTGTCCATTGTGCAACCGCATGAAACAGTGGACATAGATTTAATCGCACTGGTGGAAACTGTGTTCAAAAGTCTGGCCTGTTTTAACGCTTCTTGGTTGCTGCCGAATGGCGAGCATCTGTGTTGCACATCGAAGCATCCAGGAGTTGACGTCGAGGCGGCTGAAGAGTCCTTCGAAAACATTCGCAAAATCGAGCACGACACACTTAAGCAGTCCATTTGGGAAGCCATTTGCAATGAATTACTCAGTTCGCTTATTTCGTCTCCTGCTGACGTTGAAACGCTTCGAGTGTACCTAACCCTTCCCATGTATCATGAATTCATCAATTCGAAGAACTACCTTAGATTGCACTCGCCATTCAGTCGAGCAGTTCAGAACCTGCAGAAGATACCGCTGCAAATTGTTTCCCAGTGGTGGTCTCGGCAAACGAAAGAATACTTCGAACGCCTGGTAGAGAACTTTAAAAGTGTTATTCTGTACATAATAAATTTTAAATTCCCTAAAGCGATTGGGGGTGAAGAAAAACAAGAGTTTCGTTATGAAACAAATCTCGAATCAATGTTGAAGATTTTGGAAATTTTATACAAAATCAACAATAATCTTCGATTACAAAAACTCACCAAACAACAGTTCCACATAAATGAAATTGACGATCTGGTCGACATCCGGCTAGATTACGTACGTTGGGTGGTGGACGTACATGGGACCTACTTTTCCCTCTGTAACTATCCGTTCATCTTCAACGCAGCATCTAAAATGATACTACTGCAAACAGATCAGAGTCTACAAATGCACCAAGCAATGCAAACCGCGGCCGCTGCGAGACTTTTTGCCATGCTTAACCCGAGCGAAACCGGTTCGCAGTTTATCGTGTTAAATGTCACGAGAGAGAACATTGTACAGGACACGTTGCGCGAGTTGGCACAATACGCGGCAAACGATCTGAAGAAACCCTTAAAGGTGCGCTTCCACGGTGAGGAAGCCGAAGATGCCGGTGGAGTGAGAAAAGAATTTTTCATGCTCTTACTAAAGGACGTGCTGGACCCGAAGTACGGAATGTTCAAAACGTACGAAGACTCACGGGCCATTTGGTTCACCGAAGATTACTTCGACAACGAGGACCCAATGTTTGCGCTTATCGGGATCTTGTGTGGGCTGGCGATCTACAACTTCACGATAATCAACCTTCCGTTTCCGCTGGCACTGTACAAGAAGCTCCTAGGGGAAGAAGTGAACCTGAACGATCTGCGCGATTTGTCTCCGGCGGTTGCCAATTCCATGCAGAGTATTCTGGACTACGGGGAAGCAGATTTCGTGGAAGTGTTTGATTTAACATTTTCCACCACCCGAGATTATTTTGGTGAATTTCAAACAATCGAGCTAAAACCGAATGGCGAAAATATTCGCGTGACGCTAGACAATAAGTGAGTATTACGACAATAATTTCTAGAAACAACGTCTTGTAATGTTTGTTTTTCTTTAGGGAGGACTTTGTCAAACTTTACATTGACTACACGCTGAACAAATCGGTGGAAAAATCTTTCAAACAATTCTGCACCGGCTTAATGAAAGTGTGCGGCGGTCGCGTACTGAAACTATTCGAAGCTCAAGAACTGATGGCCGTCGTTATCGGAAACGAAGAGTACGACTGGCTCGCACTAGAGGAGAATGCCGAATATAAGAACGGTTATAAGTCCAGTGACCAGACGGTACCATTCTACTCGTTGATAGCAGGTGTTTGCAGTAGCTGTAATTGACGCATTCCATTTTTAGATACGTTGGTTCTGGGAAGTATTCCACGAGTTGCCTTTGGTGGAGAAAAAGAACTTTCTACTTTTCCTAACAGGCTGTGATCGTATACCAATCCAGGGTATGAAAGCTATAAAGGTAAGTACTAATGAAAATAGCAAGATACTAATCGCCACTGGAAAAGGGTTATAAATCATGGGATGTTTCACATTGTGTGTTTCGAAGATACTTCCAAATGCTGTCCGTAGTCGTTCTTAGGATTTAGAGAAGGTGACTTTCGTGATTGCTCTGTTCAACAGCGCCCTTGAGCGTGTCATACAAAGAATACAGACGATAGTTGAGCTTCTAGGATTAGGATTAGGATCTGCCTTTCTCTGTGCAGCAAAGTGTTTCCACCATCGAAGACGAATGGGACAGGATAAGCTCGACCATAAGAGAGATCACAACCACCCAACACCAAGTGCACAAAATGAACAGATTGACTGGGAATATCAGCAAGGTTAGAGTGTTAGTAAATACGTCTAAAATCAAGCACTTGTTAGCATAATGAACAGAACGCAATAGAGGACCATCCAGCGAAGGTTCGTCAGCTGCTCTTGGAGTGCAAGAGTGTCCGATAAATTATTGACTTTTGAGAACAGTTTCGAGTAGTTGGCGAACGCAAGCCTAGGACCTTTAACCATTATGTTGGCATCGGTAAAATAAATAAGAAAGAATAACGGTCCGGGATAGCTACTTTGTGGAACTTCGGAAAAAGCAATGTAATCTGGCGAAAGGAACCAATCAATTAACTAGACATTTGAGCCGACATTAGCTGGAGTTTGCCCAGTTTTCCGGCGGCGATTTGATGATTCAGCAGAGAGCTCCGTCTGTCTCAGAACGGTCGTAGGAACAAACCATTGCGTAGGGAGTCAGTATTATTAAATTGGCAGACGTTGAGTGCTTGGGCCTGCATCCGTGTTACTCCTCGGCGACGTAAGAAATTGCCACAATCATAACAAGCTCGAAGAGTTTCGATAATGCACATAAGACAGAGATTTCCGTATAGCTGTCTACGTTTCTTTTATTGCCCTCCGTATGTACTGGAAACATGTGTGTTGGCGACAGAACTCGAAGTTTTTTTATTTTTGAATGCTTTATTCAGAAGAGAATTACAAAATTCCACCCAACAATTTGCACGAGTCCGTTGAGAGCGAGCGCGCAACTTCCAAATGGACGGCGCGTACAGTCAGGCAAGTGGCCAATACTCCCCCAACGTTTTTCCACTCGACGTCCAACTGATACTGTTATTGGGCCGAAGAAATCCACCCCCATGTGGTTGTACGGTCTGCTGTAGGCTGCAAAATGTGACGGCGGCAAATCACTCATCAGCGGAGCTTGTGGACGAGCTCGTTCGTTTCGGCAGGTCTGACAGCTACTCCGGATTGACTTGTGCACATGGCTTTCATTCTGGAAATGTTGTAGCGTTATCTCAGTTCATTTAGAACAGTCTCGTGGTCCTGGTGCAGATGCCACTGATGGATGTCCAGCATGATGAGCCTGGTAATGTTCTGCTCCCGAGAAAGGGTTCGTCCACGGACCCTAAGGAGTCCTTTTTCCTCTATAAACGGACAGAGGCGAAACAGAGGGCTGCTCTTAGGGATTTGCTTTCCATATGATTCTCGAAGACCAGATAGAATTACCCGTACTACTTCCCGTACGCAGTCCCTTGTGCTATCTGGTACAGGTAGCAATCGACCTTGGGATTAGGATTAGGTCCCGTTGTCCGCCACGTTCAACTTGGTAGGATCTCACTGACCCGTGCGCAAACCGTATTGGCTGTAGCACCGATGATCCGAGTGCAGCTTGCAGCACGAGACATCCCTGAAATCTGTCCAACAATAATGCTTTTGAACCTCGATCGACAGGGATTCTAGGATAGAGTCCGCCCATTTGACTCGCCTTCTGATTTTCAAGCAGACGAAAAGATACCTGAGCAAATTTCTTAGCTAAACGGACGTAAAATTTGTCGGGGATGTGAAAACGGTATATAGAGTGGGAAGATGAAAGAGCTGGCGAAAATCTTTGTCGGATTCAGTATCCAGAAATGCACTATAAAGCTGGAAGCACATATACAGTGGGCGAGACATGCTGTGAGAATGCCGGATAACAACCCCGCAAAACTGCTATTCGCCTCGAATCCGTTTGGTATCAGACGCAGAGGTGCGCAGAATGCTAGATGGTTAGACCAAGTGGAGGAAGACCAAGGAAATATGGGACATTCAAGAAACTTTTTTTTATAAGATACAGTCGAGGACGAACAACTATGGCAGCTAATGCACGAGATGGCTTTCCTGGCCAAACTGACTTAATTGATTAAAGCTACCCTGGAGCGAGAAATGTGCTACGTGCGGGTTTCGGGCCACTTTTGAGTCCTTTCGAATCACAGAGGGTTGCGGTAAGGGGATGGACTATCCCGTATGTTTTTTTAAGATGAAGGTGTATTGAAGGTGTGATCCAGCAAGCGGGCATCGAAACGAGAGCAACAATCTTCGGCAAAAGTAGCCAACTCCTAGTCTTCGCAGATGTCCTTGATAATTACTAAAAACCCTGGGATGACAGAGACAAATTACACCAGACCAAAAACGGAGGCTAGGAGGAATGGGTTACAAATTTATTGCGATGCTACAGACTTGAGATATACGTGCACTTGCCGCGTTTGAAAAATAGGTACTATTGCTGACTGTTTTTGGCGGAGTACAAATAGAAAACGGAGAGGAACGCAAACGTATGTTCCACCCAGCTAGCACCCTATCCTACATCAATGTACAAAAATAATCGTAGGTAAATGTCTCTTAACAAATTCGGAGTAGTAACTAAAGCTTAATAAAGTGTGAGAAAGTTGATTTTCAATCGTATATAATAATGATAACTGACACACATTTTCAGCATAGATTTGTAGAGCAGTACGTCTCGCTTAATCGGATATCATCGTACGTACACAAATACTTATAGATGAAACGCGTATAAATATTCCTCATCACGTATATCGCCTTCAAATATGCCAGTTTTGCGCATTAAATACGATTTATTAGCATGCATTTCTGTACGTGATGCGAAAGTTAGGAGGCAATGGTGGGCCGGACACGGTGCAAGGATGCCGAACGACTGGACTGGACTGGACTTGAAATCTGTTCTCTTCAAGAACCTCACCGCACTGGCACCAGGAGGGGCCCAACGTACAAGAAAGCGCGACCAGGTTGAAGCCGATTTATGTGTGTCGAGATGCTCAACTAATTAGTGACGAATAGCTCAGGACCATGAAAACAAGTTCTGGATACAGCACGAGCCACTCCTTTATGTCCTTGCTAAAGGAGGAGGAGGAGGATCCATCCATGTTTTCATATCCATCCATTCGAGAGTGAGCAATATCTTTCTGCTGTGTTATGAAGTCCTCAGTGCAACCCCCGTTTTCAATAACTTTTACAATGCAGCCTACAAGTGCATCAATTGTTCTATTCTAATCATAAACTAAAAATCTATTCGTCTATTTCCCTCTTTCTCCATTTCAGATTTACATTCAACCCACCACCGACGATAAATTTCTCCCTGTAGCTCACACGTGCTTCAATCTTCTTGACCTGCCCCAGTATCAGACGAAGGAAAAGCTGAAGTACAAATTGCTACAGGCGATCCAACAGACTCAGGGCTTTAGCTTGGTTTAAACTATCATCAATTGTGTATATCCAGAAGACAGGAGACCAAGGCCGTAATTGATCCTGTGCTTTTTTTTCGGTTGAATGAGAAGAGTGCATGAATGATTGACTGTGCGAATGTGTGCGGAAGATAGAATTGCCAAATTTTACAGAATTGCTCCGACACGTATGTGTGCATGTTTGCCTTCTCTTAACTCTATTTTCGAACCGGCAGTGGATAGTTTTTAGTTTTGCCTGTCGTCCAAATTTATATTGTATTTCATTCTTTAGGTATTCGTTTTTTCCGAATTTAAATTGAACCCGGTCTAGTTTAGAGTGTGCTCCGTCTGCGGCTGAAACTTCCTAAACAAAGATTGTGCACATTGGTTATTGGAGTTTTGTGCTAGAAAGCACCTTTAATATAAACTGTATTTGACGTGTTTTATAAATCTAAACCAACGTTGCGCTTATTGTTTGGTTAACGTTCAAATTCGAAAGAACAAATTTTCTGTTAAGGGTTCTCTAAACTTTGTTATACCTATTTAATGTTGATTGACGTACTAACCGATGAGATATTTATTTAATTGGGAAATACTTTTTTTATTACTGTCAATTGTGCGAAGTTTTTATTTACGCAATAATAATATATACGTTGACACGCGGTCTGCGCAGATATCTTCTGCGTGACGAAGCTAGAATTATCCAGGATTAAAGCTGTTGATAATAAAACTCGTTTTCATAATACCTACAGTTTTGTCATTATCTTAAATATATCCGAGAAACTACAGCAACGTCATCTTATTTTTTCTTCCAGCTAATCCAAATTTAACAATAACAACTGGTCTGGTAAATCTAGTGTTAAAAATACGATCTGCTAACTCTGCATGCAAAATTGCACACTTCGTAAATTGCTCTGCATTTCCATCAGATTGCGCCACTGTATATACGACGCCTCGCTTTTCATTTGACATTTACTCACGTTTCTGCTTTGCACAACTGTTCGCAACAAAATGTTGAGTTGCATTTTTTCAACGACCGTGCGTCAGCGTCAGTACTCGGTACTTATTCGTTCGGTAAGCACGCGGAAACAGCTGAGATTTGTATGTAGGCGATTCGTTGAGTGCGCAGTTGTGCAAAAATTGTGACGTCTGCTCTTTTGTGTGACCTGAGTTGATGGTTTCAAAATATCGAGTGAAAAGTGGCCACTGTTTGGCTTTTTATTGGGTATTTAAGCTGAATTAGTGTTTTTTTTGGCGGTGGGGATTGTGGCAAAGAAAGAAAATCAAACATGAATAAAATTGACCAATTTATTATGTGGACAGTGGAACGATAAAAGTGAAGGGAAAGATTTTCACCCTTTCTTGTATTATTACAAAAATTGGCATTCGCGTCACTGCTTCTCGAATACGTTTCAAGGTTGTGCTGATCGATAATCCCGTCAATGTGCTTTTTGCGAAAATGTCCATTTATCATTCTTATTAAATTAATTGATTACGTATTGCATGTTATGAGGAAGCATGATGTACATGTTATCTCTATCATCTAAGTGATCGTAAATCATTCGTATCGTTTAGAATCTGACAATTAATATTTATTAATAATAAATTATATCTAGAAATTCTACTTTCAATCGAATGTTATATGATCATGCAAAGGTTGCGTACATTTATTTTCAAATACCTACCATTGGCTACCAATATTGAAATTAGTAACTATTTAATTTTGTTGCCTGATCATTCTTCAGAGCAGCAGTCGTTGACTTCATTCTTCAAAACAAATCAATATTGACTGTCCTATAAATATTTTTCTTGCCCGTGCTGATACCGGATAGAGGGAATAAAAATGTTTATTACTGAATGAATAAGTTAATGACCTCGACTATAGCGTAATCGACATTATGATCGTATTGTGTTTTATTTAAAGGCATATGCAAATATACGCCTCCAATGAAATATGTAAACCAAATAGTGCATGAGTTATTGCTGGCTTGACGACATCGGTGAAACCATCTCATCGGTAAACGAAACGCCGTGTTATGACACATGAATTGTATGTAACCTTAATCTTGGCCTACTATCTGAAAATTAACCGATCAGAAAAATTAGTGAGGCGTTTTCTGCACATTTATGAATGTATGATTTAAATATTTTATTCAACTAAAAGTTAAACGGCAAGTGAATAAAAGTGTTAAAAATGTATGAAAGTGCCACCTAACTATAACAAAGACAGATTCTCTGTAAAATAATTATACACAAAACTGTGTATAAAAGTAAAAAATAATTGCACAAGAGAAAGGAAGAATAAAATGGAAACTCACCTAACCGGCGGCGGAGGCAACGCACTGGCCATGATAAATAAGACCCTGATGGCCACATTGGCACCGAGTGCGTTCAGCAATGCTTTGGAAGCCGGGGAATCTACTACCGCAGCTGGACCGTCCCCGGAAGGTGACCATGACGACGATCAGACAACAATCTCGATGGAGAATCTGTATCCGGCGCTGGTCCAGTGCTTTGCCATTATCATCTGCGGGTGAGTGTTGCTTAATTTATTTTCTATACTTATTCAATTGGTCAAAATTGATATTTAACAAGAAAGTTTTTAAAAATGCGGAATCGACGGTAAAATTGCGATTGTAACCATTCTTTTCGTTTTGAATTTAAATACCAATCAGAGTGTCGAAAACACCAGAAATATCAACGTAAATTTGCTACTTTCTCAGCGATTGCGCACTTTTGGAGAGTACCGTTTTAAATGCAAACATCAATATTACGTAGACTGAGTTTTATGACTGAATCAAAAAGGAATATCCTACACAATACACAATAAATACAATGACAATACAGATGAGAAGGTAATGGTTTCATTAGACGTGACTGGTTCCGAGCATACCAGTAATGGAACTTTGACTATTTTAAAAGACTGGCTGCTTTCCCAGCACATTTATAGTAATTGGAAAAACAAAATTAAAAAATATTCAGCGTAAATCAAGTTATGTGTAGAAGTAAATTATTTCTGATTCAGAGGAAAAAATTTTAAACAGTCGAAAGGTGCACCCATGGGAAACCCCCTTTACCTATTCGATGTGCGCTCTTGATGGCAAATATACAAAATAAATTGAATGAAACTATCCTACCATACCGGTGGTGGCAATGCGTCTTGCATCTTTTTTAAATATTAATAATATTCACAAGGACATTACTTTTACATTCGAAGTTGCGCAGAATGACAGATTCCAGATCCTATACGTTGTTGCCATAAGAAAATTTTGAAGTTTCGAGTTTAAAGTTTATAAGAAGCCCACGAAAACTTAAAGAGTTATATCTAGCACTTCAAGCAATTCTTTTCAACGGCAAAATGGCGTTCTTCCACCGTATGATCCCTCGTACCTACGGAATTGTTGTTCCTCAGTACAGAAGCGAAATAAATCGAAATGGATAATCCATTTTTGAAATTACCAGGCTAAATGGCTATGATAGAAATAACATTCAAGCCATTGTTGATAAGAAACGTAAGATCGAGTGTAGAAAATCATTGTCACGATAACAGACAATCTGAAAAACATAGCTGGTGAATATGATACGGTATTAACACACCAACTTCGTCTAAAATTGAAAAGATTCGTCTTACCTATTATTTACACCAATAGAAATAACCAAAGCAAAACTAGTTCGGGATCCACTAAAGACAAAGTTGACTTGCTAAAGAACAAAGAACATAGCTTTGATGAAGATCATCCAACAGTTCCAACTCCTGAAAACATTCATCTCGCCCGCTCAATTACACCGTGTAAATTAGAGAAAGCCTTGAAATATATAAGCAACAATCCTCTACACTTCTCAACGATAAACCGGCAAACCATTTTTCGTGGCTCTTCAAATTTATTCCTAGCCATCTATCCCTCGAACTTATTCGTCTAGATGAAAATTCTTTATTAATCCAGTCTTGGGTTACCAATAGCCTTTCGAATGTTCATACTGCTATACTCAGGTCTCGCTAGGGTTATCCAGGAGCGTATTCTAGAGCTCCTAAGAAATAAGGAATTCCAAAAGAAGCTCCATTAAATTCCATCCCATTCAACACCATTCTGGTCCATGACTAATATCCTTAAGAAGAGGACAAAGTCCATCTCTCCTCTTGACTCTTATGAGAGCTTAGGCGATGGAATTCTACCGATCAGTCTAAGTGAAAAAACGGAGGCGCTGGGTCAGCAGTTTGTAATGTCTCACAATTTAGGACAAAAGATTGTGATCCCACATAAGTACTCTGTCACTAAGGGAGTCGCCGAGGTTAATCGATCAGACAGCTTAGTACAGGAGAAAGCAAAAATCACCTCACACGAACTGATGAGCCATACGAAGGGATCTAAAAACATTAGGGTCTCCGGTTCTGATAACACTTGAACTACACTTGAACAAGTGCACTAACATGCAGGTTTCAGGAGGTCTAGATGCTCTGACAGACTATTTTACGAGAAGAATTTGGATCAATTTGGCTAAAACGCAGGTATCCTTAATAGAACTATCGACAATTGTAGCATATTTACTCACCTGGTCTTTGGCGAAGAGCATGGCAAATTATTTTTAATTTTTTTCACTGAGTTGAACAAAGTTGGAATGTTTCCTACCTGTTTTACGTTATTTACCTTAGATGAACGTTCAATGCATATCTGTGACCTTAAACTACTGTTGATAAGTAACCTAATTATTTTCTTCCTGTTATCTAATGTCAATAAAACAGCAGCTTCCTGACATTCTAGTTTCCCTCTCCGGATATGAACAATACCGCCATAATGCAGAAAAAAAGCATAACTGTGGAAAATTCTGCCATAGTTATATAGTAGAGCAAAATAGTTTATTTGCCAGAAACTGAGAAGAGTAACCAACGGCGTTGTTTAGTTTCTCCACAGGTTGTCCCTCTTTTATATGCAGCAAAATTAACTCGTAAGCTATAATACGATTCTACGTAATAATTACTGTCAGTCTGTTTTACCAGTTAATACTGACAAGCTTAACTTGTCAGTATTAACAGGTTAGACAAGCTCAGTGTTTAGACGTGTGCCGTAGATGAGTCTTGTCTTAATGTTATTCAAGGCATGTCGGAATTGGAATTAGAGTCTTTATTTCAGAAGCTTTCCGCCCGGCGGGCGGTGTTACTTCACCTCTTTCATGCCATATCTTACGATACATTTTGCATAATTTAGAACAGTATGACAAAGGATTACTGCTGAGTTTCGATTTTCTCATCAAAAGAATATGTTAAATAAGGTTTAAAGCCTGCCGGCAATTTATCACTTAAAAGACAATTTAAAGGCTATGAGTCATGAACAATTTTACTACGGCAGTCGTCTAAATGTACCGTAACGCGGTAACGCTGCATTGGATATAGTTTTGAAAAATGAGAGCGTTTGCTTGAATGTTATAGTCAACGGTTGCCACACCGAATCTAAAGCTCTCTACTATAGTCGCTGGATTCCAGTGCAAATCTAATCCAAGTGTGAACGTTGCTTTGTCTGGTCTGGAGCCTCTTTAGTGAGCGTTACTGATTTAGCGGTGTCAACATTGCCGCCACTGACTGAATTCAATCCGCACGGTAATTCATGCAGTTTATTCGCCGCCATCCGCTTCTAATTTGGTATTAGCTTGATGAATGAAAGTGTCTGACTGTCTACGTATGTCTGCCGTTGTCTGTCGGTCACTCCTTTCTCCATTATTGTCACCAGACTTGTTGATTAAAATTACTATTGGCGAAATGTATTTTACATCGGTTGTTATGTTGTCTGATTAAGCTTGGTTCGCTTTAAAGGACCAGTTATAGCAAACGATTTTCTTGTAATTACACAGGTCTAGGTTGAAGGACCTCAAATTAAATAATAATTAAAAGACATTAGGTATGAAACTGATTTGCTGCGTATATTAAAACAAAACAATGAAGCATACGACAATTGGTGAACGACAAAAAAACAAATTAGAGATACCGCTAGACGCAATCTTTTCAATTTTGTTAACTGACAAACCTTGGCAGTGCGTTCTTGAACTTGAAAGTTTCTTGGCACACGTTGGCAAAAATATTCTACGAAAGTTACAGGAAAAATATAGGCCAAAAGTTTATACGTATGAGATTTTATTTATTTCCTACCTTTTGCCTGATATTCTCAAGTGTGTGCTCAATGAAACAGCAAAAACATGATGACAAACAGTATCTATTTAGAGAACAGGCAACAAGTTGCTGTTATATTGAATATCAGTAGAATTCTCGACATTCACAAAAAGAATTTGAAGGATTTCCCGAGGTAGTAATTCTTGATAGAGATAATTTACCATTGCGTAAAAATTGTGTCATATTCCAAGGGATCATCTTCAAAAAAAATTATTAAAAAGTAAAAGCGTATCTCTTTACACTATCAGGGTGACCGACTTTAAAAAAAGTTGCAAAACGCACTAATCAATTCTGCTCAAGTGAAAGCCAAAGATGATAGATTTCTTCCCAGTAAGATATTATTTTTGCAGATGAGTTCAAATTGAACCCCTTTGGTTCAGATGGTCGTCGTTTTGTATTGGGAAAAGCCAAACGATGAAGTAAATGTAAAAAATCTGAAAGCGATGGTTAAGCACGGCTGGGGTGGTGGTAATTCGCAGCCCATACGAATATGGGTTTGAGTGGATTTTTTCATATGCTAATTTATAATATTTTGTCAGATAAATAAAAACCATTTTTCCAAAGCCAGATATCATACCTTAAAAACAACATCTGGCACTATGATTTTACATGAATACCATGTCCCTAAAACTTCTGTTAAACTTTCGAATGTAGCAAAAATTAAATCTGCAAGGTGCCGTACGAATACGTATTTGTATCACTGTAAGTAGATTAATCAGTCGGCAGTTCGCTTTTGAACCGTTCGATTGTCAATGAAACTGTTACTCAAAAATCTCCCAAACGGATTAGCTTTATTTACGGTTATGAATGAAGGTCACATTTAGCTCTAGGTTGTTTACCCATACAGCAGACATAACCAGTTTGTGCGAAATCGATCTTTCAGACGAAATGCATTGATTCTTAAGTAGGGACAGTCATCGATTTATCCGCATCGAACTAACCGTGATCTTAGGCGACGCGCGTGATTTATGTTCGGTGTTTCCCGACCAGTCATCGCTGCTGAATGCTACAAGTGTCCGGTCTTAGTGCATCGATATAAGCCGATGTCTTTCAATGCTAACCTTTTCAAGCAACTTCTGGTGCTTGTCGAATACGTTTGCATCAGTACAAATGTTTCGATAGTTGAATGTTACTGTTTTGGTTTATTTTACTTACATTAATTTAATATTCCCATATTTTTGGTTCGAAACAATGCAATGGAGGCTTAATAATCGCAGTTTACGGCTCCCTATTTGATGTGACTATCTATCCACAAAGAAATGTGAAATAATTACATCATAGCGTGACAATCTACCATACAGCATAACAATCATTCTTCCAACGGTTGTCGGTCGGCAGCTAAGTACTACTGATGACAATGCGACTATCGCACGATTCCTACTAATTTTCTCCAGTCGGCAACAAATGATACTCAATCTAACAATGCCTTACGTTGCGGGTGGGGTAGTGATAACTTATTGACTCGTACGTAGTACGAGCGATCACTGTTTGTTTAAGTAGGATGCCATAATTTCTACGTTCAGTTAGTATTTACAATGTATGGGGTACTTATGGTCCTGAGTTCCAACGTTTGTCGTCGCCTGTCACGTACCGATGATTACTCTCGTAATTTACACTGTTCAGCGGTGGGACAAATTCTGTACGTCATTTCCTAATTATGTCTGGATGATACAGTAAAAAGTCAAATAACAAATAACAGATGTTTTCAAACAAACAACACGCGCTGTGCAATCTACGACGTAGCTAAGTATATTTGCTTAGTCTGTTAGATCCAAAACATGCTCTAAATGCAGTGGAAAACCCACTATGCGATTCGAATGCTGTTTAACTGAATTTATTTGCCTAAATTATATAAAAACTAATTAGGAGTCAAGTATGAATTTGGATGTCAAACATCCAGTTTCTGGCAAACAGTGTCCAGTTTACGGAAGACCGATTGGAAACAGGAAAAACAGCATGCTAATTAAATTTCTGTCAAAGAAACTGAACAAGTGTTTAGCACGCTGCCGGTTAAGTGATTACCGTTGAGAAAATTTCAATACTTTTTTCTGCTTAACTGACTGAGTAAAAGTTTCATTCTCGCTCAATAAAAATGACCTGCAAAGCACTGGAATCGACATTCCGGAACATCCGTTACCGTTTCTACCGGAATCAAAAACCTCTCTTTTTCCAGTAATATGATAAATGCGATATCTAAAGTTCTTGGATGGATATTTGAACATATTTTGAATCAATCAGCATACTCCGGAATATCAGTCATCGGTTCAAAAATATTGCAAATGTAGCATCAAATCACACGATTTCTGAAATGTACATTTTGATGCCTTTTGAACTATTCCAAACGCTCCGGAACATCCGTTACCTGTACTATTGAAACACAAAATTGGTCGATTTTGATTTACGCTTTTGTTTAAAAAATGTACGTAAAAAACGCGTTAAAAACGATCTTAATGTAAATACCAATTGCAGCCTGTAAATTGACTGAGTCGCGGTTAATTTAAACGATTCCGCGTTTCATCGCCTGACTGTGCCTGTTCGCATGAGTGCATGACACTCACGCCGGGTATTACGTGGCCCTTCAGTCTCGGTTCTGTGTACCGAATTTTTATGATACCGAAAGCATAAACGGCCGCAACAGCAAAGTTTGAAGAACACACCATCGAATACATTGCTTCGAAACGAACATTGACCTACTTGCGATAAAATAAACTAACTTTCGAGTACAACGTTGAAAATATACAAGCAGAACGCTGCAAATATATGTGATAATAATGAGATAACTACCGACTCGTAGAGTATATCAAAATACAAACCATTCTTGCCTTTAAAAATAGTAAACAAATGAGGTGGAATAAACTAAATTTTATCTGGTTTGAGCTCATTTCGAAATGACCGATAATATGTTCTTCGTTGGGAAAAGTTTTGTGTTTTTCCATTTCCAGAAGAAAGCAAATCCTGCGCCACTGGTCCTTTAGTGAATGTCCTAACATGTATTCGGCTGGCGTTTGAAAGAATATAGAACGAAAAGACACTGGCATTCCTACTTATTAACCATCAATGCCGTATTTACGATCTGTCTCCAAGTTTATCGGTCTTAGGCTGTCATTCTCCAACCATCCCTAAAACCTGCTATTCTAGCAACCTCGTCAACAGTGCACATCCATCGGGTATCAGGGTCTGCCTCGAAGTTGTCAGCCTCTGTAGGGTTACCTGCTAAATATAGTATTTGCTAGTTGCTTATCCGGCATCCTTACTACGCGGCCGGTCCACTACCGCGTCTTCTGTGTTCGCTAGTGACTGTACCACATAATCTGACACGGCAATAGGATGTCTTTGATGGTGCTGTTGATCAGGATGTTTTTGACATAACTCCAGCTATGGTTATTGCTGGTGCCAAAATATTGAAGAACTCCTACACACCTGGTCCCGATGGTATTCCAGCTATTATTTTCTGTCACTGCGCTACTGCTCTCGCCTTGCCCTACAGTCGAATTTTGAACAAATGGTTTGAGCAGCGGAAGTTTCCTACGCTGTGGAAACAGTCCTACATGTCTCCCGTATTCAAGAAGAGAGGAAAGCGCGACGTAACGGTCTACAGATGCATTACAAGTCTTTCTGCTGGATCAAAGCCTTTTGAAATCATCGTCAGTAGTGTAACTTCTGAACAGCACCAAAAACTGTATTTCAGTAGCCCACCATTGTTTTTATGCCAGGGAGTTCTGTGTCGACTTACTTGATCGAAGTACCTGCATCTCACAAATGAATGCCGAAATGCAAATCGATGCTGTGTACACAAATATTAAGGCCGCGTCCGACACAGTAGATCATCAAATACTCTTGCACAGCCTCTATAAAGTGGGTGTATCTGATAGACTGACTTCATGGTTGAGCTCATATATTACAGACCGTACTTTACGTGTCAAGCCTGGATTCCACAGTATCACATGCTTTCAGTAATACTTCTGATGCCCCACAAGGCAGTAACTTGGGCCCTTGGCTTCTTGCCTTGTACTTTAACGACATTGCTATTCTGCTGGGTTCCGGATATACTGATATATGCCGACGATCTAGAGATCTATCTAGTTGTGAAATCTGTCGGCGATTGCCACCGATTGCAAACACTGCTGCACTGCTCTTCGCTGATTGGTGTAACAGAAACAAGCTAACAATAAGCATCGCCAAATGTGTGGTAATAACAATTTATCGTTGTAGTGCGTGTATCTCATTTGACTAACAAATAAACGGAGCTGTTCTCGAACGCGTCAATCGGATTAATGAACTTGCAGCTGCAGATCTTGTGGAGTGTCGCAGCAACTGAGATTTATCACAAAACTCGCTCGTGACTTTCAAGATCCGCATTGTTTGAAAGCATTGTACTGTGCATTAGTACGATCAATACTAGAAAACTCCTCTATCTTCTGGATGCCCCATATTTTGTGTTGGACAGCTAGAATAGAAAGTGCCCAACGAAGTCATATAAAAATGCAACCAAAATGTCGTCCTTTGTCGTCTTTTTGATGCCTTCCAAATCATTACTTGTTGTGTTTTCGGTGTTTGTTGGTTTTTTGACGGTTTTTTTTGCCACTTTTGCGGCAGTTTTGGCTTCTTTTCGTCGTCATGTTGTCGGCTTTCTGCCAAACATTCACCATTTTTTCATCGTTCTTTTGCATATTTTGTCGTGTTTTTGGACGCTCTTTTTTGTCACTGTTTTGGCGTCTTTTTGTCGTCTTCATCATATTCTCATGTTATTTCCGTAGTTTTTGGCATTTTTCGTTGATTTTCTCGGCGGCTTTTTGTCGGTAGTTTCGTTGTTGTTTTGGCATCTTTTTGTCGTCTTTTCTTCTTTTTTCACTGTCATCTTTCCGTTGTCGTTTGTCATTGTTTCGCCGTTTTCTATTGTCTTTTCGGCTATTACTGCAAATTTATCGTCATCCTGTTTACTGTTAAGACAATAAAAAGCTTTTTTTTCGTCATCTCTCTGCCATATTTCTGTCGTCTTTTCATAGTCTTTTTGCCACCATTTCAACGTATTTTCGTCCTCTGTTCGTCGCTTTTTGAAGTCTGCTTTCGGAATGTTTACCGCTTTTCCTCGAATTTTGCCTTTTTCATCGTTTTTTTTAGTTTAACTCTTTTAAACGGCTTTTTGTTCTTTTTATCGCTTTTGTGCGTCTTTACATCTTCATGTTGTTTCATTTTCATGTTATTGCCGTCGTATTTTTGTCGTTTTTCATTGTCTCTTTGTCAACCTTTCATTGTATTTTCGCCATCTACTCATAGCTTTGTAATTTTTTAATCGCTTTTTCATCTGTACGGCGTCTTTCCGATGTCTTAGACCTCCTGTCGTCTTTATTGTTGTGTTTTCTGAAGGCTTAAATGTTCAACAGTTTTTGAATATCGCGCGAAAAGAGTAAACTAATTAGGGCAAATAGAACAAGAATTTTGTAACTGAAAAAAATTTTCAACAATTTCTGTGAAGTTTATGAAAATCCGTAGATCTGGCAATGATAGCCACGACCGAGGTGCATTGATTTGCTACGGTGGGATATATCGTGGCATATGGATCGCCTTCTGTTAAAAAAATTATATCATATGTTATGTATTCCGGCTGATAAGACGAAGAGGGGCACAATGAGCGAGGTGGCCAGACCAGATGGAGCGAGATCTGCCGAGCACCAGATGCCAGCGGAATTAGACACCACAACCTGGAGATCCAGCGAAAAAATTCGGTGCCACCCGCAATGCAGTTCCAAGAGTTTGCGTCCACGAAGCTTTTAAGTCTTACTGAGCCAGCAAGCAACCACCCCGGTGGCGATCCTTTAAACAAAACAGTGTGTCCAGAATCCGTGCTCCAAAGGTTTCCGAACAAAACCAGTCAAAGTTCTGTCGCTTCTACATTCTATTTTTGGAACCTGACTTCTCTTTTTATCCGAGAGCCAGTGCATTATATCCAATTCTTTCTCTTTAAGCATTTTCAGGATTGAAGCTAAATAACTAAATTTTCCGGGAAGTGTAAATGTTTAATGTGATAAATCAGAAATAAGATGAACTGAAAATCTTGAAAAACTATCGACTAAGCGAGGGTGAGAGACGAACTCACAGCTCTCCTTTTAGTCTAAGATCAAGATTTTCAGTTCATCTTATTTCTGATTTATCACACTAAACATTTACTCTTCCCGGAAAAGGAAAAAGTAAAGTGACCTATAGTCGATAAAAGAAAAAAAATTAACTGACTTATATCTTTCAATTCTGCTCAACATGTGCGCGTTTGATTTGCACTGCATACAAAGTATTATAAACTTTATAAGTTTATAACTGTCTTAAATTCTTTATGACTGTTTGCAATTAATTAGTCGCGCAGAGACTACTGATCCGTATCAGTTGAACAATTGCTGGCATTTCCTGGATTTATTTTTTCGAAGTTTAGCGCCGTAGTAGTAGATCATAGATTGTATATAATGTTGCCCATTTGATTGGGGTTTTCAACGAAACATTCCAGTAAACTACAAGTTTATTTCAATAATTGAAATTAGAAAGAGATAGGTAGTTGCAAATTTAAAAGATTTTTTATGGTCTTTTTTCACTAGCATATAACAAGAGTGAATGTTTTTTCGTAATTTAATTTTCTTCGCTTACGAAACTGCTCATCAATTTAGATTCTTGTTTCAAATTCCTAAATTAACGTGATTCATCATAGCACTTTTCCGTTCTTCTTTCCCAATCTCTCGCAGGTATCTCGCTGGTCGGCTGAACATCATTACCAACACCGAAGCCAAAGGTCTCAACACCTTTGTCGGTACATTCGCCCTGCCGGCGGTGATTTTCCTCTCGCTTGCCGAACTAAACTGGAGCACGGTTAATTGGAACTTTTTACTCGCGATTCTGATTTCCAAAACCGTCGTATTCCTGGCGGTAGCAATCATCTCGCTACTGGTGGCACGACCTACCAACTATGGCCGAGCGGGGCTGCTCGCAATTTTCTGCACACAGAGCAACGATTTTGCGATTGGATTTCCGATCGGTAAGTTCTCTATTCGACTTAAAATAAAAATAAGCATTTAGTGCAACCTTCTTTTTCCATTGCAGTCACGGCATTGTACTCCAAAATTCACCCGGAGTATGCGTCCTATATCTATCTGCTGGCACCAATTTCGCTGGCAATTTTGAATCCAATCGGATATGTGTTGATGGAAATTTCGAAAATCAAAGCGAAAGCGACAGAAAATGAGGTAAGATATAATTGCCACGGAACCGAGCACACGTAAGCCGTCATTAGAGAGATCATGTGTGAGCTCTGTGCATCGCGTGCTTCATTAGAACTCTAATCTTAGATTCGCCATAACCGTGTGTGGCACTATAATATCTTTATCTTCGAGAAAATTACTTAAATAATTTCTGGCTGATTATTGTTTGTATGCATCATCAATTGTTTTTCCCATTGCAGGCTCTTGCCGCTCGTCGCCCTTCGTTACCACCCTGCTCACAGCTATCGGATACCAGCGGTTCCAGCCGCAGCCTATTAAAGGGCAAATTTCTAGTCATTATAAAAACCATCGAATCCGTATTTTTCAACCCGGTGCTGCTGATGACGGTTCTGGGTGTTGTGGGTGGACAAATCTTTAGCAACGGGCTGCCCGTTTTACTGTCCAGTATCCTGCAGGTGTTGGGCAATTCATTTTCCGCCACGGCTCTTTTCCTGCTGGGGCTACGAATGGTTGGCAATGCATCCACGCTGCAAGGTCCCGGTTTTATCCTGCCGGGTATTTTAATTATAGTAAAACTTCTAGTGCTACCGTTGGTGACTCGCCAAACGGTCAACATAATGAACGCCGGTGCTAACTTCTCCGAAACGACTGATCTCAGCACTTTTGGTTTCCTGTACGGAACGTTTCCCGCTGCGCCGGGAGTATTCGTCATTGCGTCGCAGTACAACCAGGATGTGGACTTGATCGCGACCAGTATGGTGGCCTCGACGTTCATAAGCGCTCCGCTGATGTTCATATCGGCAAAGATGATCACCATCACCAATCTGAAACCATCGGACTACCTAAACGAACTGGACAAGTTTTCGTTCGACATTAGCATCGTGGCCATTTGCTGTTCGGTGTGGATGTTGTTGCTATTTACGCTTACCCGCCGGATTCGCAAAATGCCACACCGGGTAACGAGCTGCTTGATCATATCGCAGCTGATTTGCAACCTCGGTGTGATCATGTGGTCTTCCTTCGAGCAAAACAGTGGCTGGAAGATGTACTTGCAGTTCTACTTTTTCACAATTGGCTGCTACAGTAGTCGTCTGTGGACCGCTTTTCTGGCGATTACGATTTTATTCCTGCAGTGTCGCAGTCTGTGCTTCGTACTTAAACTATGGCCTCTGTTTGTAAGTATTCAAGTGGATGACATTTGAGTTGCAACTAATGTTTTACCCTTCCATCAGATCGCTGCCGCTTGGGGTTTGCCGACGTTGATCGTGTCTCTACTGTTTCTATTAGACAACAAAAATATCACTCCAACGGAGAAACGCAACCCGAGCTTTCAGTACGGCAACGCACAAGCCGCTATCGCGGTATTTTTGCTGGTCATGTGCTTCATCGTCACCGTTGGTTGTCTGATTTTACACCAACGCTTCAAAAAGCGACACGAAAAGTATTTGACCCTATCCAGGGAAGTATCCTCGCCGGATACGGATAGCAGCACAATGGGCTCAAGCTCGGTGGCCAATTTGATTCAAGAAGAAATGGCCAACGGAACCACGGGTGAAACGTCAGGATCAACAGTACAACGACGAAGGCATTCGTTAACCTCCAGCGACGATGAGATTCTGCGAGGAAACAATCATTCAGATGAGTGCGGGGGAAGTAACGGTTGTTGCTCTAATCGGAACTCCGTTCGCACGGTGGTCGATATTGAAGATTTGCTTATTCAACGAAGCGTGAGTAATGATGCTAATAAGTAAGTGATCTTGTGCGTATGGAGAAAAGATCAGTTTTTAACTTGTCTTTTAATTTTTTAGTGAGGAATTAACCGCAGCCAATGGGATGTGCTCAGCTCAGTTTAATTGCCCATCGGCTTCGAAACAGCAATGCCAATCGCTAATCGATAGGTATCGCGAACAAGCCAGTGACGGCTTAGAACCGTTGGAAGTTGATAACGCCGTTGATGCACATCAAACTCTCAAACACATGGTTTTGCTGATTCTGCTACTTTGCTCGATGTTCGTTGGTTTGGCTCTTTCGGTGTGGACTCTGATAATGGAGGGAATGTCCGGAATCTATGTCGAGCTGACATTCCTAGATGCGTTCCTCAACTTTGGTCAAAGTATTATCGTACTGGCAGTATTCATAACTGACACGGGAGAGCTGCTGCTGCCGCTGATGAAATTCTGGCGTAAAATCTGGTATGGTGCGAACATGCTGCAGTTACCAATTTGGAGTGACATAAGTGCCGAAACGCGGCACATCTGTGACCAATTCACGACGCATCATTTAGAGAATTGTCGAAAGACAATTGCCAAGGACAAAAGGTTATTTCTTACCAGAATTTGGTGAAATCATTATTTAACTTCCACACTTACTTCAACAGGTGGCGCATTAAAGTTTACAAAAAAGTTTTCTACGGCAGCGCTTTCGTGGATTGGCTGCTAGAGCTGGGCCTGGCGAAGGATCGTTCCGATGCGACACATTACGCACGCCGCCTGGTGGACGGTCGGGTCCTGCGGCATATCAATAATGTTTACCATTTCCACGACCGCAATCTGCTTTATACGTTTTGTGATCGTTTGTAAGTTTATTGAATTTTACCCTACCTAGTTTTGTTTCGTAGTTTTAAAACCAATCTTCGCACTCGAACGAGAGGTGCTTCGCTTGCTATCTCGCCAGCAGCCAGTATTTCTAGAAATCTTTCAAATGACTACAATTTTAACTCAAGAACACATTAAAATGTTACCAGAAAATTTCTAGACGTAGTTCGAAGATAGTGTGCCAAGGGCTCTTAGAAAACTATCATACCAAAAAAATCGACGAAGCTGGAAAATATTGTGATTACTAGTTTTTGTATGAAATTCATTCATATATTAGTTAGTTTTGTTTTTGGTTAGTATTTTTTAAGTATTTATTGCTAAAATCTAAAAGAAAGCAACATTACTCCATTAGGGAAAATCAACTATAGGTGTGACAAAGTTACAATTTGTCTAATTAGTGCATATAACATATTGCGATATACAGTTACAGTAGCCTTCAAAAAGCGTATCTACTAGCTATAGTAAAGCTTGCCTAAAGGTTCTCAAGACAAATAAAATACCTGCAAAGTTTTTAGTCATCGTATCACCAAGACTTTACATTAGAAAAAAAAATTCTAAGTAAATATATTTTAAGGCAAATTATTTGAAAGTTTCTTAATGATAGTGATGACATAACTGAGTATAAAGTGCAATCGAATTAATGACACATTAGGCCAAATAAGAGTGGCTTCACTTCTTCCATAAGATTTACATAAGAGTTATTCATACGAGCCATTCACTCGGCAGGAAAATGAAGAAATTTGAAATGGAAGTATCATCAAAGGTATCATACATCAAAGTAACCTATGCTTTTTGAAAATTTTTCTCCCCAACTTTTACCGTATCTAACGATGAAACAGCTAGTTGACGTCGACCTAGCCGATGATATTGTCTTGCTCGCACAGGGCCGAAACGATATGCAGAGCAGGTTAGATGACCTCTTCGAGATATCTTGGTAGCCAGACAACGCCCGATTGTGGTACCACGAATGATATAGCCACACGGATCAGAACGGTCAGGGGTGCCTTTACAGGTCTGCGAAACATTTGCTCTCAAACCAGATCACTCTATATACGAAAACGCGAATTTTCAATCCAAACATTAAATCCGTACTGCAGTGTGCCTGCGAAACGTCTCAGCGGAGAACACGCAAAAACTGCAGGTATTTATTAACCGGTGCCTACGCTATATCATTCGTGCCTGGTGGCGTAACAACTGGATGTCCAATGAGGAACTCCATCATCGTCGATGCTATCAACGGCCGTTGTACCTTGAGGAAAGTCGGATATACCTTGAGGAAAGGAGCGAACGAGATTTGTAGAGAAGCACTCGACTGTAATCCCTAAAGACAGCGTAGAAGAGGCAGACCCAGAGGCGACGCAGCTTAGCCAACAACATCCGGACTATAGACGAGAACTCGCCCTGACGACAGTTAAAAACCATGGCGAGTAACCGTCAGCAGTGCAGATCTCTGATTTCATCTCTTTGTTCTGCCGGACCGGCGAACATGGACACATAAGTAAGTAAGTAGGTTTTCCCGTATTGTATTTTTAATAGTTTTGCAATTATCGGTTTGATGACAAGGAAAAGTTTCAACCGCTCTAGAACTCGAAGCCGAGGAGTATGTCAAATTCAGTACCACATAGCGGAGGCCTTCAGGAGTCTCCTGCTAATGGTTCAACTTCTTACGATTGGCCGCACTGAGGCCGAATTTGTGGTTGATCTTAAGCGTACGGCGTCTTCCGCGGAAGCTATAGATAATTTTTCACCCAACCGTTGAGTGAATTCCGACGGAATCCCGACGAAGAAAATTTTCGGCACGCTAATACCCGCTTTCAACAAACGTTACCAGTGTCTGTAGGAATTTAAGTTCGAGAAAGTAAAAGAGAAAGCAATTTCGGCGAAGAATGTCCATACCCAGCAGCATCCACAGAGGTGCAAAGGTTGGTTCATCTCTCGCCTCTATACTTTATTCTCCTGCACATCACGGAATATCGTTCTTAGCATTCGTCTCTCGAAAACACCCAGCAATCGTAGGTTCTCCTCGAGCATTGTCCACGTTACATGCCCGTAGAAAAATGTACAGCGTCTTGTACAGTGTCCACGTTGTACGAGGACTTAACCCGCTCGGCAGTAGTTGATTGTGAAGCACGACTTCCACTAATAAAACGCCTTTAATTTTCACGTTTGGTGTCAATATCCCCGGTCACAAGTGAACCAAAATAGACAAATTTGCCTTGAACTGAAAAGTACACCATGTCATTTGCCGTCTAGCAGTCAACATCCGATTTGGTCAACAGGTTATGGGCCCGCGACGCAAACGTACATAGTTCGCGGAACGTGGAGAATTCAGGTCAGGAATCGGTTTGAGTGCTTTTTTCCGGACTAGAACTTTTCGGTCTGTAGAGCATTTCTTGTTCTATCTTTTTACCCATTACTTTTCAGCAGCGTACCCAACTTAAAGAGGAACCGTCCTGGACCCACAAAAATGACAGAGACTTACTATGATCGGGCTCTCGATTGACGACTTTTTCTAATCTAATCTAATCTCACACTAACGCAGCGAATTCTTGAAGGCATCCTGGAAAATGACGATTACTTGAATCAATCATTTTTCTTGTCAACGGCCAGGCCAACTGCGCAGCATGTACCGCAGAGAGAATTCCAAGGAATCAAGTGGAACCAGAAAAATATCTAATTCCATTAAACTCCTTGAAATCAAGGGGAAGGAAGAAAACGTGGACCTCTCGTACCAAACGCTTCCCGTATACATAGATAATGATTTATTTACAATCGTTGGGAGTATCTTTGCTAATAAAGGTTAAGTGATACTCCGGACCCTCAGGAATGAACTAATGGTATATAGACCAGAAGCCAGGCTGCAATTGGCCAAGGATATAGCGCCTTATTTCTCTCTCTGGAAATAGATTAGCTTGCCAAAAATATTAGTTTAAATCATATAATACTTGAAACAAAAGTCGTGTGGTTTAATGGTTGCCTAAAACTACATTTGTAAGGTTAGGAACTGAAAACCGCACGACCCCGCACCTCCTAGCTTGGCTACTCAATTATACAAATTGAAGTATTTCCAAGTATGGCCACGTAGAGGCGCTAGGTAGGGGCTTGGGATGGCTAGAGCTATGTTAGGCGCTTCTTCCTAGTTACCTTCCCCATTTCATACCCTGACGACTCTTTCACAACAAAAATGGCTGCGAAGTATAAAAGAATGGGAAAATTTTGTCTGGTAAAAGCAGTGGCAACTTGTATTGCTTTGTTCAGAGGACGTTTAAGGCGACTGCTAATTCAAATCGCATTCATGTTTGATATCATCGTCTTGGCCATCGCGACATGCAGGCTGTGGAAAAGATTGTCCGAAAGGGCGCTGGAACTGGCCTAAACTTGCAGGAATGTGGTGTAAAAGCTGATTGTGGAGTGTGCTATGCTAGAAACATGTATCGCGCACCGTTTCCAAGTAAGTTCGCATCCACAACCAGCGCTGTGGGGGATCTCGAAGATACCGATTAATGTGAATAGTTGACCTTTGAAAGTAATGACGCCAAGGGAAACCGTTTCTTGATGACGACGAAACGTATTAGCTTTAGCTTTAGCAGGTAAGCTAAGTTCCTTGAGCTACCTACTGGTACTCACGAGGAGCTACAATCTAGTACGAGCCTGACTCCGTCAGAAGGACGCGGTATTTCTGTCTGTCTTCGCCAACAATGAACCGATTTGACCAACATCACTACTGCCCAAGCGGCGTTGGTTGACTCAGTTTCCTCGCATGTATGTACTTTGAACTGGTAAATGGCTGGATAACGAGTACTGTCGGTGCCATGCGCACGTGTGGGCATTGAATAGACACTACAGTGATTCACAGCCTTTTATCCAGTAAGTTATATCTGGACCCTGGTGTCAGCCGGGATACAAGCAATCTTGGTGGAGATCGGGTAACCAACCCCGGTGGAATCCAAGGTCGTTTGCGGATAGGGAAGGAGAGCAATTTTTAGGCTTACTTGGGCCTTCAGCGAGAGAGGAGGTTGATACCGTAGCTCTTGAAGTCGCCACCACGAAAAATCAACAGACAAGAAACAATAAAATTCGGACTAGAGCAATCGGAATAGACCACGCAAAGAAAATGGAATGGATTGGAAGCTCGGGACGTGGAACTGCCGATCTCTCAAACTTCCAAGAGAATACTCGAGTGCTCCGAGCCGCAGGTACGACGTCGTAGCGCTGCGCGAGGTGCGCTAAAAGGATTTAACGGTGCGTATCGAACACCTAACCACAGACCTAACGTTTACTGGGACCGCATTTTATTTTATTAACGTCAACAGGTAAAATATCACTCCAATGACAGAAATAACTAAGTAACGTATTTACAATACTCGTCTGTTTAGATTATTAACATAAAACACGTCTAAAATTAAAAAAAAATGTACTGGGATTCCGGCGACATAAGCATGGTGTCGTCGCACTCCCGTGATCGGAACGCATCTCCGAAACAGACCAGACGAAAGAGATTTGGTTGCAATCGTGATGGTTACAATAATCAATCTGCAATCGATGGACAAATCAAATTAAAGCAAAACGGAAACTGCTAAGTGTCGTAACGCAGTCATGCGTTTGCTTACAAATTTAAAATGGTTGCTTCGGGAAGTGTAGTTTTCATTTATGGATCAAATGGACTGAGCCAAAGAGGAGAAAGGAAGAGGAAGTGTAGTTTTAAAAAATACGATCACGTCTTGCATCACCCTATTACATTCAAGAAAGCGACACCTTTGTTTGAAAGTTGGAAACTACCGACAGTTTCTGATTCTGGCTCTCGGTTGTTCGTTTGATGCGTTTGCTGTCACATTCGTTTTTTTGTTTGCTCAGTGTTTGTTTTCAATTATTTATTCTTAAATCGTGAAGTCAACAAAATAATTCGTTCCTCATCCAAGCTCGCGTAATTTTGTGATTTTTATTCGAAATGAATCGACTTTTCGGAAAATCTAAACCCAAAGAACCCGGTCCAAGCATCAATGACTGTATCCAAGGGGTAATGTATTGAAAAACTACCTTTCATTCGAAACATTTTGATGGTGTCGAAATTGCGTCAAGAATGACTCATCTTCTGCGGTTAATGTTTGATTGTTTTCTTTATTAGGTTGATGCCAGAGCAGACACTATCGACGGGAAGATCAAAACATTAGATGCCGAGTTACGAAAATACAAGGATCAGATGGCGAAAATGCGCGAAGGACCGGCAAAAAATGCCGTGAAACAAAAAGCGATGCGAGTGCTGAAGCAACGCAAACAGTGAGTTTTGTTTTCTAATCATTTTCTCGAACCTGAACAAACGAAAATTGATTTTTAGATATGAAAACCAGGTGGAAAACCTTCGCAATCAGTCCTTCAACATGGAGCAGGCAAATTTTGCGGCTCAAACCCTGAAGGATACTCACACCACGGTAGCCGCCATGAAGGACGGTATGAAGTCAATGAAGAAGGAGTTCAAAAAGATCAACATAGAAGAAATCGAAGACATCCAGGACGATATGGCCGACATGCTGGAACAGGCCGACGAAGTACAGGAAGCGATGGGTCGTGCCTACGGAATGCCCGAGATTGATGACGACGAACTGCAAGCGGAGCTTGATGCTCTTGGTGATGAAATCGCCCTGGACGACGATGCCAGCTATCTGGACGATGTGGTGAAAGCGCCGGCCGCACCCGACAAGGAACCCGGCGCAGACAGTGTCACCAATAAGGACGGTATTTTGGTTGATGAGTTTGGTTTGCCACAGATTCCAACACAGGTTAAATCCACTTAGGTTGGTGTGTGTGTTTGCTTGTGTCTGGATATCAAAACTTATATTTAATTATTTTGTTGTTTTCTGTTTTGCTTTAGATGTTCACGCCTTAAGGCATTTCTTTATATGTGGAATACGAAAATGCACGCGATATTTAGTCATTTATGATACGTTTTATTAAACTCACATACTGTGAAAACATAGTTCGGTTTTTGCGAATGAAAGATAGAAAAAAGAGTGAACACATTCAAGAACAAAACAGGAAAAAATGAAAACTTTATGATGATTTGCCGCCTCGCAAAAAGTAGGAAGCTCGTCACTTCACTCGCTAATCTCGTCGATAACAGGTACGTTTTGTAAATCTGAACATTTCCTTTTCAGCAGCGAAATTTGATCCTTCAAATGGCGTTCTTTGGCGGCAGCTCTTGTTAGTAATATTTTAGCTTTTTCCAGCAACTGTGCTTTCTTCTCGAGGCTTTCCTTTAGTTCTTCACTTCTAGATTTTTCTTCCTCACTAATTTCCTGCGTGTCTTGCTCTTGCCTATCGTTCCGGGGATGGCATCGAGGGCAACTCGCGCTCGAAAGGAGTTCGACCTCCACTTGCAGTGCGGCCACCCGATTGAGCGCTTCGGTATAGTTCTGTTGGAGTTTTTCGTGCTCCTTTTTCAATCGATCATGATTCTCTATTATCTCCGATACCGACGGTGATTTACCATCCACTTTGGAGCGTTCGGTAGCATTTTTAGTTTCCTTCAGTTGTTTGTTTTCTACTTTGAGTTTTTCAATAATTCTCCGCAGGGCGATAACAGTTTGCTCTAACTTTGAGTTGTAACTTGCTAGTTCGTTATTAGCAGGAGTTGGTCCGTTCGCACCAGAGCAACGTTGGCACAGATTATTGAAGTTTATCGTTTCCGGGCAACCGGCGGTTGCCTTGGTGAATTCCTCCTTTAGCAGAATAATATAGCTAAACGAGATTTAGTTTAGTAAGTCATATAAAAATTGGCAAGCAAGATTAAATTTATACGTACTCTTCCAGATGTTTGATCTGGTTTCGTTGCCGCTCGGAATCATCTCTCTGCCGCAGCATGTCATTGTCCAACTGATACTGGAGCGTTCTTGCTTCCAAACGGATATTCTGTGCTTCTAAGCTGGATATCTTTTCCTGCATTCTCTCCAGTTCGCTTGTCATTGAATTAGAACCCTGTTAAGTTGAGTTAGTTTATTCATTCTTTTTCTCCACAGAATTTAAAGAAAATTCAAACTCACCTTACGTTCCAACTCCATAGCGATGATCCTCCTCTGCTGTGACTCAATTCGACTCTTTAGCGCTTGTATAATTTCCTTACTGTTCTGTGCAAATATCTTCAAATCATCACTAGCCCCTTCGGAAGCGGTACTTTCGGTCGTACAGCATTCGTCCGGCGATTCGGCCGGGGTGTATTTACCTCCAACGGCCGAGCTCGCACTGTGTCCTCGAGTGCCACCAGCGACCGAGCGTCCCTCCAGGATTGCCTTTTCTCGCTCCAAACGAGCGATTGCCGACTTTGCCGAATTGAAATGAACTTTTAGCTTTTCCAATTCGGTCTCTTTTTCTTTGAGTTGCACCTTGAGTTTTTCGGCCGTCTGCTGCCAACGTTTTTGCTTGTTCCACAAGTCCAATTCGGCAGCATTCTTAGCTCGACGGTTCTCGTTAATGTTCACCTGCTTTCGCAGATCGTCTTTCGTATCCAGTAACTCCGTTTCAAGTTGTTGAACTTTTCTAGTTAATTGGTCCTCTCGGGGAGTGGTTGTACGTTCCGGTTTCATGGCAATGACAGGTCGCTTAATGAGTTGATTTTTGAGTGTTTTTACCAAGTCACGTGATTGTTTCTCGCGTTGTTGAATACTGAGGACCTGCCGCTTTAGAGCATCGATTTGAGTCTTCAGGATACGGTTGGAGGCTTCGCTTCGATTCAGGTCTGCGCTGAGCTGTGAAACCTGCTCGGCTGAGTGTAGCGAAGTATCGTTCATGAATCGTTGCTGATCGTCCTGAAAGCGGTGCAAACAGTGTTAGATTAGGATAGTGACCAATTCCGTATTCGTTTTCACAAGGTCGTTGCAATTGAGCTGCCATGCTTTATGCTTGATAGAGCTGAATATTGCTTATTTAGTGTTTGGCGATATTATAGATAGTAATTAGCTCTACAAGCGTCCGGCACATAACATTTTCAAATTTTACTCGGTTGAAGCGATATAGTCAAAACTAAAATCGGAGCACAAGCCGTGAGCAATCCTTAAAATCCGAAATATCAGTTTACCAAAAGACTAACGATTAACAACGACTCATGACCAAGCGTTGGTTTCCCGTAACTCAAGAACTCAAGAGCGATTAAGGAAAAAAATACTTTGCAAAAGTAGAAGGTAGAACGTAATTTTTCAAACTTCTTTTGCAGTTTCCACTGCCGTGATCAATTTTGTGTGACCTTTTAGCCTAAGCTTGTACGATAACGCCCCAAATCAAACATTCTATTTCTCATACAATCTTACTTATTTACTTATGTGTCCATGTACGCCGCACAGTGGGGCAGATTGACCCGGAGCTCGGACAAAACCTCATAACTTCTTTCATTTGCTTCGTAGAGCTTTATTGTCTTCAGCAACATTGTTTGTTACAAAATTTCGCATCTCTTTGTAAATTTTAAGTAGTTGTATTTTTATTCCTATAGATGGCGTTGAGATCTAACTTTTTAAATAATGACTTTAGAAATGTTGTGTCTTCAGAAAAGTTGTTTGTCCTGTAAAGTTACGTAAAATTACTGAACATACCAAAATTGTAAGATTTACAGGAATCAAGTTATAAATATTTTAAATACTCAAACACTTCTTTTTAAGTATGTAATCGAAATTGGTAGTCTGACGACCTCCTATACAAATTATCACAATCTGTATATCCAGAGTAATTTAGTATTATTATTCTGGTATAGGGTAAATCAACCATTTGTGGACCTTTCTGTAAATTATTTTGAACTCGTAACGCTAAACACCCAACCAATGGCACTTACAATATTAGTAATTTTCGAATAAGCCTCAATATATAAATTTCTGCTGCAAATCTCTATACTTTACATATTTTTTAAAACAGATTGGAATGTCCGTTTTCCTTTTATGGACCCTTGTGGTTTACAATAGAATAACGACCGAGTCCATGAATTTTAGTGTATTTTGCATAGAAAGAGTCCGGTAATGGCGACATTTTTTGCATTGTATATAATGAACCCTCACTTGTTGAAACCGTCAATTTTAAAGTATTAATAATGAAATGCAGCTAAAATTTTATAAACTCAAATGTGTGTTATGTTTAGTACGTTCTGTTTCATGTCATATATCCTCAGAAATAAGAAGTATAAGCTAATAAATACCGAAATTTCATCCGAGGGTCCATTACAGGTAGAGGGTTTACTATATGGGTTAACTTACCCTACTATCTGCTTTAGTGCAATCATGCAAATTTTTTAATTCATCAGTTTGGCCATACGCAGCAAAAGGATACGAGTGGCGAGATAGGCCGTCATCGGCCTCAGCCAAATTCTGGCAGAAGGCACAAAAATAACTGACAGAGTATTGCAATCTGTTTATCCTGCAAACACGTATCAGCATGTTCGACTCTAAATAAACATAATGGAGGCTAGTTCAATCGAACTGAAAGTCCAACCGAACATATTCTACTGTCAATTTGACTTGAAACAGAGCTAATTGGGAAAAAATTGTTAAGTGGTCGCCTTTACAATGTGCTGAATTCCCCTAATCGACTCCAATGTATCTCATAATGATAATAAATGCTGTGTCTTACATATACAAGCACGACTAGTTACCGTACAGCAGGAATGAGCTACGCACTGGCGCGCGCATTTACTAATTTGTAGCCTAAAATGGCGGAAAACATGCATTCGCAAAACTTGAATATCTCCGAACATCGCAACTAGTAGCAGCTAATTTTTTGCTTATTACTAGTTAACACCCTGATTGTTTATTTTACAATAGTGTCAGAGCGGAAATCTGTGGAAATCTTTTTCTAAACACTATTGAAAATTGACAAAAATTTCAATTTTTTTGTTCTAAAACACTTCGTCAGAACAAAGCCTACTAGTAAAAATCTGTTTTAATATCACCTAAACTATTAGTTTATAATCCCTTTAATGTGAATTGTCCTTTAAACGTACAGAACTTTAAGCAGCATAGTAGCCAGATACTAAAAGATTAAATGATATTTATTTTTTTCATTTTCCAAACTTTTTTTACACTGTGTTTCACCTTCTTGAATACCTATTGAAAAACTACTTATTAAAACAATTTATGTATATTCCTTATAGATTATGTGTCTACTATACGTAGAATATTAAGTTTGATAGAATATCTCAAATAAAAATTTTGAGGTTTTGTCCGATCATTTTCAGGTTTTGCCCCATAGTGCGCCGGTCCGGCAGAACAAAGGGATGAAATCAGAGATCTCCACTGCTGACGGTTACCCGCCATGGCTTTTACCTGTCGCCAAGACAGGTTCTCGTCTACAGCCCGGATGTCATTGGCTAAGCTCCGTCGCCATGAGCCTCTGGGTCTGCCTCTTCTACGCTGTCCTTGTGGATTCCAGTCGAGTGCTGCTCTGCAAACCTCGTTCGCTCCTTTCCTCAAGGTGTGTCCGATCCACTTCCACCTACGTTCACGAATTTCTGTGGCTATCGGCCGTTGATGACACCGACGATAGAGTTCCTCATTGGATATCCAATTATCAGGCCACCAGGCACGAATAATGTATCGCAGGTACCGGTTAATGAATACCTGCAGTTTTTGCGTTGTCTCCGCTGAGACGCACCACATTTCGCAGGCATACAGCAGAACGGATTTAACGTTTGAGTTAAAGATTCGGGTTTTCGTACGTAGAGTGATCTGGTTTGAGCGCCAAATGTTTCGCAGACCTGCAAAGGCACCCCTGGCCTTCCTGATCCGTGTGGCTATATCAGTCTTGGTACCACCATCGGGCGTTGTTTGGCTACCAAGATATTGAAAGGCGTCTACCTGCTCAACTTGTTGTCCCGCTACTGTGAAGTTGGTGGAATTGTCAGTGTTCACTACCATAGACTTAGTTTTCGCTACATTGACTGTGAGACCTGCTGCCTGGGAGCTCTCGGAGAGGTCGTCTAACTTGCTCTGCATATCGTTTCGGGGTTGTACGAGCAAGACAATGTCGTCGGCTAGGTCGAGGTCATTTAGCTGCTCCATCGTTAGAGGCAATCCTCGATTTGGTCTACTGTCAATTGCTCCAACTAATATCTCATCCATAACGATGAGAAACAGTAGCGGTGATAAAATGCAGCCCTATCTCACGCCAGCAGTAACCCTTATGGGGTCGGACAAGACGCCGTCGTGCAAAACCTTGCACGAGAACGCCTCGTACTGAGCCTCGATGAGATGGACTAGCTTATCTGGAACTCCTCTACGCCTAAGTGCGCCCCATATGTTTTCGTGATTGAGTCGGTCGAACGCCTTTTCGAAGTCAACGAACACCAGCAGAAGAGAGTCCTGGAATTCGTTGATCTGCTCCAATATAATGCGGAGCGTTGTGATATGGTCTACACATGATCGGCCAGCACGGAATCCAGCTTGCTGCCGCCGGAGAGTAGCGTCGATCTTCTCCTGAACCGGTTGAGGATTACCTTACAGAGTACTTTGAGAGTAATACAGAGCAACGTGATGCCACGCCAGTTACCGCATTCCGTTAGGTCTCCTCTCTTAGGGACTTTGACCAATATGCCCTGCATCCAGTCCACCGGAAAAGTTGCGGTTTCCCAAATATTGCTGAAAAGCTGATGCATCATCTGAGCTGACAAAAATTGGTCAGCTTTGAGCATTTCGGCTGAAATACGATCTATCCCTGGCGCTCTATTGGATTTCATACTCTTGATGGCTGTTACAATTTCATCCAGCGATGGCGCCTTCGAGTTCACGCGATTTATTCGACAAACTGTAGGCGTCATACGCTGCTGGTTTTGTTGGTCTCTGACATTTGAAACTCGGAAGAGTTGTTCAAAATGTTCAGTCCATCGCTTAAGCTGTTCTGTACGATCAGTTAATAGCTGACCAGCTCTGTCCTTTAGTGGCATCTTTGTATTCATCCTGGCACCACTAAGGCGGCGAGAAATATTGTACAACAAACGGATATCACCATTGGCGGCGGCGGTTTCTCCTTGTTCGGCTAGGGAGTTAGTCCAGGCTCTCTTGTCCCGCCTACAAGCACGTTTAACAGCCCTCTCCAGTTCGGTGTATCGTTGACGGGCAGCTGTCTTAGCCGATCTGGTCCGCGCTCGCTCAATGCCGGCTTTCGCCTCTCTCCGCTCGTCGATCTTCCTCAAAGTTTCATCCTAACTCCACTCCCTCCGCCCACTGGTCGTGATGAAGGCGTTCTTGATGCCGGTCCATTGCTCTTCGACGCTTCCACCAGGTGGCAGCTCCGAGGCTCGAGATTCAAGTTCGACAAAGGCCCTTTTCACCTCAGGATTCTCCAATCGGCGGACGTCGTAGCGGCACCCAACTTTCTCCTCCCGTCGTTGGACACGTGCGCAGATGTGGTCGATTTGGTTTTCTGTTCGGCCGTCGCGGGAAACCCACGTGGCTTTATGTTCTGGTCTATGGGGAAAGAGCGATCCACCAATGACCATGTCGTTATTACAACAGAATTCTGTAAACACTCTCCCCGTTTTCGCTCATCTCTCCTAGGCCATAGCGTCCCATGACGCGTTCAAGGTCCGCGTGGTTCGAGCCAATCTTTACGTTGAACTCGCCTAAGTGGATTTGTTTGTCCCCCTTTGGGATTTTCGCAACCACTCTGTTCAGCCCGCATTTCCACCTCGTATGCCAGCGTAGAGCTAGACTTGCTTGGATGATGTATTGTGTTTGCCAGTACCTGGCCAGCTGATCTTGCTTAGCGCCGGATTTCAAGCTTCAAGCGCCTCTTGCAAGGTGCCCAACTTAACCTGCTGCTTAGTATATTCCATGTTCCGATTCATGTCCGTGTTTTCATGCTAAAGGCTATTGCCAATAATCCAGACCGATTTCTTCTTTCATTTTCTGTAACGTAGAATTTTCGGATACAGTTAGGTTGTTAGCCTAAGGTCCCTATTCCGCTGATAGGGCTGCCATGTTACATGTGGGCTGGAGCCACTGTTCCGCCTTCTCTGTCTTCGTGTGACAATTGATAACTAAGGTTGTGTACCCCAGTCGGCGCCACAGGAGGCAGGGATATGAGTTAGTGAAAAGAGATAGTAAATTTGCACATGTTCGACCTTTGCCAGGCCCTCCAGGCTACTTTCCAGGTGACTCATCCAAATTGGTAACCAACACTCCAAAAAGCGAAGAGCATTTTTTTCTTTTGCGGTCCTTTAATCTGTTGCCAATGACCATCAATTTTGTTCTATCTTTTTTATTCTGCCAGAGCACTACAGAATACATGCTTTGAACGCCAAAGAGCTTATCGTTTCAGACGGTATAATTACTTTTCCGGTATTCTTTTCGGTCAAGCGGAGCAAAATCTTAATAGTCTTAAGTATTTAGGGTGTGAAGAAAAACTTTACTATGCTTGAGTTGTGCTTTTTCTACGCAAAATAAGTTGTAGTACATAAAAAAAAGTTATTTAGCATCCGTCGGAGGTAGAACAAACAGTTGAACGGTAACTTCAAAACACTGGGTCGTTGTGAGAAGCAGATTTCTCTGTCTCTTTATAATTAAGAATCCAAATAATTACGAGTACGAAATAAATTGACTAGGATCCTGAGGAGAGAGACGTCAACAGAAGGATTAAGATGGCGAGAAATTAAAGTAGGTAATGATGTATGGAAAGGTGAACCGATCTCGTGTGTTCTCAACCTTTTTTGGTTCCAAGGCGGATCCCCTGGTGGAATTCCGTATACTGTTTTGCTGCAAGTTAAATTCAGTTCAGTTCATTAAATCCCATTTGTGAAACGCTGTCTTGAGGGATACACCACACGTCGAAAGCCGACATGCAAAGAGGCGAGAAGGGAAGAATGATCACAATTGAGTCCGAGGTGGTTGATTTGGCGCAAATTTTCTATGAACATCTTAATGACATGAAAACTAACTTAGGGATGATTACGTAAGGTTCTCCAAGTGTTGGGAGTGGATGAGCACCTTGCGTATCGTACCTTCGTACACTTATATTTGAAACCTTTGTAATTTTTCAGTACATACTGGCTGCACTGCAGTTTACATATTTGTCATTCCACAATAAATCAGTTTCATGTACAAACGTGTTCTCGTTATTCTCCCGAAAGTACTAACGGTTATTTCTTTGGCTCTCTGGTGGTTTCTTTATTCGTTTCCCGGTAATTCCGTGTAGTTCTGCATCTCGTTGGGTGGTCTAATGCCCACAGGTTATGTGCCCAGTGACCGGAAGTGATTAAAGAAGTTTTTAGTGCTATTACCGAGAGCTGGTTTGCCGGAAGGTGCGGTGTTTGCTCTTCCGAGAAAAGTTTAGTGCGGAGAAGAAAATAAAATGGCGGACATCACGCGAGTATCTTTCGCGAGGCTCAGTAGCGGAAATTATGCTGCCTGGAAATTTCGAATGAAGGCGCTACTCGAGCGTGAAGATTTGTGGAACGTGATTGGTAGTCCGAAGCCAGAGGAAGTGGATGAACAATATCCGCAATGGCAGAAAAACGACATGAAAGCTCGTGCGACAATTTCGTTGTTTATCGAAGACAGCCAGTTACGTTTTGTCAAGAAGGCGGAGTCCGCGCGTGATATGTGGAATAACCTAAAAGTGTACCATGAAAAAGCAACGCTGAGCACTCAGGCAATGCTCCTGAAGCAATTGTGTGCAACTGATCTCGAGGAAGGCAGCAACGTAGAAAAACATCTAGAAGAAGTCGAAAATTTGTACGATCGGCTTGACAGTAGCGGTGTCGAGATTAGTGAGCAGTTGCGAGTGATAATGTTATTGCGTAGTTTACCGCTTTCTTTCGCAACTTTCGTTACTTCGCTGGAAAATCGACCCGATGGCGATTTAACGATGGATTTAGTAGTGGCTAAATTGCGCGATGAGTGTAACAAGCGGTCGGGTGCTAATGGAATCAGTGTTAAGGAGGAGAAAGTCCACAAAGCGTATGCCAACGTAAACAGTGACAAATTAAAGTGTTTTTTCTGCAAGCAACCCGGCCATTACAAGCGAAATTGCCGCAAGTTAGCTGCTCTGAAGAACGGTAACAGTTCGGGCGAATCCAGTAAGAAATCGGGTTCCGGACAGCAGCAGCAGGCAAAAACAGTACAAGCAGAAAATGCACAGCAACCGAAACCAGTGGTAGCGGATGAATCTTTTTGTGGTGCGGTATGTTTCGTTGCGGGTAGTGCTATCGCGGGTGCTTGGACAATCGACAGCGGGTGTACTTGTCATATGACAAATGATCGCGAGTTTTTTGTTGAGTACAAAAGTGGTATCGTTGTTGATGTTACTTTAGCCGATGGTACGAAAACAAAGTCGTGCGGTGTCGGTAATGGAAACATTATTGGTGTGAATGCCAATGGACAGCGCGTTTTGATTACGTTAGAGCGAGTACTGTACGTTCCCACATTGGAGGGAGGATTGATTTCGGTACGGAAAATGGCCGAAAAAGGGTTCAAAGTAGTATTCAATGGTAAAGGCTGTGAGATACAAGATTCGCGAAACGCAGTTATCGCAGTTGGTGAGCTGGTTGGCTGTCAGTATAAGCTGAAGATTGGTGAGAAGTGTATGACCGTGAGAGGTTCCCATACGGATCGGTGCCAACACACGTGGCATCGACGTTTTGGTCACCGTGACATGAATACGTTGAACGTCATTACATCGAAAGGACTAGCCACCGGGTTCGCGGTCAAGGACTGCGAAGAGCGTATAGTATGTGAATGCTGTATTAAAGGTAAGCTAGTACGAAAACCGTTTCCTCCGTTAGGTGAGCGCAGATCGGCACAACCGTTGGATCTGGTGCATACAGATTTATGCGGACCAATGGAAAATGCAACGCCGAGTGGAAATAAATATTTTATTACCATGATCGACGACTACAGCCGGTTCTGTGCGGTGTTTCTTCTAACGTCGAAAAGTGAGGCAGAAGTCAAGATTCGGGAATACGTTAGGTGGACCGAAAACTTGTTCGGACGAAAACCTAAGGCGATTAGGTCTGATGGAGGAGGCGAGTATATTGGTGAGTCTCTAAAGCAGTTTTATAAGACCGAAGGCATTGTTGCGCAATATACTACTCCGTATACACCGCAACAGAATGGTGTGGCGGAGCGCAAAAATCGTGCGCTGCAGGAAATGGCCAACTGCATGCTATTGGACGCAGGGTTGCCAAAATGTTATTGGGGTGAGGCCATACTCACAGCAAATTTCGTCCAAAATCGTTTGCCATCAAGAGCTGTAGATAAGACTCCCTATGAACTTTGGACAAAGAAAGTGCCTGATTTGGCAGAGCTGAAAGTGTTCGGATGCGAAGCTTATGTACACGTACCCGACCAAAAACGGAAGAAATTCGACCCGAAAGCTAGGAAGTTTATATTTGTCGGCTACTCCAGTCAGCACAAAGGATATCGCTTTCTCGACCGTGAAACTAATCGCATCACTATAAGCCGTGACGCGCATTTTTTAGAACTGGGAAATGGTTCAGAACAACTGGAGGAGAAACCGGTTGTTTCGGATGTTCCTGTAGAGCGAAGCAGGGATAGTGTGAGTGATTGTGAAGAAGAAATCATTTTTGGAAATCGGAACAATGATGAATACGAAGAGCAAGTGCTTGACGATCAAGAACAGTCGGAATATGACGATGCAAGTGAAATGAACGAAAGTGACTTCTTGGGCTTTGAGCCACAGTTACCAGAAGAATCATCAGTGTTGAACAGAGCTGACCGGCGTACTCGTGGAGTACTGCCTGCTCGTTTCGAAGACTACGTAGTAGGGCAAGTGACTGTCGATGAAGAGCCCGAAGATTATAGAGAAGCGATATTAGTTCCAGATTGGAAGAACGCTATGAACGCAGAAATGGCGGCACACGCCGCAAATCAGACATGGAAATTGGTTCCTTTACCCGCTGGAAAGAAAGTGATCGGAGTGAAATGGGTTTTCAAATTAAAACGGAATGAAACGGGGAAGATAGTTAAACACAAAGCCCGCATTGTAGCTAAAGGCTATACTCAGACGTTTGGAATAGATTTCACCGAGGTCTACGCTCCGGTTACCCGACAGGCAACGTTACGTGTGTTGCTGGCAGTAGCTGGTAAGATAGGTCTGTTGCTGAAGCAATTCGATTTTAAGACAGCGTATCTCAATGGGACAGTTGACGAGGAGTTGTACATGTCCCAGCCACCCGGATATGTTACCAAGGGGAAAGAGGATATGGTTTGCAGGTTGCGTAAGAGCATATATGGCCTACGTCAGTCGGCCAGATGCTGGAATAAGACGTTACACGCAGTGCTATTGGATCTGAATTTTAAAGCTTGTGAATCTGACCCGTGTCTCTACATACGCCGAGGAGATTGTGTCGTCTACCTCATTGTATACGTTGACGATTTGGTAATTGGCAGTGTCGACGAGAAGGAAATTAATAAAGTCTTCGTGAACCTGCGTGATAAGTTTGAAGTTACTTGTCTTGGCAAGCTTCGACATTTTCTTGGCTATGAAATCGATTTGGAAGATGGCTGCTACTCCTTGAGCTTGAAGCCATACATAGAGTACGTACTGCGGAAATTTCAAATGGAAAACTGTCACACGGTGAAAACGCCCATGGATCCAGGCTACGCAGCAGAGAATGAAGGTAGTAAACAGTTCGAAGACACGACGTTGTACAGGAGCCTGATTGGCGCGTTACTGTACTTGGCTGTTAATGCGAGGCCCGATTTGTCATTGAGTGTGGGTCTGCTGGGACGCAAAGTCAGTCAGCCGAACAACAGTGACTGGCATGCAGCGAAACGTATATTGCAATACCTAAATGGGACCAAGGATTTCAAGCTGAGCTATGCATCGCAGAATGGATGGAACTTGGTAGGATTTTCAGACTCGGATTGGGCCGGCGACAGACGTACTCGCCGTTCTACTACCGGTTTCATATTTTTCTACGGAGGAGGTCCTGTTAGCTGGACCAGCAAGTGTCAAGATTCGGTCGCTCTGTCGTCCTTAGAGGCCGAATATAATGCGATGTCCTTGGCCTGCCAGGAAGCGATTTGGCTAAGACGGTTGTTGCAGGAGCTGGAGGAACCAGAAAGGAATTCGACTTTCCTTTACGAAGATAACATGGGATGTCTAAGCTTTGTGAAAGCGGAGAGATGTAGTGGTCGAGTGAAGCATATAGATACTAAGCAACATTTTATCCGTGAGTTGTGTGAACAAAAGACTATTGAGTTAGTTTATTGTCCAAGTGAGGAAATGGTTGCCGATGCCCTTACTAAACCAGTAGGCCCGGCAAAGTTGAATAAGTTCTTGGTAAAAGTAGGATTGAAAAAGTGACACGGTACTCATCCAGGAGGAGTGTTGGGAGTGGATGAGCACCTTGCGTATCGTACCTTCGTACACTTATATTTGAAACCTTTGTAATTTTTCAGTACATACTGGCTGCACTGCAGTTTACATATTTGTCATTCCACAATAAATCAGTTTCATGTACAAACGTGTTCTCGTTATTCTCCCGAAAGTACTAACGGTTATTTCTTTGGCTCTCTGGTGGTTTCTTTATTCGTTTCCCGGTAATTCCGTGTAGTTCTGCATCTCGTTGGGTGGTCTAATGCCCACACCAAGAGACTATGCACAAAACGTGGTTTCTAAAAACAAAATAGCCAGGACAAACCAAAAGGAACCGACTGCTGGAGAAGCTCTATAAGGCGTGGTACACAAATTACGTAACGCAAAAATGTCGGTTTTTTTTGACCCCCTCCCTCCCCTATGTAACATTAAGTAACGATTGGCATAACCCCCCCCATTAAATTACGTAACGTTGATCAAATCTCCCCCCTCCCCCCGTACCTCAACATTCAATAAAAACGACTTGAACCACATTTTTTTTTTGAATTTTTAAGATATTCAACCAAATTAGCGAGATTAGCAAATTAGCAAGCTTCATATTAAAAACAACAATCAGGCATCGGCCCACGATAAGCTGGAATAGTAAAAAAAAGCAAAGCCATGGGTATAAACGTCCTGTTGAGAACTTGACCCTTCTTTATCGACAGACTTCGCAGCCGGCTATTAGAGTACAGAACAATTACGGGCCTAGTGCAACGATCCTACTGGCTCTATAGCAGCACTTCCGAGCCGAGATTCGAACATACGACGGCTTGTTAGGCCAGCATCGTACCCCGAAGCAACCTGGGCAGCTTGAAATGGTCTTCAACCGTAATAACTGGAAATTTAGTAGGATTATCTTCTTCAGCTACAAACCATAATTTTGTATCATAATTTTTATTAGTATTCACTGTTTTCCACCTCCAACACGTCCTTTCCTCATTTGGCAACTGCCTTTTTGGTATTCATATATTTGTTACGTAACTATTCTCATGACTCCCCCTCCCCCCTATGTAACAACAAGTAACGCTAACTCGACCCCCTCCCTCCCCTCTAAGCGTTACGTAATTTGTGTACGAAGCCTAACTGCTAAATTGTTTTGGATCGACTCAACTCGATCGCAGCACAACGTTGATTATTGCCAAGGTTGACACGCGATGGAATGATTTGAAGTATACAAAAAAGTGTGGTTCGTAGGACAAAAGAGTCCAACACCCCCAAAAATGATCGAACTATCAAGTCCTAGTATCAAACTACTTACATGAAACTGACTCAACGTCTCCGTGAGATCCTGAATGTGTCGATCCTTATCTTCTAGCATTTCCCTTAGCTGTTCCACTTCTTGTGCGGTAGCTACACTTTCGGTAAACTCCTTCAAATCATCATGTTCGCTGCAGAGCTTTTCGTTTAGCGCCTCAATCTCAGCTTGCTTCTCCCGCAATGCCCGCTCGGAACGTTTCTCTTTAGCGGTGGCATCTCGAAGCTGTTCTTGCAGCTTTTTGCTTTCATCAGTCGAATCACGGAGTTTGTTTTCATGCACCTTCAACTGTATTCGCAGTGATTCGATTTCTTCCTCCTTTTTCTGGTCCATTTCGTAAATGTTTTCGATTATCTTGTCAGTGTAAATTATTTCCGGTTCATTGTTGCGTTTTTCTGCTGTACTTTCGGAAATCGCAATCAGCTCACGCTGATTTTGTTTCTGCTGTCTGTCTATAAGCTGAGTCGTTAGATTGTCTATCTCCTTTTGTTTGTCGTACTGTTTTTGTTCCAGTTCGTCAATCGTCCGTTTTAGCATTCGAATCTGAGCGATATTTTCATCGTACGCCTTTGAATGCTCCTCGCGCTCGTTTCTCAGCAGCTCTTGATATTTAGATAAAGTTGTGTCCTTCTGTAGTAGTAAATTTTGAAGTGACCCTATCGTGGACTGTAATAAAAAGTTCAATAAAAATTAGGTTTGAGTTAACTGAAACCAACATACGCTTAGGGCACCATCGTTTAACTTATTTTCATCGCTCACTGTTGCGTTAGATCTTTCCTTCTTGAGTTGCTGCTCTTTATCCTCGAGTGCCTTTTCTAGTAGCTTGATGCGCCCGTGACACTCGCTGAGTCTACTTTCGGTCTCCAACAGCAGAGCACTTCTGGAAGAGGCAAGCATCATGGCCTGTTTCAGCTGCGACTCGAGGGACTTTTGCGCCACGCTAGCGGTCCGTGTCGGTGTCGGTGGTTCACTGCATCGGTTATCCGTCATTTGGCCAGTTTCGACGAGCGTTGTTTGCTTGGCCGATGCCGGAGGAGGTGTTCCCGGTCGAGGCTTCTCCGCTAGACTATCGTCAATGATCGGAATGGTGTTGATGCACTTGTGGTTGAGCTCTATGAGGTAGTAATATTTGATTAGATTCCTAGGATAAGTGCAAGAATGAAAACTTACCCACAGCGACCTGGATAGCTTTATCGAAAAACTGATCTTCTTGTTTATTAGTCCTCTTTTCCTCATTGAAAATCAAATCGATTGTATCCCAGTGTCTTGTGGCTTCAACTTCTTTGACTTTCAGTGCGGAATTTTCTTGCTGAAGCTGTTCTACCTCTTTTTGACACATAATTAACTGCTTTGTGAGATACTCACATTGACTTTCGAATTTTATCAGCTGCAATTAGAGCAATATGAAATTATTTTTCGACAATTTCATTGTTCCAATTTCACTTACGTTGATCTTGTCTTGAACTTGACTACTGTTGAGGTTTTCCCTCAACTTTGCAAACAATTGTTCGTACTCTCGTTCCCGCACTTGACTCTGCTGGACAAACGTCTCCTGTTTCAGATTTATTTTTTGTTCCAAAAGTCTGGCATACTGTTTCACAAAATCCGTCACCGCATAAGTTGGTGTGAATGAGTTGTAATCTTCGTGCAACATTTTGACGCTTTTCACCAAAAAGCTAAAACATAAACATAAAATGAATTAATAAAATTTATTTTGTATCAATTGATGCTTCAATTCGACACACTTTATTTTAATGTTTGAATCCTTTTGACGATCCGTTGAATCTAAATCCTGCTGTGCCAGTTCTTGCTTTACCCGGTTCAAAGTTTCGGCCGCTTCAATTAGTGACTGCTTAAGTTTAGCGTTATCCAACTTAAGAAGTTCCTCTTGTTCTCGAACTAAAAAAGAGTCAAATCTTCTCCATTACAAAGATATCTTTTAACTAAAGTCACAAAAAAACTTACCGGCATTCAATTCCTTCTGCGTTTTGACCAGTAAGTATTTTTCGTTCGACGAACTCTGCAGATCTGCGACCAAGTGTCGTAGACTTATTTCCTCGTCCGAAAACTTCGCGATCAGCATCTGCTGTGAACGTATTTGCTCCTGTGATACGGTCAACAGCTCTTCCAAGTGTCCACACTTGATGGTTTGCCGCCGCAGCTCCTCTTCAGCTGTCTTTAGTTGAAGCTTGAGTTTTTTAAATTCATTTTTCGTTATAAAGTCTACAGTCAGATTGGATTCAACCAATCCGAACCGAGACAAACGGTCGTACTCAAGGTCCAGTAGGTTTTCTTTGTCCACTTCCTGGATATTTTTTAGGAAGATTGCATAAAAATTGGTGGTCTCCAACTTCATTTGAGTAATCTCCTTCTCCAATCTTTCAATTGCTTCCGAATCCGAGTTCGCTTCGTTCGCAGCATGATTTTCTAGGGATTGCTTTGCTCTTTTTAGTTCGGTCTTATGGTGAACAAGTTCCGATTTTAACCCGTGAAGAACATTCAAATGTTCTTGTTTGATTGTTCGCAATGTGTTGTGCATGTTGTCGTTGTCTGCTTTCAGGAACTCTACTTTCCGCTGAAAGGTGGAAATGTTCGATTCAATCTGTTTCATTCGATCTAAGGTTTTGACGAGAAGATGATCTTTTTCGTTGTCCGTTGATTTGACATATTGGAGCAGTTCATCGTACATTTTTTTCATTGCTTGCAATTCATCATTTGATTTCAGTAATTGCTCGCGTTCCTCTTTCAGTGAGTCTATTTGTTCATTCAATCTATCAATTTCAACTGCTTTCAACAGAACTTGCTCACTGAAATCAGGTTGTTCTACGATTGTCGGTTCCATGTCACCTATGTTTTCTTCCTCGTCACACACATTGCCAGAGTCGTTCCGACTTCCTAGAGAGAGCGTACTTTGTTTGCTTCTAAGATTCATACGTTCTTTGAACAATAAATCTCGCTCGCTAAGCTGCTGTTGGAAATTCATCCCGGTAGGATAATCAGCGCTTCTTGTGTTTAACGCCTGTAGCAGTCTCTCCAGAGTAGACGTATCGATCGTTAAATTATTAGAAATGGTATCGTATTCTCGTACTTTTTGAAGAATCTCATGCATTCCTATCCGCAAGTTTTCGTTCTCCTCTAACACGGCTGCGTATTTTGTCTCCAGTTCAACAATCTGTTGATCATGCTTATTGTTGGACATCTCGCTAGCACTGAAATTACCTTTTAACTTTCCAATACAACCATCGCAATAATTAAAACTTTGACGAAATATGCATGCCTTGCAGTATTTCATACTGTCTGCCACATTGTACTGCTTCATACATTTTTCGCAAAACTTTACTGCCGCAAGATCACTAATTTTGGACACTTCTTCAACGTCTAGGGACATCGGATCAGTATTGTTTTCAGCAACCTCCAAATTGGTTAGATTCGATTCAATCTCATTTTCTTTGCTATCACCTTTCTGATTACTAAGAGCGTTGGAAAGTTGAAAACACTTTCTCCTGAAATTCATAAGAATATATATATATATATATATAATGCTAGATTCTCTCACTTTCACTTACTTCAAATCGTTCTTCTCCAACTTAAGTTGAAGCCGCATCTCTTCTGAAGCACGTAACTTTAATGCAAGCCGTTCATTAACCTTTTCAATTTTTCTTTGTTTAGAAAGAACTGAATGAATAGGGACAGCTTCATCCTCACTGATTCCTAAACGTTTTCTATGAACGAAAGTTTTTTTTATAGATTAAAAAATATGATCCAAAATTTATCGTACCTCAATACAGCGTTTTCCATCGCGATCTCATTCGCGAGATTGATTTCCGCCACGAGCTCCCGTATTTGTTTATCTCTCACGTTGACCTTCTCATGCAACCTGTTGATCTTTTTCAGCGCACTCGCCAATCCTTCTTCGCCACTCTCGTACCTTCTAAGTGCTTCAATAGCTTCGACAGCTTGTCTCGATTTTAACATGTTGTCCTCCTCCACACTTGAGAGGATTTCCTGCATTTCCTCGCATCGTTTAGTAGCTTTTTCCAACGAAATTCGGCTCTCCTCGCAGCACACACTTACTTTACTGGTAGTCTTTCCAGCCGTTTCCCTTTCCTGAGAAATTCTATTCATCAACTCCGTAGAAGTGAGAATCTCCTGCGAAAGCAATGTAATCTTCTTTTCCAACTCCTCAATCAACTCATCCTTTTCGCTCAACCTGGAAGCCATCTTCTTGAACTCCTTTCGCTCGGCCTCGATGTCGTACCCGGGGAATTGCTGCAGCAGATCCGCATACTTCGCCTGCACTTCGTCCAACTGTGATTGCTTCGCTGCAAGCACTTCCTTCCAGCGATCGGTTTTCGTTTCCAACTTCTTTGCAAAATCCTCCAAATCATCTTCACATCTGTTTTTCTCTTCCACAATCTCCCTAATTTCCTCCTCCAGCTTTTTAAGCTTTTCATTAGTATCGTTTATCACCTGTTCTTGGTCCTTTATAATGGTCTTTGCCTCTTCGTATTGTTGGGTCAACGCTGTCAAATTCATCGTTGCGTCATTCAAATTTACCTGCAAACTATTAATCGTATCAATTTGCGAATTGTTCCGCTTTTCCAGATCATCTATGTCCCGCAGCAATCGTTTAATGTGTTTGTTCTTCATACTGATATTGTTATACAGCTCCTGTTGGCGATCGATTTCCGACAAAGCATCCGGTGAATCTTCCGCATCACTACCAAAATGACTAGATTCAGTTTGTTTTCTCTGCAGCATAAAAATTTCCTCCGATAGTTCCTTAATTTTGACACGATTTGCCAGCTTCTCTGCTTCCAATATCTCTACAGTTCGCTTCAACTCCTGTACCTCCTGTCGGATCAGCGACTCAGTCGACGTTTCTAAAACAGAACTGAGCGATTAACCCCACCTTCTCAATAGGGGAAACATTCGACTTACCTTGCAGCACATGCTGCTCATGTTGCTCAACTAAACGATCATTCTCTATACGAAGTTGACCAACCTGAAAGTAGCCAAAACCACAACATTAATTGCGTCTCACTCACAATTATAGTTAATCCCGCACCTGCTCATTGCGAAAGCGTAACACCACCTGAGCAAGCCGGAAAAGCTTTTTGCTGCTTTTACTGTCCAACTTTTGATCGGTAGGAACGGACACTACGGCTACGGCCAATTCGTCCTTCCTCTCGTCGGCTACATTGTGCGGCGAGACGGACAGCAACGAACGCCAATCCATTTTGGGTGAAAGTAGAAATTTAGTACAAAAATAATTGAATTAAATGAAGTAATCAAACGATTCGTAATCGGTTGCAGAACGTGAACACTTTTTCGGTATGCTGTGTTTGTTATTGTTAAACCGTTGCTAAGGAAAAACCGCGTTGCCACGGGTGGGCGTCGTAGCGTATCTTTGCCGTACCGCGTGACAGAGGATATGCGTCGCTTTTCCGCTTGGGAGGAGAATATACAGATAGCTGTAAAGCGCATATTTAATCCCTTAAATGATAAGACTATTTCAACTTTAGCGGTCTAGAACTACGCTTGGCAATTTTGTTACTCTAAAAGAGCAATACATTTTTCAGTATTTTTATTAACAGTGAAACGTGTTTTATTTTATGTTATATTAAAATTAATAATTTAGTGGAGCAAAGAATAGTGCATATAAATTATATAATATAAATTTTTACGCTAAATTATTTTAATAATTTGCGTTGTTTGCATTGGAAAATTAGAAATTCAAAAAATGAGCAAAACAAGTTACTGACAAGGGTCGTTTATGAATATTGACTAGCGTGCACATGCACAGACCAAAATAAACCAAGATAAACAAAAGGTGGAGCACACGAGTTTTCAGAAGATTGTTCTGGCCGGGAAAAACGAAGTAATCGTAGGCTGGCATTTTTTACTTATTTTTAGTCCGGTTTTTCCTCATGCTTGTTATTCGTTTTTTTGCTATTTTATTTCCCGTTTTCAGTCTTTTCTCTCTACTTTTTCACCTTTTTTTGTTTCCAGTTTTCGTTACCTTCTTTCGAACGTCTTCGTTTGTACTTTTTCCTCTTTATGATACCCCGTTTTTCTGTCTGTTTTGTCATTCTGTTTTGGCTCCCTTTTTTCCTTTTCCTCCAGTTTTTCTTTTTATCTCCGATTTGGGCCTTCGTCTCTTCCATGTTTCCTTTTTTTTGTCTGTTTATCTTGTTTTTCTTTCCTTCTTTTCTGTCCCATTTTTGCGTTTTTGCCAAATTTCTCTTTTTATATCCCGTTCGAACTCTTTTTCTCGTTTCCTCTATCGTCTCTCTCTCTCATGACTCTTCATTCTCCTTTCTTGTCTCGTTTTCCCTTTCGTTTTTCCTCTTTTTATGCGCGCTGTTTCCTCTTTCTCTGTTCTTTTTGTCTTCTTTTCCTGTCCTGTTTTGCGCCTTTTTGTTAAGTCCTAAATTTCGTCTGTTCTGTTTTTCGTCTTTCTTCCGTTTCCAGGCCCGTTTCTCCTCTTTTCCTTTCTCGCTCTCTAACTCTTGTAAACTTTTTGTCTTTTGACCAGTTCTTTTTACCAGACTTTTTTTCATTGCTTTTTTATTTGTTTGTTTTACTTTACAATCGTACGTTTCGTTCGTATGTTTCGTTCTTTCTCTTATTATGCCTTGCTCTTCCTTCTTTTCTGTCACGTTCTGTTTTTATTGTTATCATATTTTGCTTCTCATTTTATTTTGTTTTCTGTTCTGTTTTTACTCGTTTTATGTTCTCATTGCTCAATTCTCCTGTTCCCATATTTTTTCGCCTTCTCTTTTCCCATTTTTATACCCCGTTTCTCCATTTTTATCTCGTTTTTCTCTCTTTATGTCTAGTTCATCCTCAATTTCTTTCTCGGTTTCTTCCTTTTCTTTAGGGGGTTTCCTTCGTTTCTTTCATTTTTCGATTCCGATCCTCCTTTTTCAGTGCAGTCTTTTCTTTTTTATGTCCCATATTTCCTCCCGATCTCTCATGTATCTTCTTGTCTTATTTTCGCGTCACTTTTTATTTGTTCTCTCGCGTTTTTTCTCTTTTCCTAACTCGATTGTCCAGTTTTTGTCACGTTTTCCTTCGTGCTCTTCTCCCCTTTTTTTCTCCTACCGTCTCATTTCCTCTATTTTTATTTAGAAATGCGGCACCAACTTTTCAAAAGGGTCAATCTGTAAAATATAAACAAACCGAGTGAGGGTTTTTTTCCTTATGCTAGTCCAGCAGAAAATAACCCTCACTCGGTTTGTTTACATTTTGCAGATTGACCCTTTTGAAAAGTTGGTGCCGAATTGATCAGCAAGAAAAAATGTTTCGAAAAATTTCTCGCACATGGAATAACAGAACAAACAGCCAGTAACGAATATTACGCAATTGCTTACCGTAATAGTGGTCTGCGAACTTCTGAATAAGGTACAGATATTTTTTTGTTTTGCATTGAATTTTACCACAGCACGCTAATGAGAATAATAAATTGTAAAACAGGGTAGTGTTCGGAAATTCAATATTTTTCGTTTCTAAACTCTCCTGTGGAAAAAAAACAATAACTTCTAAGAGCTTGTGGGCAATATTGTAAACGTATAGCAGAGAATAGACTTTTTTGCACACTCTTATCTAATCCTTTTTAATCCAAAAATTTTAAATTTTGTTTCTTTACTGCAAATATAAATGTCGATTATTTGAAAAGCCGAATTTCGAATTTCACCCAACCTCAGGAAATTCTTAAAACCTATCGTAATGTTTTCTTCACAGTACTGTACCCAGACTTGGATAACAACCCTATTTTCTATCTTCCAATCTAGATCTCTATCAGAAATCTAGATTGGACCCAGAAAATTAAATCCCGGTCAATCTATGCAAAGTAAAACTATAGCCGCGTTGGTAAGAAAATAGAACGACCGACGTTGGCATAAAAATTTTGCGTGCCTTGTGGCTTGGAGGACGAAATTTAAACATATAAACATTTCTGTGTGGTTTGCAGAAAAACACCACGGCGAGTTCTAGAGTCAGCCGCAATAGGCGCTAAAGAATTCTGTGCTGTGAGTACACAGCGCGCATTGGTAAGTGATTAAAGTGCGATTGTTGTTCTGAACTTGCCCGGGAAAATAACAGATAAGGAACTCACGCCCGGAGTGTAATTTGCCGGTTAGCAGAGTAGAAGAAAGCGATTTTCCCATGGCGAACTCGCCTAGGGAAATAGAGTAAGTGAGGAAATTTCCACGTTTCGGTAGCTTATGTTAAGACCCGCTGTATAGAGAAAACACAGCACAGGGAGATGCGTTTAGTTATTCGCGGCCGTTTCCCAAACATTCGAAATTCTCTTTTCGAAACTGGGTAGACATCCTGTGGCAGCACATGAAAAGTGAAATGTGATATGGAATGAATATTACAACAAACTAATACCATTGCCAGAATAATAACAGCTCAATCTTTATTGTTAACAACCGAGCATCCTATTGCCCCTTTAGCTTTCTCCCAAATGGCGTTTTATCGTTGGTCTTAAGGAAATAGTTTCCCTTGGCAGTTTTCGGACACGCAAATCCTAGCGGGATAGGATTTCCAGGACAAGCACCCGTATCCAGCGACAGAATGGAATTACACTTCGTAGCCAGTAAATTTTCCTCATTTCCCGGATAGACGGTTTCCGCGTAAAGTTCCCAAGCTCGAGCATGAGAGCAGGCTGGATTCAAGCAACCCGGCTGTACGGACACCACCCTGCAAGCAAATGCGTAAAAGTGTGTCAAAATCAATCGAAACAACATTAAAAATTAACATTACCCATTGGGATAGAAATCCACATCCCCGATTGGATCACGCTTTCCGAGAACTTTGGCGTTACTGTGAATAATATCGACGAAATCGGCATCGCCGCGAGATATTCCGCTCAAAGCTTCGCCTTCGTTGAAGCATGGATTCGCCGGGTCCAACCCGGTTATGCGTGGAACAGACCGGCCGGTCTTGTACTGAAATTGGCGTCCTGCAGTCCCGACAATGTGTGCCCCCAAGCTGTGTCCAATCAGATGTATGGATGATGACTGTACATAGTTTATCAACTCCTCCAAGCCCTGCGCCAAGCCTTTCCCCAGATCGTTCGTATTAAAAGCGGACCAAGTGTACAAAGTATCTACATAATCGGAAGTATCGATTACGACAAAATTATAGCCACCCCGCGCTTGATATGCTTTATAAATCGTATCGATCGCCTTGTTTAGTCCTTTGATATTCGTAGTCCAACCTGTTACCAGTATAACGGTCTCTGATGAATCATTAAAAAGTTCATGGCTCCACAGATCATCGGACTCCAGTAGAGGTATAGTAACGTTCTCCTTCTCCGTTAGCAAAACGTAGTTCATTTCCGTGATGTTGACAGAGTTCTCCGATTCTGTTGCGTTCGTCGATCCAGCTATGGAACCTACAATGATGAGAAAACTGCTATCTGTAAGTAATCCATCGAGATTGTTGGTGATGTTAACAAAATGCTTACAAATCTTGTTGATAGTAGCGGCCAGCGCTTCAAGTGGCACTCCAGCGATAGATTGTTTGCCAAAATCAAGCAGCTGCTCCGGTGAAAAGATCTCAGGAGTTTTCTCCACCAGACTTTTGGTGGCCTTACCAGCTACCTTAGCGGCATCGCCTGCCTTCTTTGCCAGGTCGTTAAAGTCGAAAGCTGTTGAGAAGCAAAGTGCTGATGATAGAAGTACTATCAGCGTTGCTTTGAATTTAGTCATCGTTTCTGCAATGTGAATCAAAGTGAAGTTGATTATATTAATTGTAGTTGTCTTGTCATACAAAAGTATTCCTATTAATTAAACAAAGACGCCAGGTTGTTGTTGCATATCTAAAACATGCAATCAAAGCATGTTTCAAACCTTAGCCATCAAAGGGTTTTCCTCATACACATGTGATTTGAGCTAGTTACTGCAACCGTCCGGGTAAAGATGATTCATTAAATGCATTTCAATGAGCTGAGCAGGGTGCACCGCGAGCACGCAAGTCTCAACAGAAACTTTCCTCGATTTCGTGTCGTAAGGAAACATTGTGATTCTCAATGTTGACGACATACAGGTAAAATACAAATGTAACTAACCCTGTCGGCTCTATCTTGTTACGGTTCGCTTTAGCCGCTTAACATTAATATGCGTGAGTAATTAAAGCAAGATATTGACTTTGATTGACGCAATAATTGATAACTCTATTTCCCCCAACATAGGATGGAAATTTTCCGTTATTAATTATTAATTGATTTGTCAGTAATATATAGAAACTGCAGATTATGATTCTGAAGTGTGTATAGCTAAATTCAGTACAATTAGACTATGCCATGACAAACCATGACATATTTTGCAAACTTATTCAAAACATGCTTGAAGTTGCCTCGTGGATTCGAACTATTTTACGACAGGACTACCATCAGTTACTATCACTGGCGTGTGTAGACATAAACAGATGGTGGGGCGGAAAAATCAAGTAATCGTAGTATGGTGAATTTATTTTTACGTTATTAATCTACTTAAAAACTTCGGACTCTCGTGTCCAGTTACATTTTTTTGCATTAAAGTCTATAAAGAATGCGGAAAACGTGTGCCAGCCTGGGCCCACAAATGGACTTAAAGTTTATTCAGAGCTGGGCTTAAAACTGAACTGGAAAATGAATTTGAGATTAGACATAAAATAGGATAAGGAATGAAACTAAACTTAAAATTGCACTATAAATGGTCGGTGGTAAATCATTGCTTCGAGAGGCACGATACGAGAAGCTTCTTTAATACGATCATCGGAGTCAGGAACCGGACCGTGCCAACTCCTGTTATGTGCAACGACAACGAGGTGAACCTGATTACCGAAAGATCGGAGGTGGCTACCATTTCGATGTATTATTGGATGGTGAACAAGACGGAGCGGTCTACAGAAACAAGATAACGATTGAGGATGATGGACAATCTGCAGATCCACCAACTTTGGACGAGGTTAGGAAAGCAGCGAGAGACCTGTAAAACGGCAAAGCGACTGGAAAGGACGGCATCCCTGCCGAACTTCTGAAAGTCGGGAGCGATCAGCTGTATTGTGCAATCCATCAGGTTGTACTAAAGGTATGGACTGAGGAGGAATTACCGACGGACTGGTTGGAAGGTCTCATATGCCCTATTTACAAAAAGGGCCATCGACTCGAATGCAGCAATTATCGAAGCATTACTCTTCTCAATTCTGCATACAAAATTCTCTCTCACATCCTGTTTCTCAGACTGAGGCCGTTGCAGGGAACCTTTGTTGGCGAGTTGGTACCTTACGACAGATCCAGCGATCAATTCTTGGCGGCATATTAGATGAAGGAGTGTGGCGCAGGCGCATGAATCATGAAATATTCCAGCTATATAAAGAAACGGATATTTTAAACCACCTAAAACACGGCAGGCTACAATGGACTGGCCACGTAGCAAGGATATCGGACGAGATATCAGCGAAAACAATATTCAGCAGAGAACCCGACAGAGGCAGACCCCGTACCCGTTGGATGAGCGCTGCTGACGAGGATGCTAGAACAGCGGGTATTACGGGCGACTGGAGAACGGCAGCCAGAGACCGAGTAATGTGGAGACGCCTCCCGAGTTCAGCAAGGATTCAATAAACGGATTGTCGCCGAAAAAGTAAAGTAAGTAAGTAGAATTTAATTGGAAAAGTTTTCTTTTTTATTTAATTTCACGTTTCGTATTCTACTAAGACGCCCCAAAAACTTCCGACTTAAAATGGGACATAAAATTGAACTTTAATTGGACCTTAAATTACACTTCAAATTAAACTTCCAATTGAAGTTGAAAGTAGACTTCAAATTCACATGATTTGGACTTAAATTTGGATCAACGGAAGCAAAGTAAGTTCAAACTTTGCTTGATTTTACTTCAAATTAAATTAAGAATTGTCCTTGAAATTGGAATTGTGATTGTATATGAAATTAGACTTGAAACTGGACTTGCATTTGGACTCGAAATCTTACTTGAAAATGGCCATAAACAGTCATTAGAGAAAAAATAATTAACCCTCTAACGGGTAAGACCGTCTGTAGACGGCCTTCGCTTTTGGAGCTCCAGAGCCACATACGAAATTTGTCTTGAATTGACAATATGAGAAATATGTTCAGAACAAATTTCCTGATATGTTGATACTAATATCACAAGATTCTGACCATGCGTTCAAAAGTTATCATATTTCAAAAACAAGAATCCCAAAAAATTCGGAAAAAGTTATGGTGCGAATATTCTCTTTTTTACGTTTGAAGAAAAAGGACATCTAGAACAGAATGTTCGATCTCAAATTTTTCCTATGAGTAATTTACATCCTTTTTTTCAATTTTGTGATATATTTGAACTGAAAAATTTTGTGAATAGAGCGTTAGGCATGAAAAACTAAGAAGAGATATTGGACTATTTCATACCTAGCGGTCCTCCAGATAAATATTTTCCCATGAAAATCAACACTCGAGCTTCTTTTGTTGAGTGTACTTTCATGATAAAGTAATCATTTGCTCGATCGCATCGTTTTTATGATGTTGCCCGTTAGAGGGTTAAACGAGAACCATCCAGTCCACTTGATTCTCAAGGTTCTTTGCAGAACAAAACCTTGCAATGCTTTACTTAAAAATTAAAAGAGTTGAAATTACCCAAGCAAGTTTCATTGTACTCTTATGGCGGTGTTCGGGACCAGTTTTGGTCTTAAATGCCATCATAAGAGTATAATAAAACCCAAATTGTTACTTGGGTCAATAATAAGAAATTCTAACTTGCTTAGCAATAATTGTGTTTGACAAAAGTGTAAGTTTCAGTAGTAAGAGTAACAAAAGTCATTAAAAGTAAACTTGTGCCGTTATAAACGAATTAAGGATATTGGAAAATTTTACAATATTTCCAAGAAAGAAATCAAAAAAAAAAAAGTTGCAAAAGCTTCCGTTCCGTAGTCAAACTAATATATTAATCTCTTTGCTTTGCTATTCAATTTCTCAGTTGTATTACTGTCCTTCTTCATTGAAACAAAGTTGAAACTTCTGAACAAGTATAAGTTTTTATTCGCTTCAATACCCAAATACGTTGAGTCGTCTCAGCGAAACGACAAATCAAATTGGCAAAACTACTCGTAGGGTATGTTGCTGCTTCGTCGTAATTGCCTATTCCCGTCCTATCTTTTATGTCAAAATACGATTCGTTAGAACTCGTTGAACAAAGACACTTAATAACACAAATTATTAAAAATATCACCATTTTTATGACACACAATGCAAAACTAGTTATTCCCTAATATTTTAGTTTGTTGTCTATCATACGCGATCAATCAAAGTGAGCTGAGATCTATTTAAATGATTTTTATCATTAAAGAAGTCCTATCAGACAAATTTGCTACGTTTTTTCGGGCGACGAAGAAGAAAATGTCGACTAATCGTTTCAATTTCCATCATTCATAAATGGAAATAACTTACGCAAGGCATTGTCGTTATTCTACAGCCAGCAAAACTTGCCTGACCTGCAGAAATTTTGCAGAATAACATTTGTCATGCCGTCCTACACAAATACACGCGCGTTAGCTTCGTAAAAATTGTTGTGATTTTTACTTCGGACGATGAACAATTTTGATGGACGGATTTTAAAACGGTTCGACGAATTTAAGAAATAAAGTCAGTTGCGTAATTTCAATAATCGCTTTTCAGTGATTTCACGAATCGGAAGGTAAGTGTGTTTTAGCCAAATCAGCACAAGAACTTTTGGAGTATTCATTAAATCCATCCAACAAATGAGGAAAATTAGAATGGCTTTACTTACTACGACGGGAATTAGAAATAAACCCTAATAAATAAGCCGAACGAAACTAAGGTTCGTCAGAATACATAACGAAGGTGAATATTTCCATCATTAATTAAGCAGTGCAATGAAAATATCGCTAGATAAGACTAGATGTATTTACACTTTATCAGGCTAAACTCTACACCTGAGTCTCTTGTGAATGAGAAATCCTTGTTAGTTCCTAAAATACGTACTAGCAGTTTTGCGAGCCTAAAGCAGTTTTGGAGACCTCCTTCGCCAAGGGGCCAAACAGTTTAAAAAAAAGTTGAATTTTTAGCAAACTTTGACATCTATATCATGTGACCATGAACGTACACTTTTTATACGAACTACTATAAAACTGCACTAGAAAAATGCTTTTCATACAATAGATAACAATTTACTCTTCAGTTAGGTAATACCTGACGCAGAATATTGATTAATTACTAGCAGTTCGTCCTGGTTACTCCGACTCTGGACTTGGGGTATAATTAGTCACATGCATCCCTGTTCGTTTATTCTACTGACTGATTCTAACTGATTATGTGATTTGTTTTCCTTCGGCTGTCAGTAATGATTTTGTAATTGTTTTCACACAGATTTCCTCAACGGCACATTTTCGAAACGCATTGTTCCCGATAGCATGCTTTCAGTCATGATTAGCACGCGCAGTTTGATTCGATCTTTCCGTTTTGACGGTACCACCTCAGTCAAGCATAATTTCAAAAGTCATAAATGAATCACTCATAAAGTTAGGTATAACCAGCCCAACACTGCTTTCAGCGCCACTTGATTTACAGTCCAATTGTATTAAATGATGCTCAATAACTTGTATTTTTTCTTCAATTATGTTGTGATGCTCTCAAACTCACCTATTCTTTATCGGAAAAGCAAACTACTAGAAAAAAACTGTCTCAGTTCAATCTAAAACCACAACACACTTAAAACTTTTCCGCGTTAAGATCCTCAACCTCAGGTGTTATCCGTCTGGATTATCGAATCGCACTATTCTATCGTCTGGGAAAATATTAAATTTTATACCCATTATTCTACAATGAAATTTTGCGTCGCTCGATTCGCATTAGAATAGAATGCAGCTGACTGACATGACGGCGTAAGATGTTGGCGCTACTTGGCGACGACGTCGTCGTCGTCGTCGTTTTTTAATCGTCCGGCTCGAATATCGGCGGTTTTACGCGCCAATGAAAAACAATAGCTTATATACTTTCACGTGGGTTGTTTCTCACGTTCATATGTTCTGAATCATAAGATTTAAACTGAGTAAATTATATGCTTTGCTCTAATAATCACTTAAACGTAGGTATATATAATATGTTCGATCAACCCTAGGACTCCGTGACGTTTTAAGAATAAAGATATATTTACGATGGCAGCAGCTTTTGCTGGAATTTCGAATCGAATTGCTTATAGAATTCATAAGTTACTTCCATTCGATGACTATATTTCTCGATCTGTTTGAAAAGCGCTCACGGCGGCGGCGGCGGCGGTACCACACAGAACTTAAACGGAGTGTCACGTTGTCATTAAATTCACTCGGCAATTCATTATTCGTCCGCACGAGATCACAAATGCCGTAGCAATGCTAACCAGTTAGCTAGCTACTTGAAAGTGCAGTTGCTGCTAGTTGCTACCGGTTTACAGGAAACGCATTACAACGGAACGAACTTGCTTGGAATGAAATGTTATTAAAAGCGATTTCAAATTAACCAAAAGGTTGGATCAATTGATCAAAATATATGCTTCCTTTAAATCGGTCTTGATAAAAAGGAAGAGAAATGGGCAATACCTTACTACCTCCAGCTCCACTAGACTTCAAACGTAACTGTTGATCAAGATATGTTCGATCACGTAATTATTCAGAGCGCTTAGATAAATGAAGTTCGGTAGGTTGGCCTACAGTTAACATTTGATAATTTAGAATGGAAAAAATGTTTTTTTGTGAGTAATTCATTAAAATGAATATTTCTCCAGACGTGTGCCGAGTTTTAAAATCTTAACATTGTAATTTTTCAATTTCGATCGAAATTCTTATGTTGATCAAGATTAGAGCTTAGTGAGATAGAAATTCTGTCAGAAGAGATGCCCTTTTGCTTCTAAAGCTTTCTTCCGATTCAGAAGCGAAATCTTACTGTTACTTTCAGTTCGATAAAAAGTAACATAATTATGCAATTTTATGTCGAATAGATATAGAATATTTAGTTTGGAACAGAAATCATGATTGCAGAAACCTGTTTTTTTTAACCAAATACAGTGATGGACAAAAGTGTAAGACTATATAAATAAAAAGTAAAAGTTTTCTTTACTTACTTTACTTTAATTAAATGAGCAAATATCATTAAAGTAATTTACGTTACGTTAAGTACAGTTGATTGAATAAAAATATACAGATTTTTTAGCGACTTAGGTAGCCTTTTTAGGTTACCGTTCACATTTTTCAATATAACTTCTCAGTCTCATTCTCATTAGAGATTCGAGCCCTTTAATATGCATTGATATGACCAGCTTGCGTGCATGTGCGTCCTATTGTCGAAATATGCCTTCTATGTTCGACAGAATGTTTTTTTTTATTTGTGCGGATTAACTGTTTTATCAATCACTGTATACTAATAGAATTGATATCGGCAAAAACCCATCTTCTTTTGTACCTCTGCAGCATGCAGTACTGTGAGGGAGTTCCCCCGTTAAAACTTCCAAATCACCCATATATCATTAAGCATTCATCTGAGACACCATAGAACTGAAATACAATATTAATTAGATTCTATTCAGCTGTATTTACTCTGCAGTCTGAGTTTGTTATTTCATCAATTGAAATTCCGCGAACGTGGATCGAATGTTTCGACCGAAACTTCATTTACAACACTAAGAAGGTAGTAGGGGAACTGTGGGTAAGACGAACAGGTTAAGAAGAACAGCTAATATAATACAGAGAACTTATGATTTATAAAACCTAAATACAGTTTACTTCAGTTCAACATATTGTTTTCAAAAGGAGCTAGTGAAATATTTAACAAAAAACGTTTTTCAATGTGTATTTTGAGTTTTAAAAATGGTCCGAAAAAGTGAACTTTTTTAGTGCTGCGGGTGAAACGGACAATGTGTGGGGGTAAGATGGACAGGTATTGTGAATCGCCCCAACTGAGCGCATATTATTATTTTTGACCCTTAACAAATTGAATACACTCAAGTACTTTTTTTACACGGTTTAGTTTTTTG